>NC_140004.1:44235766-44628266 GCF_964263955.1 Coregonus lavaretus
CAATATTCAAATTCGACCTCCAGCTGTACCATAGTAATGAACGTGTCGGGAGTCTGGACATGAATCAGCTGACATCATTATTAAGCTTAGACCATATTGTCGTTAGATAATTAAGTGATAATGCCCTCAAAGCCGGTATTTGGAGAATATATTTACACGGTTTGCCGGCCATCGACTTCGTCTCGGGCCAAACATCACCCGTGCCAAAATATCCTCCAAACACCGGCTTCTCGGGCATTATCACTTAATTGTCTAACGACAATATGTTCTAAGCTTAATCATGTTTATGAACCGATCATTAGTCCCAAAGTCATGTACAGTATAGAGATACTTTATCTGTATGTCTATATACCATATGGCTCTGTAGTCATTGTTAGTTAGGGAGGAGTTGTGCGGAACTCTGACCAGCTTGCCTGTGATGTTATGTGGAGAAAAATAATGTAGCCTACCCTGGGATACACATATCTGATGAACAGGACATTGATATTACTGAGTTGATCATTGATTGGTTGAGGTAAGACTGGCCAGTTAAGCAGCTGTTGGAAGACAGCCCTTTCTTTTCGTTTCTGGTTTCTTTATCTTGTGTCGTGGGGTAAGATGATTTTGTCTTCTGGTCAGCCATTTCTTACTTGATTGCCTGATGTTGACTGTTTATGAGTGTATTTTCTGTTTATGTAGGTTTAAACATCAGATTGGCTTTTAGCTTGTTTTGTTTTCTGTTGGCAGGAATCCCAAATGGCATCCTATTCTCTTTATAGTACATTACTTTTGACCAGGGCCCATAGTAGTGCACTAAATAGGGAATAGGGTGCTATTTGGGATACAGCCTGGGTTCGTATTGGTGCTGGATACCACTGGGAATGGACCACATGTGGTTTAATATGAGCTTATTCTGCAGACCGCGGGGGCTTTATAAAATAGTACGAGGCATTGGGATAACTTGTGGATGATCATGGCTTTATTCAGGAAAGTTTATTGGGCTACTTTGATGTGTCAAGTGGGCGAGATGCGCAGTCTGTGTTTGACTTTATGAATTTTGAGATGTCTGAGTTTAACTTCATAGAGAAACTCATTGTCCAAACCTACACTGGCGCAGCTGTAATGGAATGAGGGGTGGGAGGGCGTGGCCTGACAATTCAAGTCTTTCAAAGACAAAATGGTTGAGACTTACCCAACAAACTGTATCTACATGGATGACATTCCAACAACCTATATCTACATGGATGACATTCCATCAACCTGTATCTACATGAAAGACATTCCAACAGCCTGTATCTACATGGAAGACATTCCAACAACCTGTATCTACATGGAAGACATTCCATCAACCTGTATCTACATGGAAGACATTCCAGGTCCAACAGATGGGAGGTAGATTAGGGTTGGGAATTTGGGGGTTAGCCTACATTAAAGACAGGTTAATAGTTGCTTCTGACATTGCAGTGTGCAGTAGGTTAGTGCTGGGGGGGGGGGGGGGGGGGGGGGTTAGGGTTTTAGGTGGGGCTGAGGAGAGGTGAAGGGGGTGGATAATGGCAGTTTTAGATGGCAGTTGTGTAAGCACAGCACAGCGAGGGGCGCTGCTGTCCACCCATCCTATCTGTAAACAGCTCTGTTACTGAGGGCGTGGCCTGACAATTCAAGTCTTTCAAAGACAAAATGGTTGAGACTTTTCACAAAACTTGGTATAATATTGACATAGTATTTACCTCTAGGATCGATGACCTCACTATGATGGATCATCCGGCATTTTGGCCTGCTGAACCGATTTCCGCGAAACGAAATGTTCGGCATCTATAGACCAGGATCTTAATATGTTCAATAAGTTGATATTAAATGTCATGGCCGCTGTGAGCCAATGAACTTGAGTGAGGGTGTGGCCTGACACCTCAAGTCTTTCAAATACAAAATGGTCGAGAATTGTCACCAAACATGGTAAAACAATTACATAGTATGCCAGGAGCTGAGCCCAAATGCAAACATTCCTGTGAAGGAAATATAGGAGGCATATATTCTGCCGTTCATACATACATGTGTCTTCTTCCATGGTTTTCAAACACTATATTAGTGTCCTTTGCTGGTAAAACAAACTGACCAATGGCAGCCCGAGTGCACTTTTCACATTTTCACAAAACTTTGTACAACAATTACAAAGTAGGCCAGGAGGTCACAACTGAGCCCAAATGAAAATTATTCATAAAATGGCAATATAGGAAGTATAGTCTGCAATTCATGCATGCGTGCTCTTCCATGGTGTTTTAGCCTCAGACTTGCCTGAGGCGCTCATCTAGTAAGACCCATGTTGGCCCGGGTTGGCCCATGTTGGCCCGGGTTAGCCGGGGTTGGCCCGGGTTGGCCCGGGTTCGAATCCTGCCACTGCTGCTTTCAGATAGGCATCCCTTGACAGTGTGGGATTGTTGTTGTTGTGCCTAAACAAAATGTGATGACTTACAAAATAACAAATTACTTATAAAATAATAAATGACTTATAAAATAATAAATGACTTATAAAATAATAAATGACTTGTAAAATAATAAATGACTTATAAACTAATAAATGACTTGTAAAATAATAAATGACTTATAAACTAATAAATGACTTATAAAATAATAAATGACTTGTAAAATAATAAATGACTTATAAACTAATAAATGACTTATAAACTAATAAATGACTTATAAAATAATAAATGACTTATAAACTAATAAATGACTTATAAACTAATAAATGACTTATAAAATAATAAATGACTTATAAAATAATAAATGACTTATAAAATAATAAATGACTTGTAAAATAATAAATGACTTATAAACTAATAAATGACTTATAAAATAATAAATGACTTGTAAACTAATAAATGACTTGTAAAATAATAAATGACTTATAAACTAA
Source organism: Coregonus lavaretus (assembly GCF_964263955.1). NCBI lineage: Eukaryota > Metazoa > Chordata > Actinopteri > Salmoniformes > Salmonidae > Coregonus > Coregonus lavaretus. Next base: position 44,238,660 of record NC_140004.1, read on the forward strand.
TAAATGACTTATAAACTAATTTTTATTTTTTATTTTTTTATTTTTTTAACCTTTATTTAACCAGGTAAGCCAGTTGAGAACAAGTTCTCATTTACAACTGCGACCTGGCCAAGATAAAGCAAAGCAGTGCGATAAAAACAACACAGAGTTACATATGGGGTAAAAAACATAAAGTCAAAAATACAACAGAAAATATATATACAGTGTGTGCATATGTAGCAAGTTATGGAGGTAAGGCAATAAATAGGCTATAGTGCAAAATAATTACAATAGTATTAACACTGGAATGATAGATGTGCAAGAGATTATGTGCAAATAGAGATACTGGGGTGCAAAAGAGCAAAATAAATAACAATATAGGGATGAGGTAGTTGGGTGGGCTAATTTCAGATGGGCTGTGTACAGGTGCAGTGATCGGTAAGGTGCTCTGACAACTGATGCTTAAAGTTAGTGAGGGAGATAAGAGTCTCCAGCTTCAGAGATTTTTGCAATTCGTTCCAGTCATTGGCAGCAGAGAACTGGAAGGAATGGCGGCCAAAGGAGGTGTTGGCTTTGGGAATGACCAGTGAGATATACCTGCTGGAGCGCAGACTACGGGTGGGTGCTGCTATGGTGACCAATGAGCTAAGATAAGGCGGGGATTTGCCTAGCGGTGATTTATAGATGGCCTGGAGCCAGTGGGTTTGACGACGAACATGTAGTGAGGACCAGCCAACAAGAGCGTACAGGTCACAGTGGTGGGTAGCGTATGGGGCTTTGGAGACAAAACGGATAGCACTGTAATAGACTACATCCAATTTGCTGAGTAGAGTATTGGAGGCTATTTTGTAAATGGCATCGCCGAAGTCAAGGATCGGTAGAATAGTCCGTTTTACGAGGGCCTGTTTGGCAGCATGAGTGAAGGAGGCTTTGTTGCGAAATAGGAAGCTGATTCTAGATTTAACTTTGGATTGGAGATTCTTTATGTGAGTCTGGAAGGAGAGTTTACAGTCTAACCAGACACCTAGGTATTTGTAGTTGTCCATATACTCTAGGTCAGACCCGTCAAGAGTGGTGATTCTAGTCGGGTGGGCGGGTGCCAGCAGCGTTCGATTGAAAAGCATGCATTTAGTTTTACTAGTGTTTAAGAGCTGTTGGAGGCTACTGAAGAAGTGTTGTATGGCATTGAAGCTCGTTTGGAGGTTTGTTAACACAGTGTCCAATGAAGGGCCAGATGTATACAAAATGGTGTCGTCTGCGTAGAGGTGGATCTGAGAGTCACCAGCAGCAAGAGCGACATCATTGATAAACACGGAGAAAAGTGTCGGCCCAAGAATTGAACCCTGTGGCACCCCCATAGAGACTGCCATAGGTCCAGACAACAGGCCCTCCGATTTGACACACTGAACTCTATCTGAGAAGTAGTTGGTGAACCAGGCGAGGCAGTCATTTGAGAAACCAAGGCTATTTAGTCTGCCAATAAGAATGCGGTGGTTGACAGAGTCGAAAGCCTTGGCCAGGTCGATGAAGACGGCTGCACAGTACTGTCTATTATCAATTGCGGTTATAATATCGTTTAAGACCTTGAGCGTGGCTGAAGTGCACCCATGACCAGCTCGGAAACCGGATTGCATAGCGGAGAAGGTACGGTGGTATTCGAAATGGTCGGTGATCTGTTTGTTAACTTGGTTTTCAAATACTTTTGAAAGGCAGGGCAGGATGGATATAGGTCTGTAGCAGTTTGGATCTAGAGTGTCACCCCCTTTGAAGAGGGGGATGACCGCGGCAGCTTTCCAATCTCTGGGGATCTCAGACGTTATGAAAGAGAGGTTGAACAGACTAGTAATAGGGGTTGCGACAATTTCGGCGGCTAGTTTTAGAAAGAAAGGGTCCAGATTGTCTAGCCCAGCTGATTTGTAGGGGTCCAGATTTTGCAGCTCTTTCAAAACGTCAGCTGTCTGAATTTGTGTGAAGGAGAAGCGGGGGGGGCATGGGCAAGTTTCAGCGGAGGGTGCAGAGTTGGTGGCCGGGATAGTGGTAGCCAGATGGAAAGCATGGCCAGCTGTAGCAAAATGCTTGTTGAAATTCAACGATTATTGTAGATTTATCGGTGGTGATAGTGTTTCCTAGCCTCAGTGCAGTGGGCAACTGGGAGGAAGTGCTCTTATTCTCCATGGACTTTACAGTGTCCCAAAACTTTTTGGAGTTAGTGCTACAGGATGCACATTTCTGTTTGAAAAAGTTTGCCTTTGCTTTCCTGACTGCTTGTGTATATTGGTTCCTAACTTCCCTGAAAAGTTGCATATCGCGGGGGCTATTTGATGCTAATGCAGTACGCCACAGGATGTTTTTGTGCTGGTCAAGGGCAGTCAAGTCTGAGGAGAACCAGGGGCTATATCGGTTCTTAGTTCTGTATTTTTTGAATGGGGCATGTTTATTTAAGATTGAGAGGAAATTACTTTTAAGGAACAACCAGGCATCCTCTACTGACGGAATGAGATCTATATCCATCCAGGATACCTGGGCCAGGTCAATTAGGAAGGCCTGCTCGCTAAAGTGTTTTAGGGAGCGTTTGACAGTCATGAGGGGTGGTCGTTTGACCGCAGACCCGTTACGGACGCAGGCAATAAGGCAGTGATCGCTGAGATCCTGGTTGAAGACAGCTGAGGTGTATTTAGAGGGTATGTTTGTCAGGATGATATCTATGAGGGTACCCATGTTTACGGATTTAGGGTTGTACCTGGTACGTTCGTTGATAATTTGCGTGAGGTTGAGGGCATCTAGTTTGGATTGTAGGATGGCCGGGGTATTAAGCATATCCCAATTTAGGTCACCAAGCAGTACGAACTCTGAGGATAAATGGGGGCAATCAATTCACATATGGTGTCCAGGGCACATCTGGGGGCTGAGGGGGGTCTGTAGCAAGCGGCAACAGTGAGAGACTTATTTCTGGAAAGGTGGATTTTTAGAAGTAGGAGCTCAAACTGTTTGGGCACAGACCTGGATAGTATGATAGAGCTCTGCAGGCTATCTCTACAGTAGATTGCAACTCCACCCCCTTTGGCAGTTCTATCTAGACGGAAAATGTTATAGTTGGGGATGGAAATTTCAGAATTTTTGGTGGCCTTCCTGAGCCAGGATTCAGACACTGCTAGAACATCAGGGTTGGCGGAGTGTGCTAACGCAGTGAATAACTCAAACTTAGGAAGTAGACTTCTGATGTTAACGTGCAAGAAACCAAGACTTTTGCGATTACAGAAGTCAGCAAATGATAGCGCCTGGGGAGTAGGAGTGATACTGAGGGCTGCAGGGCCTGGGTTAGCCTCTACATCACCAGAGGAACAGAGGAGGACTAGAATAAGGATACGGCTAAAGGCTTTAAGAACTGGTCTTCTAGTGCGTTGGGTACATAGAATAAAGGGGGCAGATTTCCGGGTGTTGTAGAAAAGATTCAGGGCATTATGTACAGACAAGGATATGGAAGGATATGAGTAAAGTGGGGGTAAACCTAAGCGTTGGGTAACAATGAAAGAGATAGTATCACTAGAGGCATCAATTGAGTCGGTCTCTGCGTGTATGGGGGGTGGGACAAAGGAGCTATCTAAGGCAGGTTTAGCTGGGCTGGGGGATCTACAGTGAAATAGTACAATTAGAAATAACCGAAACAACAATAAGCTAACCATGTTTGGGCTGAGGCTAAACATAAACAGGATGTAGTACCGTAAAAAGGAACAGTCCAGCAGACATCAGCTGTATAGCTGAGTTATCATAAGGTCCGGTGAACAGCAATAGGATAGTTCGGAGGCTGCTAAAGCTCTAGCAGGTAAGAGGCCACGGCTAGCGTGTGCTAGCGGGCCGGGGCTAGCAGATGGAATCTTCGTGGTCGACATCGTCGTAACCACATCAGACGATTTCGTCGGCAGACCAGTCGTGTAGGATCGGCGGGGCTCCGTGTCACCACTAGGTGGTCCCGTCCGGTTGACAGAGAGGTAGATAGCCGGGAGATGGGCCTAGCTCAGGATGATTAGCCAGACCACAGCGTCCATTTAGTTGAAGCTAGCTGGTAGCGATGAATCCGGAGTTAAAGGTCCAGTGATTCAGTGATTCCGGCAGAAAAACTGATATGTTCTGGGTCGATAACGCGCTGTGCAGACTGGCTGAATATCCAGTGATTCATATCCAGTGATTAAATGAATCCCGCAGAAAAAAAAATCCAATGTTCTGGGTGAAATACCGCTAACTGTGGCTAATAGCAAGTAGCTAGTTAGCTGGCTAGCTAGTTTCAACTGGAGATTCTATATCTATATAAAAGGTAAGTCAATAATAGAATCCGTTCCACATTGAGTGAGGCGGGTTGCAGGAAAGTATATTTTGTAGAAGGATGAAAAGTCTGATAGGGAAATATGTACGAAAAATACAAAAAAACAGGGTATTTACAGGCTATTTACAGACACACGACAAAAACAAATAAATGACTTATAAAATAATAAATGACTTATAAACTAATAAATGACTTATAAAATAATAAATGACTTATAAAATAATAAATGACTTATAAACTAATAAATGACTTATAAAATAATAAATGACTTATAAACTAAGGGTTTTATAAGACAGTAGAAAGGCCAAAAGGACCCTGGGTCATCGCTGCCTGCAGCTACAGTATATTTGTTATAGTTTTTTTCTGTTGTTGGTTACTTTTTTATTTTTTGATAACACCTACACATAATACTGAAGCTCACTCTGATGGCAAATATTAGGAGAAAACCTAAACACTTCATGGTGATAAAAAAAAAAGAACCAAACTGAGACCATTATACTGAAATGCAGTTGTTTTATTGATGTCTAAAGGGAGGACCATGAGATCAGAGTGGGGGGGGGGGGGACTAGGTATATTAGTCTGTTGTGATTCAGAACACAGTTTAGAGCTGTGTCTGGGGACCCAAAGGGGAGCACGTTTTAGTTTTTGCACTATCACTACACTAAAACACTAGATTTAACTAATCAACTCATCATCAAGCCTTTAGTTGAATCAGGTGTGTTAGTGCTAGGGGAAAAAATAACTATGTGCACCCCCCAGGTCCCCAGGACCAGGATTGGGAAACACTGGTGTAGAGGGTGTTTGGAATTAGAGTGAGGTCAGAGTTTTGACAGGTTGTTGTGGATAAGAGGCTTTGGTCTAGGCTTGGTGCTCTCAGGTGGAGTAGTACAGGGTCTACTGTAGAGGCTCTAGGGTGTAGGAGTAGTACAGGGTCTATAGTAGAGGCTCTAGGGTGTAGGAGTAGTACAGGGTCTACTGTAGAGGCTCTAGGGTGTAGGAGTAGTACAGGGTCTACTGTAGAGGCTCTAGGGTGTAGGAGTAGTACAGGGTCTACTGTAGAGGCTCTAGGGTGTAGGAGTAGTACAGGGTCTACTGTAGAGGCTCTAGGATGTAGGAATAGTACAGGGTCTACTGTAGGGGCTCTAGGATGTAGGAATAGTACAGGGTCTACTGTAGAGGCTCTAGGGTGTAGGAGTAGTACAGGGTCTACTGTAGAGGCTCTAGGGTGTAGGAGTAGTACAGGGTCTACTTTAGAGGCTCTAGGGTGTAGGAGTAGTACAGGGTCTACTGTAGAGGCTCTAAGGTGTAGGAGTAGTACAGGGTCTACTGTAGAGGCTCTAGGGTGTAGGAGTAGGATAGGATCCCTCCCCTCTTGATGGAGCAGCTATGCTGCCAAGTTCCGTTCTTGATGGAGCGCTCACAGGTCCCCAGCAGGTCGTCGAAGACCACGTCGGAGTCGTACACCTCCAGCCTCAGGGGGTCGTTCTCACGGGCGTTGAAGAAGTTGAAGTCCTCCTTCCACCAGGGGTCAGTGTTGTCGTTCTTTACCTCTGTCTTCCCACCGTAGCCGGAGCCCATAAACACCTGAATTGTAATATTGATGATGATAATGATGATAATGATAATGTTAATCATCATCATAAACATCACCGTCATGATAAATAAATAAATAATATATATATATATATATATATATATATATATATATATATATATATATATATATATACAGTGGGGGAAAAAAGTATTTAGTCAGCCACCAATTCTGCAAGTTCTCCCACTTAAAAAGATGAGAGAGGCCTGTAATTTTCATCATAGGTACACGTCAACTATGACAGACAAAATGAGGAAAAAAGTTCAGAAAATCACATTGTAGGATTTTGTTATGAATTTATTTGCAAATTATGGTGGAAAATAAGTATTTGGTCAATAGCGAAAGTTTCTCAATACTTTGTTATATACCCTTTGTTGGCAATGACACAGGTCAAACGTTTTCTGTAAGTCTTCACAAGGTTTTCACACACTGTTGCTGGTATTATGGCCCATTCCTCCATGCAGATCTCCTCTAGAGCAGTGATGTTTTGGGGCTGTCGCTGGGCAACACGGACTTTCAACTCCCTCCAATGATTTTCTATGGGGTTGAGATCTGGAGACTGGCTAGGCCACTCCAGGACCTTGAAATGCTTCTTACGAAGCCACTCCTTCGTTGCCCGGGCGGTGTGTTTGGGATCATTGTCATGCTGAAAGACCCAGCCACGTTTCATCTTCAATGCCCTTGCTGATGGAAGGAGGTTTTCACTCAAAATCTCACGATACATGGCCCCATTCATTCTTTCCTTTACACGGATCAGTCGTCCTGGTCCCTTTGCAGAAAAACAGTCCCAAAGCATGATGTTTCCACCCCCATGCTTCACAGTAGGTATGGTGTTCTTTGGATGCAACTCAGCATTCTTTGTCCTCCAAACACGACGAGTTTAGTTTTTACCAAAAAGTTATATTTTGGTTTCATCTGACCATATGACATTCTCCCAATCCTCTTTTGGATCATCCAAATGCACTCTAGCAAACTTCAGATGGGCCTGGACATGTACTGGCTTAAGCAGGGGAACACGTCTGGCACTGCATGATTTGAGTCCCTGGCGGCGTAGTGTGTTACTGATGGTAGGCTTTGTTACTTTGGTCCCAGCTCTCTGCAGGTCATTCACTAGGTCCCCCCGTGTGGTTCTGGGATTTTTGCTCACCGTTCTTGTGATCATTTTGTGAGTGAGATCTTGCGTGGAGCCCCAGATCGAGGGAGATTATCAGTGGTCTTGTATGTCTTCCATTTCCTAATAATTGCTCCCACAGTTGATTTCTTCAAACCAAGCTGCTATTGCAGATTCCGTCTTCCCAGCCTGGTGCAGGTCTACAATTTAGTTTCTGGTGTCCTTTGACAGCTCTTTCGTCTTGGCCATAGTGGAGTTTGGAGTGTGACTGTTTGAGGTTGTGGACAGGTGTCTTTTATACTGATAACAAGTTCAAACAGGTGCCATTAATACAGGTAACGATTGGAGGACACAGGATCCTCTTAAAAATGAAGTTACCGGTCTGTGAGAGCCAGAAATCTTGCTTGTTTGTAGGTGACCAAATACTTATTTTCCACCATCATTTGCAAATAAATTCATAAAAAATCCTACAATGTGATTTTCTGGATTTTTTTTCCTCAATTTGTCTGTCATAGTTGACATGTACCTATGATGAAAATTACAGGCCTCTCTCATCTTTTTAAGTGGGAGAACTTGCACAATTGGTGGCGGACTAAATACTTTTTTCCCCCACTGTATATATATATATATATATATATATATATATATATATATATATATATATATATATATATATATATATGTGTATATATGTTTATATTCATATTGTAAAGGGGAGAGGGGATCTCATCCACCACCAATGTGTATCACCCAGACATTTGGCAACTGACAGATCACCACACATCATCTATCATGGTCAACAGGTGACTCAGGTGAGGAGAGATTTACCTTGACGTAGGCATCAGGGGTCTGGAACAAGCCGCTGTTCAGGTCGCTGGCACGGAGGTTGAAGACCTTGAGAACCTTACGTTCCTCTGCTGCATAGATCTGGACCACAGTCAGAACACACACCACCAGCAGGCAGCACAGAAGAGAGGAGGAGGACATGGCTCTCAGTTAGATAGGGCTTGATCCGTGGAGGGAAGACAACTAGGAGAGAGAGAGAGAGAGAGAGAGAGAGAGAGAGAGAGAGGGAGGGGGAGAGATAGAGATAAAGGAGATAATATAAATATGTCAGTTGTTTCCCTAAGAGCAGGTCACAGAGCAGGAAGAATGAAAACACTAACACAGAGGAGATAAAGACAAACAAATGAAAAAGACAAGTCCATTTTCAATAAAACATTATAAAGTGAACCCTTGTTACATGACTCCTGGAAGGTCATAATACCTGTGTTCTGTAGAGTCTGGAGACGAGCGTCTATCTGTCTGTCTGTCTCAGGGGAACCAACCACTGACGGTTTTTCATATGCCCTCTCACTTTTTATAAAGACCCCCCCCCCCCCCCCCCCCCCCCCCCCCCCCCACAAAAAGGCATCGCCTCCATTCCTCCCCACACAGAAATGCAATGGCACTCCACAGGTGGCTTGTTCTCAGTGATGCCTCAACCAATGAGATAACAGTCTGCGTTGCCAAACAACAGCAACACCTACAGGTATTATTTCCCTCTCATTCTGATGAAATGAAGGCCATGCTTTTGAATTAACACTTTGAGGGCTAGTTTCACAGCCAAATGAGTGAGGAAAACGTTGCTAGCTGTCAAATCATTGCTTCCTTGTTTTCACAATTCCTCTCAAAGCTCATTGGAGGAAGCGGACCATGGGAGGGACCTTGGATCCTCTCCTCTCCTCCAATGCGCTTTGAGTAGAACTGAGGAAACAAGGACGGAGGAAGCAAGGATTTGACAGCTAGTAACGTTTTCAGACACAGCCCAATAAATAAATGAATGCTGATTGGTTAAAAGCGCATTCCAGCCGGTGTCTATTCCAGAAGTTACCACCGACTAAATCTAGGACGTTAAAATGTCTATTTACTCTGTTCCATCTGACTGCGCAATCCACTGTCTCATCAGCCCAGCCAGGCAATTTATAAACTTGATCTCCACTATAAAAGCATCTAGACATTATCTCACATTTCTTTTAGACTAACATTTAGTTTTCAACATCAGAGATTTGTATAAACCTTGCTGTCTGTCTCTCCGACATTTGCAACATTGTTTCAATATTCAAATTCGACCTCCAGCTGTACCATAGTAATGAACGTGTCGGGAGTCTGGACATGAATCAGCTGACATCATTATTAAGCTTAGACCATATTGTCGTTAGATAATTAAGTGATAATGCCCTCAAAGCCGGTATTTGGAGATTATATTTACACGGTTTGCCGGCCATCGACTTCGTCTCGGGCCAAACAACACCCGTGCCAATATATCCTCCAAACACCGGCTTCTCGGGCATTATCACTTAATTATCTAACGACAATATGTTCTAAGCTTAATCATGTTTATGAACCGATCATTAGTCCCAAAGTCATGTACAGTATAGAGATACTTTATCTGTATGTCTATATACCATATGGCTCTGTAGTCATTGTTAGTTAGGGAGGAGTTGTGCGGAACTCTGACCAGCTTGCCTGTGATGTTATGTGGAGAAAAATAATGTAGCCTACCCTGGGATACACATATCTGATGAACAGGACATTGATATTACTGAGTTGATCATTGATTGGTTGAGGTAAGACTGGCCAGTTAAGCAGCTGTTGGAAGACAGCCCTTTCTTTTCGTTTCTGGTTTCTTTATCTTGTGTCGTGGGGTAAGATGATTTTGTCTTCTGGTCAGCCATTTCTTACTTGATTGCCTGATGTTGACTGTTTATGAGTGTATTTTCTGTTTATGTAGGTTTAAACGTCAGATTGGCTTTTAGCTTGTTTTGTTTTCTGTTGGCAGGAATCCCAAATGGCATCCTATTCTCTTTATAGTACATTACTTTTGACCAGGGCCCATAGTAGTGCACTAAATAGGGAATAGGGTGCTATTTGGGATACAGCCTGTGTTCGTATTGGTGCTGGATACCACTGGGAATGGACCACATGTGGTTTAATATGAGCTTATTCTGCAGACCGCGGGGGCTTTATAAAATGGTACGAGGCATTGGGATAACTTGTGGATGATCATGGCTTTATTCAGGAAAGTTTATTGGGCTACTTTGATGTGTCAAGTGGGCGAGATGCGCAGTCTGTGTTTGACTTTATGAATTTTGAGATGTCTGAGTTTAACTTCATAGAGAAACTCATTGTCCAAACCTACACTGGCGCAGCTGTAATGGAATGAGGGGTGGGAGGGCGTGGCCTGACAATTCAAGTCTTTCAAAGACAAAATGGTTGAGACTTTCCCAACAAACTGTATCTACATGAAAGACATTCCAACAACCTGTATCTACATGAAAGACATTCCAACACCCTATATCTACATGGATGACATTCCAACAACCTATATCTACATGGATGACATTCCATCAACCTGTATCTACATGAAAGACATTCCAACAACGTATATCTACATGGAAGACATTCCAACAACCTGTATCTACATGAAAGACATTCCATCAACCTATATCTACATGGATGACATTCCATCAACCTGTATCTACATGAAAGACATTCCAACAACCTATATCTACATGGATGACATTCCATCAACCTATATCTACATGAAAGACATTCCAACAACCTGTATCTACATGGAAGACATTCCAACAACCTGTATCTACATGGAAGACATTCCAGGTCCAACAGATGGGAGGTAGATTAGGGTTGGGAATTTGGGGGTTAGCCTACATTAAAGACAGGTTAATAGTTGCTTCTGACATTGCAGTGTGCAGTAGGTTAGTGCTGGGGGGGGGGGGGGGGGGGGGGGGGGGGTTTAGGGTTTTAGGTGGGGCTGAGGAGAGGTGAAGGGGGTGGATAATGGCAGTTTTAGATGGCAGTTGTGTAAGCACAGCACAGCGAGGGGCGCTGCTGTCCACCCATCCTATCTGTAAACAGCTCTGTTACTGAGGGCGTGGCCTGACAATTCAAGTCTTTCAAAGACAAAATGGATGAGACTTTTCACAAAACTTGGTATAATATTGACATAGTATTTACCTCTAGGGTCGATGACCTCACTATGATGGATCATCCGGCATTTTGGCCTGCTGAACCGATTTCCGCAAAACGAAATGTTCGGCATCTATAGACCAGGATCTTAATATGTTCAATAAGTTGATATTAAATGTCATGGCCGCTGTGAGCCAATGAACTTGAGTGAGAGTGTGGCCTGACACCTCAAGTCTTTCAAATACAAAATGGTCGAGAATTGTCACCAAACATGGTAAAACAATTACATAGTATGCCAGGAGCTGAGCCCAAATGCAAACATTCCTGTGATGATAATATAGGAGGCATATATTCTGCCATTCATACATACATGTGTCTTCTTCCATGGTTTTCAAACACTATATGTTTCATGATGAATGCCTAGTGCATAGGATTAGTGTCCTTTGCTGGTAAAACAAACTGACCAATGGCAGGAGGTCAGGAGTAGGCCAGGAGGTCACAACTGAGCCCAAATGAAAATTATTCATAAAATGGCAATATAGGAAGTATAGTCTGCAATTCATGCACGCGTGCTCTTCCATGGTGTTTTAGCCTCAGACTTGCCTGAGGCGCTCATCTAATTTTACATTTTAATTTTAGTCAGTTAGCAGACGCTCTTATCCAGAGCGACTTACAGTTAGTGAATACATCTTTTTTTTTTTTTTTATACTGGCCCCCCGTGGGAATCGAACCCACAACCCTGGCGTTGCAAACGCCATTCTCTATCAACTGAGCTACATCCCTGTCGGCCATTCCCTCCCCTACCCTGGGCCAATTGTGCGCCGCCCATGAGTCTCCCGGTCGCAGCCGGCTGAGACAGAGCCTGGATTCGAACCAGGATCTCTAGTGGCACAGTTAGCACTGCGAAGCAGTGCCTTAGGCCACTGCACCACTCAGGAGACAATAAGGAGACACTCAGGACTAATAAGACCATGTTGGCCCGGTTTGGCACATGTTGGCCCGGGTTGGCCCGGGTTGACCCATGTTGTCCCGGGTTGGCCCGGGTTCGAATCCTGCCACTGCTGCTTTCAGATAGGCATCCCTTGACAGTGAGGAATTGTTGTTGTTGTGCCTAAACAAAATGTGATGACTTATAAAATAATAAATTACATTTTTTTTAAATGAATTATAAAATAATAAATGACTTATCAAATAATAAATGGCTTATCAAATAATAAATGACTTATAAAATAATAAATGACTTATAAAATAATAAATGACTTATAAAATAACAAATGACTTATAAAATAATATATGACTTATAAAATAATAAATGACTTATAAAATAATAAATGACTTATAAAATAACAAATGATTTATAAAATAATAAATGATTTATAAAATAATAAATGACTTATAAAATAACAAATGACTTATAAAATAACAAATGACTTATAAAATAATAAATGACTTATAAAATAATAAATGACTTATAAAATAATAAATGACTTATAAAATAATAAATGACTTATAAAATAACAAATGACTTATAAAATAATAAATGACTTATAAAATAATAAATGACTTATAAAATAACAAATTACTTATAAAATAATAAATGACTTATAAAATAATAAATGACTTATAAAATAATAAATGACTTATAAAATAATAAATGACTTATAAACTAAGGGTGTTATAAGACAGTAGAAAGGCCAAAAGGACCCTGGGATATAGCTGCCTGCAGCTACAGTATATTTGTTATAGTTTTTTCTGTTGTTGGTTACTTTTTTATTTTTTGATAACACCTACACATAATACTGAAGCTCACTCTGATGGCGAGGGAGCTGAACTGCGCAGCGACCCAGATCCTCCACTGTCCCAGACATCACACTCCCATTCATATGTTTTGTATTGTATGTTTTGTATGTATAACGTATTTTGAGTATTTGGAAAATATACTGTATGCTGTATACAAGAACAATATAATACTGTGGGATTCCTGCAAGTCACCTGCACAATTCCTTCACAGAGGCACAAATTCCCTTACAAAAGAGTCCTGTGGGACTTAGTCTGTTGTGATTCAGAACACAGTTTAGAGCTGTGTCTGGGGACCCAAAGGGGAGCACGTTTTAGTTTTTGCACTATCACTACACTAAAACACTTGATTCAACTAATCAACTCATCATCAAGCCTTTAGTTGAATCAGGTGTGTTAGTGCTAGGGGAAAAAATAACTACGTGCACCCCCCAGGTCCCCAGGACCAGGATTGGGAAACACTGGTGTAGAGGGTGTTTGGAATTAGAGTGAGGTCAGAGTTTTGACAGGTTGTTGTGGATAAGAGGAGAGGCTTTGGTCTAGGCTTGGGGCTCTCAGGTGGAGTAGTACAGGGTCTACTTTAGAGGCTCTAGGGTGTAGGAGTAGTACAGGGTCTAGTATAGAGGCTCTAGGGTGTAGGAGTAGTACAGGGTCTACTGTAGAGGCTCTAGGGTGTAGGAGTAGTACAGGGTCTACTGTAGAGGCTCTAGGGTGTAGGAGTAGTACAGGGTCTACTGTAGAGGCTCTAGGGTGTAGGAGTAGTACAGGGTCTACTGTAGAGGCTCTAGGGTGTAGGAGTGGTACAGGGTCTACTTTAGAGGCTCTAGGGTGTAGGAGTAGTACAGGGTCTACTGTAGAGGCTCTAGGGTGTAGGAGTAGGATAGGATCCCTCCCCTCTTGATGGAGCAGCTATGCTGCCAAGTTCCGTTCTTGATGGAGCGCTCACAGGTCCCCAGCAGGTTGTCGAAGACCACGTCGGAGTCGTACACCTCCAGCCTCAGGGGGTCGTTCTCACGGGCGTTGAAGAAGTTGAAGTCCTCCTTCCACCAGGGGTCAGTGTTGTCGTTCTTTACCTCTGTCTTCCCACCGTAGCCGGAGCCCATAAACACCTGAATTATAATATTGATGATGATAATGATGATAATGATCATGTTAATCATCATCATAAACATCACCGTCATGATAATATATATATATATATATATATATATATATATATATATATATATATTCATATTGTAAAGGGGAGAGGGGGATCTCATCCACCACCAATGTGTATCACCCAGACATTTGGCACCTGACAGATCACCACACATCATCTATCATGGTCGACAGGTGACTCAGGTGAGGAGAGATTTACCTTGACGTAGGCATCAGGGGTCTGGAACAAGCCGCTGTTCAGGTCGCTGGCACGGAGGTTGAAGACCTTGAGAACCTTACGTTCCTCTGCTGCATAGATCTGGACCACAGTCAGAACACACACCACCAGCAGGCAGCACAGAAGAGAGGAGGAGGACATGGCTCTCAGTTAGATAGGGCTTGATCCGTGGAGGGAAGACAACTAGGAGAGAGAGAGAGAGAGAGAGAGAGAGAGAGAGGGGAGGGGGAGAGATAGAGATAAAGGAGATAATATAAATATGTCAGTTGTTTCCCTAAGAGCAGGTCACAGAGCAGGAAGAATGAAAACACTAACACAGAGGAGATAAAGACAAACAAATGAAAAAGACAAGTCCATTTTCAAATATAAAACATTATAAAGTGAACCCTTGTTACATGACTCCTGGAAGGTCATAATACCTGTGTTCTGTAGAGTCTGGAGACGAGCGTCTATCTGTCTGTCTGTCTCAGGGGAACCAACCACTGACGGTTTTTCATATGCCCTCTCACTTTTTATAAAGACCCCCCCCCCCCCCCCCTCCACAAAAAGGCATCGCCTCCATTCCTCCCCACACAGAAATGCAATGGCACTCCACAGGTGGCTTGTTCTCAGTGATGCCTCAACCAATGAGATAACAGTCTGCGTTGCCAAACAACAGCAACACCTACAGGTATTATTTCCCTCTCATTCTGATGAAATGAAGGCCATGCTTTTGAATTAACACTTTGAGGGCTAGTTTCACAGCCAAATGAGTGAGGAAAACGTTGCTAGCTGTCAAATCATTGCTTCCTTGTTTTCACAATTCCTCTCAAAGCTCATTGGAGGAAGCGGACCATGGGAGGGACCTTGGATCCTCTCCTCTCCTCCAATGCGCTTTGAGTAGAACTGAGGAAACAAGGACGGAGGAAGCAAGGATTTGACAGCTAGTAACGTTTTCAGACACAGCCCAATAAATAAATGAATGCTGATTGGTTAAAAGCGCATTCCAGCCGGTGTCTATTCCAGAAGTTACCACCGGCTAAATCTAGGACGTTAAAATGTCTATTTACTCTGTTCCATCTGACTGCGCAATCCACTGTCTCATCAGCCCAGCCAGGCAATTTATAAACTTGATCTCCACTATAAAAGCATCTAGACATTATCTCACATTTCTTTTAGACTAACATTTAGTTTTCAACATCAGAGATTTGTATAAACCTTGCTGTCTGTCTCTCCGACATTTGCAACATTGTTTCAATATTCAAATTCGACCTCCAGCTGTACCATAGTAATGAACGTGTCGGGAGTCTGGACATGAATCAGCTGACATCATTATTAAGCTTAGACCATATTGTCGTTAGATAATTAAGTGATAATGCCCTCAAAGCCGGTATTTGGAGATTATATTTACACGGTTTGCCGGCCATCGACTTCGTCTCGGGCCAAACAACACCCGTGCCAATATATCCTCCAAACACCGGCTTCTCGGGCATTATCACTTAATTATCTAACGACAATATGTTCTAAGCTTAATCATGTTTATGAACCGATCATTAGTCCCAAAGTCATGTACAGTATAGAGATACTTTATCTGTATGTCTATATACCATATGGCTCTGTAGTCATTGTTAGTTAGGGAGGAGTTGTGTGGAACTCTGACCAGCTTGCCTGTGATGTTATGTGGAGAAAAATAATGCAGCCTACCCTGGGATACACATATCTGATGAACAGGACATTGATATTACTGAGTTGATCATTGATTGGTTGAGGTAAGACTGGCCAGTTAAGCAGCTGTTGGAAGACAGCCCTTTCTTTTCGTTTCTGGTTTCTTTATCTTGTGTCGTGGGGTAAGATGATTTTGTCTTCTGGTCAGCCATTTCTTACTTGATTGCCTGATGTTGACTGTTTATGAGTGTATTTTCTGTTTATGTAGGTTTAAACATCAGATTGGCTTTTAGCTTGTTTTGTTTTCTCTTGGCAGGAATCCCAAATGGCATCCTATTCTCTTTATAGTACATTACTTTTGACCAGGGCCCATAGTAGTGCACTAAATAGGGAATAGGGTGCTATTTGGGATACAGCCTGTGTTCGTATTGGTGCTGGATACCACTGGGAATGGACCACATGTGGTTTAATATGAGCTTATTCTGCAGGCCACGGGGGCTTTATAAAATGGTACGAGGCATTGGGATAACTTGTGGATGATCAGGGCTTTATTCAGGAACGTTTTTTGGGCTACTCTGATGTGTCAAGTGGGCGAGATGCGCAGTCTGTGTTTGACTTTATGAATTTTGAGATGTCTGAGTTTAACTTCATAGAGAAACTCATTGTCCAAACCTACAACGGCGCAGCTGTAATGGAATGTATCTGCTATATATTTTCTTATTAGCCTTATGAATATAGAACCTGTGCTACAATTGTTAAAAAGGGCGTATAGGCCTGCATCGTTTCTATAACAATATAGCTAAACCACTATTGGCTAAACAGGGAAAATAAGTGATTAGATACAAATACTTGTTCATTGACTTACTGACTTTACTCTCTTGTAATTGTAGGCTACTTGCTGATAGATTAGTTTAAATAGACTATTATTGTAACAGTAGGCCTACCTACGCAATTAACCTAATATGGGGTACTGACCACAATCCATTGATTTAATAACAAGAAGTGTTGATGATTTGGCCTTGGGGAGATCACGCCGCATGGAAGAAAACATAGCCACAATAAGGGGTAGGCTACTGTAAGTGCTGCAGATAAATTCAAATACATTTGTCAAATTATATAGGCCTCATTACTCCTGTCTCTACAGAAATAAATGAAATCGTTGAAAATTCTACACCAGAGAGCGTAATTTAGCCACAGGGGGAAAATGGTTATTGTGTTTCGTCACATCACAAGCACATACAGGCCTACAGTCGGGAATCCCGCAATTGGGCAGCACACGGGGCAAATATCAAACAGACGATTGTTGAGTTGTGGCTGTCAATGTGGCTGTCAATGTGGCTGTCAATGTGGCTGTCAATGTGGCTGTCAATGTGCCTGTCAATGTGGCTGTCAATGTGGCTGTCAATGTGGCTGTCAATGTGGCTGTCAATGTGGCTGTCAATGTAGCTGTCAATGTGGCTGTCAATGTGGCTGTCAATGTGGCTGTCAATGTGGCTGTCAATGTGGCTGTCAATGTAGCTGTCAATGTGGCTGTCAATGTGGCTGTCAATGTAGCTGTCAATGTGGCTCTCAATGTAGCTGTCAATGTGGCTGTCAATGAACAGCAGGCAGCAGCTAAAAGGATTTTCACAATATTTAAAAATACAGTTGTGGGAAAGAAGGGCTTAGGACCGAATGTTATGAAACTCTGGTGATGCACTTGACCAGCAGGACCTCAAACTTTACACGATTCTGACCTTTGACCTCTGACCCCACTCTCATTCCAAACACCCTCTAAACATAAGAGACGCACATACTAAGTACCCACCCCTATCACAGTGTCTGACTATCAGAATTAAGTGCATTAATTAATGAACTAACCCCTATAACTGAGCATATGCCAAATGCTCCCTGTGATCGTGTCCAAACTGAATATTGGCACTCATCTGATATGACGATCCTCACTTAGGTATGGCTTTAATAAAGAAACCTGCATCTCAGCACTATGGTCTCAGACTGGATATTTATTTTATCACGTAGTGTTTAGTTTTTGTCTTAATATTTGTCAGTGATGATGAATTAGAATTTAAATGGATTTCCCTTATTTAACTTTGAAGGCCGATTTCCCAGACCCAGATTAAGCCTAGTCCCGAACAGAAAAACACACTTAATGGAGAATCCCTGTTGAAAGTGTTTTTCTTTTTAGTCCAGGACCAAGTTTAACTTGTGTCCAGGAAACTAGCCCTCAAAGTATTTATTCAAAAGCCTGGCCTTCATTTCATCAGCATTTGAGGTTAATAATATTTGTAGGTGTTGCTGTTGTTCGGCCACCCAGACTGTTTTCTCATTGGTTGAAGCATCACTGAGAACAGAGCACCTGTCTCCATTGCCTCTTTACCTGTGTCCCAAATGGCACCCTGGACTAGGTAGTGCAATACTTTTCATCAGGGCATATAGGGCTCTGGTCAAAAGTAGTGCACTATGTAGGGTTATAGGGTGTAATTAGGGACACAGCCTCTGTGTTATTGGAGTATGTTGAGAGTGTTTTGTGGATGCACAGGTGAGGTCTTTATAAACAGTGAGAGGGCGTAGGAAAAACCAGCAGTGGTTGGTTCCCCCGAGACAGATAGACAGACAGACGCTCGTCTCCAGACTCTACAGAACACAGGTATTATGACCTTTTACGTGTCATGTAACGAGAGTTTACTTTATAATGTATTATGTTTTAAAATTGACATTATGTAAAGTACCCACTGGGCAAAAACTGGTTGAATCAAAGTTGATTCCACATAATACAAAAATAAAAAAATCAATGTGATGCCTTTCCCCCTCTCTCTCTCCTAGTTGTCTTCCCCTCCACGGATCAAGCCCTATCTGACTGAGAGCCATGTCCTCCTCCTCTCTTCTGTGCTGCCTGCTGGTGGTGTGTGTTCTGACTGTGGTCCAGATCTATGCAGCAGAGGAACGTAAGGTCCTCAAGGTCTTCAACCTCCGTGCCAGCAACCTGGACAGCAGCCTGCTGGGGACCGCTGATGCCTACGTCGAGGTAAATATCTCCTCACCTAAGTCACCTATCAACCATCATAGCTGATGTGCAGTGAGCTAACTGGGTGCTACTTGTAGACGTGGGTGGTGGATGAATGGAGGCTAGAACACACCCCCTTCATATAAATCTAAACTAAAAAATATATTAGGATTATTAGACTAATTATCATCATTATTATCATCATTCATGGAGTTAGTTAGAGGACTCATCTTTGTATCTGAGAACGGGCAGCACCATTAAGGCCATCTCCATTTTTCAGTAGTCCATTTTCACAAAGCTTATATTGGTGATTTACTGCCACCTGCAGGGCTGAAGTCCTGAACCAAATCTTGTGTCAGTCATTTACTGTGGCCACCAGATGGAGGTGATGAAGCTTAAAAACATTTTCAATCAATAGTTAACCCAGTTTGAAGAAAAAGCCAATGCTCTCCTTGGTTGATCGCTCCCAACTCATAGGAATACCCACTGGTTTCCAATAGATATTACAGCCACAAAGTCAGAATTGGCTATATTGAAGAAAAAGTATCTAGAAAACAAAAATTAGATTTTTGGCCTTTAAATTTCAGGTTATGGTTAGGCATTGGGTTAGCAGTGTGGTTAAGGTTAGGGTTAATGTTAGGGTTGGGTTTAAAATCAGATTTTACGAAGATCAATTGTAGAAATAGGCGGGGTTTATGACTTTGTGGCTTTGGTAACTAGTGATGACCATATCCGCCCAGTTGACTACTTTAAAGGGATACTGGCAATTATATTTTAGACTTATCCAGAGTATTTTCTAATTATCCAGAGTAAGATGAACTCGTAGATACCATTTTTATGCCTCTACGTGCCCTATGAAGGAAGTTAGAGGTAGTTTTTCGAGCTAACGCTAGCTAGGTATGCTAACGTACCTGTAGACTTCCAGTCATTGCACTATGCTAGCATACACTGGTGTACCCTCATTGGTAAACGGGTTATATCCATGATGTTTCCTCGAACTAACTCTATGATCATAATCATTCTCATTATTATCCAGGTGTTCAGGGCTTTCGGCTTTCTTGGGAGGACAGAGGTGAAGAACGACAACACTGACCCCTGGTGGGAAGAGGAGTTCAGCTTCCTCAACGCCCGTGAGAACAACACCTTGAGGATGGAGGTGTACAACAGCAACGTGCTCTTGGACGACCTGCTGGGGACCTGCGAGCACTCCATCAAGATGGGAACCTACCAGCATCAATGTTTCCTCAAGAAGGGTGGGACCCTGTACTACTCCTACACCCTAGAGCCTCTACAGTAGATCCTGTCCTACTCCTACACCATAGAGCCTCTACAGTAGACCCTGTACTACTCCTACACCCTAGAGCCCCAACAGTAGACCCTGTACTACTCCTACACCCTAGAGTCTCTATAGTGACCCTGTACTACTCCTACACCCTAGAGCCCCAACAGTAGACCCTGTACTACTTCTACACCCTAGAGCCTCTACAATAGACCCTGTACTACTCCTACACCCTAGAGTCTCTATAGTGACCCTGTACTACTCCTACACCCTAGAGCCTCTTTAGTAGACCCTGTACTACTCCTACACCCTAGAGCCTCTACAGTAGACCCTGTACTACTCCTACACCCTAGAGCCTCTATAGTGACCCTGTACTACTCCTACACCCTAGAGCCTCTGCAGTGGCTTCAAAACTGCGCCCCATGGTCATCATCTAGGGTTTTGTACACATTATTGATTCCTACACCCTCAAATAGAGTAGATACCTACTCAACAACAACAACATCCGGCCCCCATCTAACCCCTCTCCTCTGACATGGCTTTCTCATTCTCCCCAGACTGAGCTGAAAAACCCTCCTCCCCCTCACCTCAACCTCAGGCTCATCATAACAGACTAGATTCTAGAACATTGAGCAGTACAAAACTCCACCTCACCCCTACAGTTAGTTTATCGTACACAGTGTCTACACTGACGTCTATCTCTCAGTATGCCGCCTTGTGTATTTGATTGTTGACTCAGTTATATGACCCAGATCTGGTTGTCCCACTGTAGTTACAGGGTAGGTACTGTGTCTGTTTACCTTATGAACTGCAGTAGTGAATGAGTTAACCTCTGTCACTCACTGTGTCTGGCCTGCTGTCACTGTGTCTGGACTGCTCTGGTCCTCACTTTAGTATGACATCAATAAATACAAATCTTGTTTCACTGCAAAATGGTCTCAGTCTGGCTCTCTCTAGTTCTTCATTGAAATACTAAATGACCATACTCATGTTTTAGAAATTACAGCTAGCCTACAATTTGACAATGAGGCTTACAGCTTTTCAATCATACTCTATTACCATGTTTAGTGTGGAGGCCTGTCTTTGGCCACAAATTGTCAATAGATTTTCTGCCGGAATCACTGAATCACTGGACCTTAACACCGGATCATCGCAACTAGCTAGCTGCAACAGAATGGCTGTTGTCGTTGTTGGCTAATCACCACTGTCCTGAAGCTAACCCCAGTTAGCCTTGAGCTAGCCTCGAACAAGGCCCATCTACCGGCTATCTACTACTCTGTCAACCGGACGGGACCTCCTAGTGTTGACACGGAGCCCTGCCGATCCATCACGACTGGTCTGCCGACGTAATCGTCTGATGTGGTTTCAACAGGCTTCCCGTTACGATGACCACGAAGATGCATCTGCTAGCCCCGGCCCGCTAGCACACGCAATCAACAGCCGTGCCTCCATCTCGCCTGTAGCGTAGCAGCCACTGAACTGCTCCCGGACATACTTATTGCTGTTCACTGGACCTTATGATCACTCAGCTACACAGCTGATGCCTGCTGGACTGTTCCTTTATACAGTACCCCTTCCTGTTTATCTGTTTAGCCTCAGCTCAAGCTTTCGTCGCCATTACCAGCTGTTGTCTTAGCGCTCTCGAATAACACCTGTGACTGCTTTATGCCTATCTCCCATGTCAATATGCCTTGCCTATTGCTCTTTTGGTTAGTTCTAACTGTACTTTTTCAATGTAGAGCCCCCAGTCCTGCTCAACCTGTCTCAGATAGATCCTTTGTCACACCCCCCCACACACACAGAGACCGGCTCAATCGGTGCCTCCAGTGATGCTATCTCTTTCATCTTTACCCAACGCTTAGGTTTACCTCCACTGTACTCATATCCTTCCATATCCTTGTCTGTACATAATGCCCTGAATCTATTCTACAACGCCTGGAAATCTGCCCCTTTTTTTCTCTGTACCCAACGCACTAGAAGACCAGTTCTTAAAGCCTTTAGCCGTATCCTTGCTCTATTCCTCCTCTGTTCCTCTGGTGATGTAGAGGTTAACCCAGGCCCTGTAGCCCCCAGTATCACTCCTGCTCCCTCATTTGTTGACTTCGGTAATCGCAAAAGCCTTGGTTTCTTGCATGTTAACATCAGAAGCCTCCTCCCTAAGTTTGAGTTATTCACTGCGTTAGCACACTCAGCCAACCCTGATGTTCTAGCAGTGTCTGAATCCTGGCTTAGGAAAGCCACCAAATATTCTGAAATGTCCATTCCCAACTACAACATTTTCCGTCTAGATAGAACTGCCAAAGGGGGCAGAGTTGCAATCTACTGTAGAGATAGCCTGCAGAGCTCTATCATACTTCCAGGTCGGTGCCCAAACAGTTTGAGCTTCTACTTCTAAAAATCCACCTTTCCAGAAATAAGTCTCTCACTGTTGCCGCTTGCTACAGACCCCGCTCAGCCCCCAGCTGTGCCCTGGACACCATATGTGAATTGATTGCCTCCCATCTATCCTCAGAGATCATATTGCTTGGTGACCTAAACTGGGATATGCTTAACACCCCGGCCGTCCTACAATCTAAACTAGATGCCCTCAATGTCACACAAATTATCAAGGAACCTACCAGGTAAAACCCTTAATCTGTTAACATGGGAACCCTAATTTACCCTCTAAATACACCTCCGCTGTCTTCAACCAGGATCTCAGCGATCACTGCCTCATTGCCGGCGTCCGTAATGGGTCCGCCGTCAAACGACCACTCCTCATCACTGTCAAACGCTCCCTAAAACACTTCAGCGAGCAGGCCTTTCTAATTGACCTGGCCCGGGTATCCTGGATGGATATTGACCTCATTCCGTCAGTAGAGGATGCCTGGTTGTTCTTTAAAAGTGCTTTCCTCTCCATCTTAAATAAGCATGCCCCATTCAAAAAATTCCGAACTAAGAACAGATATAGCCTCTGGTTCACCCCAGACTTGACTGCCCTTGATCAGCACAATAACATCCTGTGGCGTACGGCATTAGCATCGAATAGCCCCCGCGATATGCAACCTTTCATGGAAGTCAGGAACCAATATACACAATCAGTTAGGAAAGCAAAGGCTAACTTTTTCAAACAGAAATTTGCATCCTGTAGCACTAACTCCAAAATGTTTTGGGACACTGTAAAGTCCATGGAGAATAAGAGCACCTCCTCCCAGCTGCCCACTGCACTGAGGCTAGGAAACACTGTCACTACCGATAAATCTACGATAATCTAATATTTCAACAAGCATTTTGCTACGGCTGGCCATGCTTTCCACCTGGCTACACCTACCTCGGCCACCAGCTCTGCACCCTCCGCTGCAACTTGCCCATGGTTTCTCAAATGACTGCCTCGCCTTGTTCACCAACTACTTCTCAGATAGAGTTCAATGTGTCAAATCGGAGGGCCTGTTGTCTGGACCTCTGGCAGTCTCTATGGGGGTGCCACAGGGTTCAATTCTCGGCCCGACTCTATTCTCTGTGTATATCAATGATGTCGCTCTTGCTGCTGGTGACTCTCAGATCTACCTCTACACAGACGACACCATTTTGTATACATCTGGCCCTTCATTGGACACTGTGTTAACAAACCTCCAAACGAGCTTCAATGCCATACAACACTCCTTCCGTGGCCTCCAACTGCTCTTAAACACTAGTAAAACTAAATGCATGCTCTTCAATCGAATGCCGCTTGCACCCGCCTGCCCGACTAGAATCACTACTCTCGGCGGCTCTGACTTAGAATATGTGGACAACTACAAATACCTAGGTGTCTGGTTAGACTGTAAACTCTCCTTCCAAACTCACATTAAGAATCTCCAATCCAAAGTTAAATCTAGAATCGGCTTCCTATTTCGCAACAAAGCCTCCTTCACTCATGCTGCTAAACATGCCCTCGTAAAACTGACTATCCTACCGATCCTTGACTTCGGCGATGTCATATACAAAATAGCTTCCAACACTCTACTCAGCAAATTGGATGTAGTCTATCACAGTGCCATCCATTTTGTCACCAAAGCCCCATATACTACCCACCATTGTGACCTGTACACTCTCGTTGGCTGGCCCTCACTACATATTCGTCGCCAAACCCACTGGCTCCAGGTCATCTATAAATCCCTTCTAGGCAAATCCCTGCCTTATCTTAGCTCATTGGTCACCATAGCAACACCCACCCGTAGTATGCGTTCCAGCAGGTATATCTCACTGGTCATCCCCAAAGCCAACACCTCCTTTGGTCGCCATTCCTTCCAGTTCTCTGCTGCAAATGATTGGAACGAACTGCAAAAATCTCTGAAGCTGGAGACACTTATCTCCCTCACTATCTTTAAGCATCAGTTGTCAGAGCAGCTTACCGATCACTGCACCTGTACACAGCCCATCTGTAATTAGCCCACCCAACTACCTCATCCCCATATATAGAGCTACCGTAATGGCCATTCAAATAAGCTTTGTCTAGGCTGCTAGTTGGAGCCAGTTTGCTCTGCTCATCGAGCTCATAGAGCATGGTTTGCAGTACTAGCCAGTGCGTCATAGTTATGGAGAGCGCAAGTATAGAGTACCACAGCATGAGTCTATTTTAAATGTTTCCAAAATCCCCTATGGGAAAACTTAATGGTGGAAAAACGATTGGATCCATTTCCCTGTTTGACCGTTAGGTGTCATGGGTATTATGACACCTCCACTGCGGGGCTCTATTGGCTGGAGCCAGAGTGGAAGATGCGAAGCGAGAGAGATAACTGGGCCCAAAATCTGTCTTCTCCAGCAGGTGCATTGTTTTGTTTTTATCGCTCACCAAGCGAGGAGTTTTTTGTATGGAGGTCAATAAGAGAGTGTCGAATTTTGTTAACAAATAGTTTAATGGCTTATTTGCTACGTGTGGCTTATTTGTTCGAATACAAGTTCCGTAATGCTTAGGTTGTTACCAGTGTACTGATATAAGTAGGACGGACACGTGACTTCCCGGCAACTTGGAGACAAAACACTTCAGAGCCCTGTAATATCCTGCTAGGATATATTATGTTCAGTGTGATTACTTCTAGCCTATCACAACTTTTAACCAGGGCCCATAGTAGTGCACTAAATAGGGAATAGGGTGCTATGTGGGATACAGCCTGTGTTCGTATTGGTGCTGGATACCACTGAGAATGGACCACATGTGGTTTAATATGAGCTTATTCTGCAGGCCGCGGGGGCTTTATAAAATGGTACGAGGCATTGGGATAACTTGTGGATGATCAGGGCTTTATTCAGGAACGTTTTTTGGGCTACTCTGATGTGTCAAGTGGGCGAGATGCGCAGTCTGTGTTTGACTTTATGAATTTTGAAATGTCTGAGTTTAACTTCATAGAGAAACTCATTGTCCAAACCTACACTGGCGCAGCTGTAATGGAATGGGGGGTGGGAGGGCGTGGCCTGACAATTCAAGTCTTTCAAAGACAAAATGGTTGAGACATTCCCAACAAACTGTATCTACATGAAAGACATTCCAACAACCTATATCTACATGAAAGACATTCCAACAACCTATATCTACATGGAAGACATTCCATCAACCTGTATATACATGGAAGACATTCCATCAACCTGTATCTACATGGAAGACATTCCAACAACCTATATCTACATGAAAGACATCCCAACAACCTATATCTACATGAAAGACATCCCAACAACCTGTATCTACATGGAAGACATTCCAACAACCTGTATCTACATGGAAGACATTCCAACAACCTGTATCTACATGGAAGACATTCCAGGTCCAACAGATGGGAGGTAGATTAGCGTTGGGAATTTGGGGGTTAGCCTACATTAAAGACAGGTTAATAGTTGCTTCTGACATTGCAGTGTGCAGTAGGTTAGTGCTGGGGGGGGGGGGCGTGGCCTGACAATTCAAGTCTTTCAAAGACAAAATGGATGAGACTTTTCACAAAACTTGGTATAATATTGACATAGTATTTGCCTCTAGGATCGATGACCTCACTATGATGGATCATCCGGCATTTTGGCCTGCTGAACCGATTTCCGCAAAACGAAATGTTCGGCATCTATAGACCAGGATCTTAATATGTTCAATAAGTTGATATTAAATGTCATGGCCGCTGTGAGCCAATGAACTTGAGTGAGGGTGTGGCCTGACACCTCAAGTCTTTCAAATACAAAATGGTCGAGAATTGTCACCAAACATGGTAAAACAATTACATAGTATGCCAGGAGCTGAGCCCAAATGCAAACATTCCTGTGAAGGAAATATAGGAGGCATATATATTCTGCCGTTCATACATACATGTGTCTTCTTCCATGGTTTTCAAACACTATATTAGTGTCCTTTGCTGGTAAAACAAACTGACCAATGGCAGCCCGAGTGCACTTTTCACATTTTCACAAAACGTTGTACAACAATTACAAAGTAGGCCAGGAGGTCACAACTGAGCCCAAATGAAAATTATTCATAAAATGGCAATATAGGAAGTATAGTCTGCAATTCATGCATGCGTGCTCTTCCATGGTGTTTTAGCCTCAGACTTGCCTGAGGCGCTCATCTAGTAAGACCCATGTTAGCCCGGGTTGGCCCATGTTGGCCCGGGTTAGCCGGGGTTGGCCCGGGTTGGCCCGGGTTCGAATCCTGCCACTGCTGCTTTCAGATAGGTATCCCTTGACAGTGAGGGATTGTTGTTGTTGTGCCTAAACAAAATGTGATGACTTACAAAATAACAAATGACTTATAAAATAATAAATGACTTATAAAATAATAAATGACTTATAAAATAACAAATGACTTATAAAATAATAAATGACTTATAAAATAACAAATGACTTATAAAATAATAAATGACTTATAAAATAACAAATGACTTATAAAAAAATAAATGACTTATAAAATAATAAATGACTTATAAAATAATAAATGACTTATAAAATAACAAATGACTTATAAAATAATAAATGACTTATAAAATAATAAATGACTCATAAAATAATAAATGACTTATAAACTAAGGGTGT
Organism: Coregonus lavaretus; assembly: GCF_964263955.1. Lineage (NCBI taxonomy): Eukaryota > Metazoa > Chordata > Actinopteri > Salmoniformes > Salmonidae > Coregonus > Coregonus lavaretus. The sequence goes on from NC_140004.1 coordinate 44,265,762, forward strand.
TATAAGACAGTAGAAAGGCCAAAAGGACCCTGGGTCATCATATTTGTTATAGTTTTTTCTGTTGTTGGTTACTTTTTTATTTTTTGATAACACAGACACTTAACACTGAAACTCACTCTGATTTTTTATTTTATTTTTAACTAGGCAAGTCAGTTAAGAACAAATTCTTACAACAAATTCTTATTTACAATGACGGCCTACACCGGCCAAACCCGGACGACGCTGGGCCAATTGTGCGCCGCCCTATGGGACTCCCAATCACGGCCGGTTGTGATATTAGCCTGGAATCGAACCAGGGGGTCTGTTGTGACGCCTCAAGCACTGAGATGCAGTGCCTTAGACCGCTGCGCCACTCGAGGGAGCTGAACTACGCAGCGACCCAGATCCTCCACTGTCCCAGACATCACACTCCCATTCATATGTTTTGTATTGTATGTTTTGTATGTATAACGTATTTTGAGTATTTGGAAAATATACTGTATACTGTATACAAGAACAATATAATATAATATAATATAACGTTTTGTGAAATGAAAATTAATAAACTGAAATTACTATTCACATGGATTCTGTATTCATTTTTTTATTTGTTGCCGTCATCAAACCACGCGCCTCAAACATTTTTTGTTTACAGTTTGTAACAATGAGTCAAATATGCTTATGAAGAAAAAAAGATCTCTTGAAGAATAATGTTGATAAACATCTGACATTATACAGGATTATCAAAATTACTGCATGAATTTGCCTTGCCCTACAGGTATAAATGAATCCTGCAGGAATTTACCTTGTCCTGCAGGAATTTACCTTGTCCTGACGGAATTTACCTTGTCCTGACGGAATATATTTTTTTAAACATGCAGGATCTGTAGAATTTTAGAAATTCCTGCAGGACAATACAAACAGGACTCCTGCAGAAGCGTACGCAAAACTTCTGAAAGTCATCAACTTTTGTCCTGCAGGATTGCATTAGTACTGTGGGATTGCATTAGTACTGTGGGATTGCATTAGTACTGTGGGATTGCATTAGTACTGTGGGATTGCATTAGTACTGTGGGATTGCATTAGTACTGTGGGATTGCATTAGTACTGTGGGATTGCATTAGTACTGTGGGATTGCATTAGTACTGTGGGATTGCATTAGTACTGTGGGATTCCTGCAAGTCACCTGCACAATTCCTTCACAGAGGCACAAATTCCTGCAGGAGTCCTGTGGAACTTTTTTGTGAGGGTCACTGACAAATATTAGGAGAAAACCTAAACACTTCATGGTGATAAAAGAAAGAACCAAACTGAGACCATTATACTGAAATGCAGTTGTTTTATTGATGTCTAAAGGGAGGACCATGAGATCAGAGTGGGGGGGGGGGGGGGGGGGACTAGGTATATTAGTCTATTGTGATTCAGAACACAGTTTAGAGCTGTGTCTGGGGACCCAAAGGGGAGCACGTTTTAGTTTTTGCACTATCACTACACTAAAACACTAGATTCAACTAATCAACTCATCATCAAGCCTTTAGTTGAATCAGGTGTGTTAGTGCTAGGGGACAAAATAACTATGTGCACCCCCAGGTCCCCAGGACCAGGATTGGGAAACACTGGTGTAGAGGGTGTTTGGAATTAGAGTGAGGTCAGAGTTTTGACAGGTTGTTGTGGATAAGAGGAGAGGCTTTGGTCTAGGCTTGGGGCTCTCAGGTGGAGTAGTACAGGGTCTACTGTAGGGGCTCTAGGGTATAGGAGTGGTACAGGGTCTACTGTAGAGGCTCTAGGGTGTAGGAGTAGTACAGGGTCTACTGTAGAGGCTCTAGGGTGTAGGAGTAGTACAGGGTCTACTGTAGAGGCTCTAGGGTGTAGGAGTAGTACAGGGTCTATTGTAGGGGCTCTAGGGTATAGGAGTGGTACAGGGTCTACTGTAGAGGCTCTAGGGTGTAGGAGTAGTACAGGGTCTACTGTAGAGGCTCTAGGGTGTAGGAGTAGTACAGGGTCTACTGTAGGGGCTCTAGGGTATAGGAGTGGTACAGGGTCTACTGTAGAGGCATTGGGGAGTAGGAGTAGTACAGGGTCTACTGTAGAGGCTCTAGGGTGTAGGAGTAGTACAGGGTCTACTGTAGAGGCTCTAGGGTATAGGAGTGGTACAGGGTCTACTGTAGAGGCTCTAGGGTGTAGGAGTAGTACAGGGTCTAGTATAGAGGCTCTAGGATGTAGGAGTAGTATAGGGTCTACTGTAGAGGCTCTAGGGTGTAGGAGTAGTACAGGGACCCTCCTTTCTTCAGGAAACATTGATGCTGCCAAGTTCCGTTCTTGATGGAGCGCTCACAGGTCCCCAGCAGGTCGTCGAAGACCACGTCGGAGTCGTACACCTCCAGCCTCAGGAGGTCGTTCTCACGGGCGTTGAAGAAGTTGAAGTCCTCCTTCCACCAGGGGTCAGTGTTATCGTTCTTTACCTCTGTCTTCCCACCGTAGCCGGAGCCCATAAACACCTGAATTATAATAATGATAATACACATCCTCATCATTATCATCATTAATATATACTCATAGTAAAGGGGGGAAGGGGGACTCACCATCTAATCTCCACTAATGTAGAGCACTAGCACCTGGCTATTTTGCACCAGACAGATCACCACACATCATCTATTATGGTGGACAGGTGACTCAGGTGAGAAGAGATTTACCTTGACGTAGGGATCAGGGGTCTGGAACAAGCCGCTGTTCAGGTCGCTGGCACGGAGGTTGAAGACCTTGAGAACCTTACGTTCCTCTGCTGCATAGATCTGGACCACAGCCAGAACACACACCACCAGCAGGCAGCACAGAAGAGAGGAGGAGGACATGGCTCTCAGTCAGATAGGGCTTGATCCGTGGAGGGAAGACAACTAGGAGGGGGGGGGGGGGGGCAGAGCAAAAGAGAGAAGAGAGGCAGAGAGAGAGAGAAGAGAGGCAGAGAGAGAGAGAGAAGAGAGGCAGAGAGAGAGAGAGAGAAGAGAGGCAGAGAGAGAGAGAGAGAAGAGAGGCAGAGAGAGTGAATGTGAGAGAGCGAGAAAAGATAAATAAAAAACTTAAAGAGAACATAAGAGCTCGTCACAGAGCATAAACCGTTTTCAAACAGTGAAGATACGCACATAACAATGTATATCCATTTCAAGGTCTCGATCAATTTAGGAATTACAACTAGGAGAGAAAAGGAGAGAATGCACAAGTCAGAGAGGAAGAGAGAGAGAGAAGCCAAGATACTTCTGAGAAAAACCAACCAAATACAGACAAAGAAAAGACTACAGAGACAGTGAGAGATAGAAAGAGAGTTTGGTGGTCCTTTACCTCAGCCTTGTAGCCTTTGAATGTTGTACATTCTACCCCTTTAAACATAACATACTGTACACTTGCCTCAGCCCCCTCCCCTCTAAAGGTGATAGCAGCATACATATGGTCAGTTCTCAAGCATCGTCTCAGCCAATGAGCGTCCACGGTGCTGCCTATGAGACGGTAACACCCTATACTACATGGCAAGCAGGGGTTGGAACTGAAATCCTTAGTTGCGTCCCAAAAGAAACTCTATTCCCAATATAGCACTATAGGCCTTGGTCAAAAGTAGAGCAATATATAGGGAATATGGTGGAATTTGGGACAAAGCCCTGGTTAACAGAGGTAGAAATGGTCTCATTACATAATCAAAGGTAGGTTAGGGTACGCCTGTGAGAAAAGGCTTTCCTCCAACAGGTGGGTGACAACAGGGGCCAACGATGTTGTCAACATCAGTACTTGGCAGACTGCCTTCGCCTGGTTCACCAACTACTTCTCAGATAGAGTTCAATGTGTCAAATCGGAGGGCCTGTTGTATACATCTGGCCCTTCATTGGACACTGTGTTAACAAACCTCTAAAATGAGCTTCAATGCCATACAACACTCCTTCCGTGGCCTCCAACTGCTCTTAAACGCTAGTAAAACTAAATGCATGCTCTTCAATCGAACGCTGCTTGCACCCGCCTGCCCGACTAGAATCAGTACTCTCGGCGGCTCTGACTTAGAATATGTGGACAACTACAAATACCTAGGTGTCTGGTTAGACCGTAAACTCTACCTCCAGACTCACATTAAGCATCTCCAATCCAAAGTTAAATCTAGAATTGGCTTCCTATTTCGCAACAAAGCCTCCTTCACTCATGCTGCTAAACATGCCCTCGTAAAACTGACTATCCTACCGATCCTTGACTTCGGCGATGTCATTTACAAAATAGCTTCCAACACTCTACTCAGCAAATTGGATGTAGTCTATCACAGTGCCATCCGTCTTGTCACCAAAGCCCCATATACTACCCACCATTGTGACCTGTACACTCTCGTTGGCTGGCCCTCACTACATATTCGTCGCCAAACCCACTGGCTCCAGGTCATCTATAAATCCCTTCTAGGCAAATCCCCGCCTTATCTTAGCTCATTGGTCACCATAGCAACACCCACCCGTAGTATTTGTTCCAGCAGGTATATCTCACTGGTCATCCCCAAAGCCAACACCTCCTTTGGTCACCATTCCTTCCAGTTCTCCGCTGCAAATGACTGGAACGAACTGCAACAATCTCTGAAGCTGGAGTCACTTATCTCCCTCACTATTTTTAAGCATCAGTTGTCAGAGCAGCTTACCGATCACTGCACCTGTACACAGCCCATCTGTTATTAGCCCACCCAACTACCTCATCCCCAATAAAGGTTAAATAAATAAATAAACTTGTTTATTACCGTTTCCCACTACTGAGTTGAACTGAGCCAAAGCAAGCTGTACAAGGCTGACCTGGTTACGTATCCATCAACGTTTCTGGAGCCGTGTTGGAAAGGACAATGTGAAAAGAAAATATCTGCGCTAGCACGGTTCAGATCGGCATGATAAAGGTTTCCACTCACCACAAAGTCACTGCCATAGAAATATAATTAATAGAACCATTTAAGTCTTCATTGATCTGTGCGATAGCAAACTCTCATGGGATAGCTAAAAACAAGATTTGCTACAATAGACTGTCCTAACAGTTGTAAATGTTACCCAAGGCGACGTCATCCACTGAATCCCCTTTCATCCTCAAAAGAGTCAAGAGTTAATCTTACCAAAAACGATAAACCTGTAGCTAATATCGACCTTCTTGTCTTCATGACATAATTCTACTCTCTGATTTAAGATATCTTGTGGTTGTAGAATCAGTATTTATTACATTCGAAATGTGCACGAAAATTTGCCATCTAGCTAGCTTGTCTGCTGGCTGGCTGAACCAGTCTCAAATCAATCCATTTGAAACTATATGGATGCTAAACAAAGGCAGTTCACACACTCAGTGCTGAATACTCCCTCTAGCTAGCGTGTGTAGTGAAATGTTTGCTAATAGCAACAACAAAACATTTTTTCATGATACGGCAGTTTCTGTTCTGCCGTGATTAGTTCTGCAGCTAGCTCTAGCTGTGACATTATCACGTTGGCCAAATGTAGCTAGCTAAAGAGCGAGGCACAGTGCCAGCTGTCAGATACAAGCTGATTTCTGAGAACAGTCCCATAACACTGGTTGTCACGTTCGTTTACAGACGGGTCAGACCAAGGCGCAGCGTGATATACGTACATGTTTATTTAAATGAATAAACAACCAACGAAACGTGACGTCCAAGGCAGCACAACACAACATACCTTAACACAGAACAAGATCCCACATCCCACTAGTGCCAATAGGCTGCCTAAGTATGGTCCCCAATCAGAGACAACGAGCGACAGCTGCCTCTGATTGGGAACCACACCGGCCAACATAGATCTAGACATACTAGACTGTAAACATATAGATCTACACCACATAGAAAATCACACCCTGACTCAACAAATAAGAGTCCCCAGAGTCAGGGCGTGACACTGGTGCTGTACAACTTCATCAACAAGCTGGCAAACTAGCTACCGTAATGGCCATTCAAATAAGCTTTGTCTAGGCTGCTAGTTGGAGCCAGTTTGCTCAGCTCATCGAGCTCGTAGAGCATGGTTTGCAGTACTAGCCAGTGCGTCATAGTTATGGAGAGCGCAAGTATAGAGTACCACAGTATGAGTCTATTTTAAGTGTTTCCAAAATCCCCTATGGGAAAACTTAATGGTGGAAAAACAATTGGATCCATTTCCCTGTTTGACCGTTAGGTGTCATGGGTATTATGACACCTCCACTGCGGGGCTCTATTGGCTGGAGCCAGAGTGGAAGATGCGAAGCGAGAGAGATAACTGGGCCCAAAATCTGTCTTCTCCAGCAGGTGCATTGTTTTGTTTTTATCGCTCACCAAGCAAGGAGTTTTTTGGTATGGAGGTCAATAAGAGAGTGTCGAATTTTGTTAACAAATAGTTTAATGGCTTATTTGCTACGTGTGGCTTATTTGTTCGAATATAAGTTCCGTAATGCTTAGGTTGTTACCAGTGTACTGATATAAGTAGGACGGACACGTGACTTCCCGGCAACTTGGTGACAAAACCCTTCAGAGCCCTGTAATATCCTGCTAGGATATATTATATTCATTGTGATTACATCTAGCCTATCACATGCTGCATCATTGGCATAAAAGTAACGTACGTGTGCTTGATGTAAACTTACATGACCTTTATGCCAATGATGCAGCATGTGATAGGCTAGACGTAATCACACTGAACATAATATAGAAGTACAGTCATAAGAATACGGTTGAATTCAATGCATACATACCTGTTATATTCGAAAGAAGGGAGATGTAATATCCTGCTAGGATATATTATGTTCAGTGTGATTACGTCTAGCCTATCACATGCTGCATCATTGGCATAAAGGTCACGTAAGTTTACGTCAAGCGCACGTACGTTACTTTTGGATCGAGATGGCGAAAATAAACAAGTCAATTCAATATTGGTTGTCTATCCCTTTCCTTTAATTAGACACTACGAGTGACAGTTAAGTGGAAATTTAACATGGTATCAGGTAGAAAGAATCAAAATAATAAAATAGAGTCATCGGGCGTTCATCAAACTTATCTGACGCTTGGAGAATGTTCCAACAGCATGTCGAGCTAATGTTCTCTGGACTGCTACGTGCTAAGAATGACAACGGGAAGTGCAGCTATCTCCTGTTGTGAATCGGGGAAAAAGGACGAGATGTATTTAATACGTGGACACTTACAAATGCAGAGGCAAAGGTATGAAAATGTATGAGGAATATGTCATGCCCAAGGCAAACCTGATTTTTGCTAGATACAAATTTCAAGAAAAGCTACAAGGTGTTAGCGAGTCCTTCAAACATTTTGTTACCGAGTTAAAGTTGCTAATTAAAGACTGTAACTATCCAAATAGTGATGAGATGGTTAGAGATCAAATTGTTTTTGCTATGAACTTTTTTGCTATGAACTCACCTAAAGTGCGTGAAAAGCTATTGAGTCATGGCTCATCAGATTTGACTTTGGAAAAAGCCATAGACATTGTACTAGCACAGGAACAGTTGAGGACCAAAATATGTGGAAATTGTGGGAGAGAACACAGTGACAGTGAGGAAACTAAGCCTAAGAGATTAAGGGCGGACTGAAGATGGCGGTACAGAATGCCTCGTGAAAAGCAGTCAATGTTATCAAAGCTAACGTTAATAAATTTAAAAGAGAGAACAAGTTGTTAAGAGAATCCCTACTTGATATCCCTACTAGATCAACGCGGGAAAATCTGGTCCTTACCAGAATGAAAGAGGATGAAGGTGAAGATCCAGAGAGTATGGTGAAAGAATTAATGGTTAAAGCGCTACAGATCCCAGGCGACACTGTCGACCAAATTAAACTTGAATGCATACATCGTTGCCAAATTTGCATAATTTAAAGAAAAAATAATAGTTAAAAGCCTGGGCAAAAGATTAGCTGACATTAAAATAGGTATGAACGATCAGTTCCCAAAGGAAATCGCAGAACGATGCAAAGTACTCTATCCACTTTTCAAAGACAATCAACTACACGGGAGACGTGTAGCTCTCGTAGTCGACAAGCTACACATTGATACATTGATAACCAACTGTTTCCCGAGACACCAAGACCACTCCATGGCTATTCTGAATAAAATGGAACATCCAACACTATTAATGTTAGGGATTGTAATAAAAATAAAAAATAAAAAATAAAAGATCTATGGGTGGAAGGGGGACAGCGGTGTTTGTTTGGGAGGGGTGGGGTGAGTGAGTGTATGCATCCCACATCTGTTGACAAAGATGCAGAATTCCTACTGCCAGCCGTTGTTATGGTAACAATCTTTCGTAGAAGTGCTTATGTTATTACGCATATTATTCGTCAATTGTGGGACTACATTAAGATATGCAAGATTTATAAATATATACTGTATATGTATTCTTAAATAACTAGATGCAGTAGAACAAAGGCGAAGTCTTTCGAAAATGTTGTTGGCTGCAGATCTGGTTCTGTACTGTAGGTGGCACCATATGGTAGTTTTAAAGGATGGGCCCCTATCTCTTAAAGGCCCTAGGATCCATGTGCTCTTTTTAAAGGATGGGCCCCTATCTCTTAAAGGCCCTAGGATCCATGTGTACAGGGATGGCCAGCCAGTCACTGGGATGACAACCCAACTTGGGATGGGGGGCGGTTTTAGCGGTTGAAATATTGCAGGACAATTAGAGCTTTACTTAGTCGCAGATAAAGTATGCTTAACAGTGCAAATATCATGGACACTCAATTATAATGGTACTTCTTAATGGTAAGATTACAAACATATATTATGGTAAATATAATCAAAACTTGTATCTCATTATAATAATATGCCATTTAGCAGACGCTTTTATCCAAAGCGACTTACAGTCATGCGTGCATACATTTTTTTTTTTGTGTATGGGTGGTCCCGGGGATCGAACCCACTACCTTGGCATTACAAGCGCCGTGCTCTACCAGCTGAGCTAAGTAGAGCCAGTTATAATTGTAATGGCTTAGAAGATACTAAGAAAAAAAGATCAGTATTTACCTGCTAAAAGGGAAGGAATATAATATCTATTGTGTACAGGAAACTCATTTTACCCTTTTAGACTAAGTTGTATGGATGAAGGACAGGGTGGGCGAAACATATTTCTCCCATGGAAACTGTAGTATCTGAACATGTATAGCTTTGGCTGAGGTTTTCATATTGTTGGTTAAATGGACTTTGATCTGCTTTGCTGAAACATCTGGAAAGTATTACTATAGGGGCCCCCTAAGACAGTGGGGATTGGGATATGTGGAGGCCAGGGATTGGTCTATTCAAAACACGCCATCTTATGTTACATAGGATATATGCCATGTTTTAACAAAGGGATGAGGAGAGTGATCATATTTGAGATTGGGTTTGTTGCACTCCAGATTCTGCAGAAGTCTGTAAATTGATGCTGAAATCTTTGATATAATAAACCATTATAATCAGAGTACAGTGTCAGCGGATTTCTTGTCAACACAGCATTGCAGCATCATTCGGACACCACAAAACTCAAAAGAAACTCAAAAGGGGTGATGATATTAATTAACAATCATTTTGATCTGAATGTGCAAACTGTTCAAACAGATCCGCAAGGAAGGTGGATCCTTTTAAATATGCTATTGGACCATAAACAAATTTGGCTCATTAATCTATATGGTCCAAATGATGATGATAATGATGATCCACGCTTCTTTGAAGATATGTATCATAATTTATCGCGCTTACAGGTAATACATGACTCAATTATTATGGTGGGAGATTATAATACGGTTTTAAGTACCTCAATGGACCGTAAAGGAAATCACACTACAAACTATCACCCTCATGCACTTAAGAAAATTACTAATATGATCTATTCTGCCCTAGAATTGCGTTCCCATGCAAAACTAGACAGATAGCTAACAACTGAGTCTTCAATAAAACTTCCAAGGCGTGACTTTTCTTGAACGAATGTATTGAAAACGTTTATGTTAGCTATCTGTCTAGTTTTGCATGGGAACGCAATTCCAGGGCAGAATAGTGAAAAAACATCATCACGGCGGGCTCAAGCAGAAGAATAATTGCACGTGGTGGTTATGATTCTACGTTCATTAGCCAACAAAGCCTCTGATCCTAGGGATGACCAGCAGTCTACGATGCAGCAACCAGAGGCAAGTGTTCGACAGGAAGAGGAGCGAGTAAGTGAAATGGAGGAGCCTCTTCAGCACATTGAGACCAAGTCTCAGTCTACAAGATCAAGGTCATCAAAACAGTCTTGCAGATCCTCAACGGCGAGTTCTGCAGCCATCAAAGCACGTGCCAAGGTGGACGCAGCGTGTGCTCAAGTCTCCTATGCTGAAAAGGAAGCTTCTGTGATGAAACAAAAGGCGGAACTGGAGGCCAGCTTGTTGAAGCAAAAAGCTGACCTCGATGCAAGTTTATATGTTCTCCAAGGTCAGAGAGCAGCTGCTGCTGCATTGGCTGAAGCTGCAGCCTTTGAAGAAGCTGTAGAGTCAGAACGCAGAGAGCTCCGCAAAGAACTCGACACAGGGACACAGCCCTTAAGTCCAGTCCAACGTACTTGTGAGTATGTGCAATAACATGCTAGGCCCTACTTTGCTGAACTGCCATTTCAAGTAGAGACACAAGAGCTTAATGTTGACCCACGCTACACGCCACAATCCAGAAAGTAGCAAACAACGGAGCATGAGCAGAGACTCTCCGTTCAAAAGAAATGAACAGCAGCATGGTGGAAATGGAAAACAAGCCCACTTCAAGTCACCGACACAAAGCTTCCCTGAGTCACAAGTGGCACCAGAACTCACCATGTACCTCCTGCGCTGTGAGATGGTGAGTTCCGGACTCCTGAAGTTTGATGATCGCCCTGACAATTATTGGGCATGGAAAGTATATTTTCTCAATGCGACCAGAGACTTGAATCTAACAGCCAGGGAAGAGTTAGATCTAATTACCAAGTGGCTAGGGGCAGAGTCGTCTGAGCAAGCAAAGAGAATTAGATCTGTCCATATTCTCAATGCAACAGCAGGGCTTAACATGGTCTGGCAACGACTAGAAGAGTGCTATGGTACACCCGAAGTGATCGAGAATGCACTGTTGAAGAAAATTGATGATTCTCCAAAACTGTCTAACAAAGACAATCACAAACTAAGAGAACTGGGTGACATTCTTCTCGAACTGGAGTGTGCTAAAGTAGAAGGGTACCTTCCAGGCCTCGCTTATCTGGACACATCTTGTGGGGTAAACCCTATAGTAGAGAAACTTCCATTCAGTTTACAAGAGAAATGGATAGCACAGGGATCCAAATACAAGGAGGACTATCGGGTAGCATTCCCACCATTCTCGTTTTTCTCGAGATTCATCAGGAACCAGGCGAAAATTAGAAACGACCCCAGTTTCACCCTCTACACCTCAACTACCCAGGTGTCTGCGAAAAGTGAGAAACCTGTCAGGTACAGCAGCAAGACACCTGTGACTGTACACAAAACAGACGTGTCATCTGAGCCCTCAGACCACCAAACCAAACCCAGTAAGACAAAGGTTGAAAGTCCTGACCATCACTGTCCAATACATAACAAGCCTCATCCTCTTAAAAAGTGTTGTGGGTTTAGATACAAAACTCTAGATGAGCGCAAATCATATCTCAAAGAGAATGGCATTTGTTTCTGATGTTGTGGGTCAACTCAGCACAGAGCTAAAGACTGTAAGGTGTCAATCAAGTGATCTTAGTGTGACAGCGACAGACATCTTGCTGCTCTGCATCCAGGTCCAGCCCCTTCAACTACAGACACCGCTACAGCAGAGAAAGAGCATGGCGTAGATGCCCTTCTATCAGTCACCTCAAAGTGTACCGAGATCTGTGGTAAGGCAGCCAATCCAAAATCGTGTTTAAAAATATGCCTAGTCAAAGCTTATCCAGCTGGGAAAAGAGAGAAAGCTGTCAAAAGGTATGTAGTTCTTGATGAACAGAGCAACAAATCTCTGGCCAAGACAGAGTTTTTCAATCTCTTCAACATCAATGATAACTCTGCTCCATACACCATGAAGACCTGTTCTGGGGTAGCAGAGACTTCAGGCAGGAGAGCCGTCAACTTCATGGTGGAGTCTATAGACGGACACATGCAGCTCACTCTCTCTACTCTGATAGAGTGTGACATGATGCCAGACAATAGGATGGAGATTCCCTCCCCAGACATTGCGCATCATCATCATCATCATCCCCATCTGCAACCAGTGGCGGACAGAATTCCAGCTGTGGACCCAGACGCACAACTGTGGACCCAGACGCACAACTGTGGACCCAGACGCACAACTGTGGACCCAGACAGCCTGGGATGTTCCGTGTTCTACAAAACACAAGACGACGATAAACCAGCACCATCTGTGCAGGACAAAGCCTTCTTGGACATTATGGACAAACAGGTTTCCCAGGATGATGGAAACAACCGGGTGGCTCCACTACCCATTCGGTTTCCCAGGATGATGGAAACAACCGGGTGGCTCCACTACCCATTCGGTTTCCCAGGATGATGGAAACAACCGGGTGGCTCCACTACCCATTCGGTTTCCCGGGATGATGGAAACAACCGGGTGGCTCCACTACCCATTCGGCCCACTGGACGTTCCCTTGCTAATAACAGGGAGCAGGCCATGAAGTGTCTCACATCACTTCGTAGGACTTTAGACAGAAAGCCTGACGTGAAACATTTTATTGACTTCATGCAAAAGATGCTGGATAACAACCGAGCCGAACCTTCTCCGCCACTAGAGGGAGAGAAAGAACGCTGGTATCTGCCAATATTTTGTGTTTACCATCCCACAAAAGCCGGAAAAAATAAGAGTGGTGTTTGACTCCAGCGCTGAGTGTCAAGGCGTGTCAATGAACGACGTCCTGCTCAGGGGTCCAGAGTTAAACAACACACTCTTGGGTGTCCTAATGCGCTTCCGCAAGGATTGCATTGCACTAACAACAGATGTGCAATACATGTTTTACTGTTTTGGTGTACGTGAGGATCACAGAGATTACTTAAGGTTTATCTGGTATGAAGACAACAACCCAGATAGAAACATAACTGAGTACAGGATGAAAGTCCATGTATTTGGGAACAGCCCCTCACCAGCCGTAGCCATCTACTGCATGAGACGAGCAGCTCTACAGAGTGAGAAGGAATACGGGTCAGAACCCAAGCAGTTTGGAGTGAGGAGCCTTTATGTCTATGATGGGCTGATATCAGTAGCTACTCCAGAAGAAGCTATCAACATTATGAGAAAAACACAAGCAATGTTAGCGGAGCCTGGGACTTTCCTGGAACCTGCAAACAGACAGCTTCACATTCCAGGTGTCCCACAATGAGAAGCCTTTTACGCAGAGAGGCATCCTGTCCACAGTGAATAGTCTTTATGACCCCCTTGGGTTCGTGGCTCCAATAACAATGCAAGGTAAAGCCTTAATCAGAGAACGCTCTTCTGATCAGAGTGAGTGGGATGCCACCCTTCCCGCAGAAAAATAAGAGGAATGGAAAATGTGGAAGTAATCTTTGTTGGAGTTGGAACATCTGTATATTCAGCGGCCCTACATCCCAGTTTCCTTGTCTACCACTCAAAGAAGAGAGCTGCACATCTTCTCGGATGCTTCTACAGTAGCCATAGGAGCGGTAGCCTATCTGAGAGTTATTGACTCGGAAAGGTCAATGCCATGTTGGATTTATCATGGGGAAATCTAAATTGGCCCCTCGACCAGCCCAAACTATCCCACGCCTAGAACTGTGTGCGGCTTTGCTAGCTGTTGAGATGTATGAACTGATCTGAGACAAAATGGACAGTGATGTAAATGCGGCCAAGTTCTACACAGACAGTAAGATAGTTCTCGGTTACATCCACAATGTCACCAAAATATTAGATGTGTATGTTGCCAATAGGGGAACTCGTATCTGGAGGTCTACCCATCCAGACCAGTGGTGTTACGTAAACCCTGACAGCAATCCAGCAGACCATGCAACCAGGCCCATACTAGCCGCACTCTTAAAGCACACCAGTTGGTTCTCAGGTCCACCTTTCCCGGCCCAGGCAAACTCAAGTGAGTCTGAGACCATCCATTTTGACCTTGTAGAGCCTGACGCAGATGCAGAGATTCGGCCAGACGTCACTGCCTTCGCCACTAAGGTTTCTGGAGCTCAACTCGGCTCTCATCACTTTGAGAGGTTCTCGAACTGGAAAGCTCTCAATCGAGCCACAGCGCGACTCATTCATGTTGCCAGATCCTTCCATGAAGGTGAGGACAACACCAACTGCAGAGGCGGCATCAGTGTAATAAACCATGCAGTACAAGTGAGTTGTCACAAGCCAAAACAGAAATAATTCACTGTGTGCAACATGAAGCCTTCAAAGAGGAATTCAAATGTCTTGAGAAAGGAAAAGAGTTCCCAAAACAAAGTACAGTCAAAAAGCTGAGCCCAGTGATTGATGAGGATGGGTTGCTGAGGGTGGGAGGCCGCTTATCCTCTGCCGACCTGTCACAAGACGAAAAACATCCTCTCATCATCCCAACGGACGCATCAGGTCGCCACTCTGCTGCGAAGACATTATCATTTTTCAGATGGAGCTATTCGAGCAGCAGGCTTCTGGATTATTGGGAGCAAACATCTGATCTCTGGTATCATCCACAAGTGTGTCACCTGCCGCAAGGTTAGAGGGAGGTCATTTGACCAAAAGATGGCTGACTTACCTGCAGACAGACTCACATCTGAGCCACCATTCACCAGCGTTGGACTTGATGTGTTTGGACAATGGAATGTCATAACTCGTCGCAAGGGATGTACTTGATGCTGTGCTGTTTCAGACGGGCTCCACTCGTCTCGAGCACTCTTCAAATCAAATCAAATCAAATCTTATGTCTGAAGTCATGCCAATAATCAATGCGAGACCCATAGTGTCAGTGTCAGCTGATTCTGAGATGCCAGCCGATCCTGACATGCCAGCCATTCTCACACCCTCAATGTTACTGACACAAATGACCAGGTCAAAACCTTTCCCAGTACTGATGAAAAGGTCAGGAAAGTAGAACTAAAAGTTGTCAAGCAAGGGACTGCTAAGGTGTTTCTGAGACCAATCTCAGAGATTGTTGATCTTCTTTCTTTTTTTTGGTAATTTAGCAGACACTCTTATCCAGAGTGACTTACAGGAGCAATTAGGGTTAAGGGCCTTACCACTAAGTTACCTGCAGCCCCTTTCTGAAGCATCTTAGAGACAAAATATGTATTTTTTTCATAGTGGCACAATTTCATTATACCAGGTGCTGTTATCCTGTTAGAAGGTAACAGATTATTTTATTATAGTGGTTAAGATTTACTTTCATTGTGTTCCATGGTGTTTATCGCCCCCTAGTGGAGCTTTCTGGTACTTAGAAAGACTGCACAAAAACCGGAAGTCGAGTAGAGTGGTCATTCTGCACGTAGACAAGCAGCTAAAACAACGCTACAGTACAGTTCTTTCTGTGCAGCTATTTCTTGTCACGCTTCAGTCTCGGAAAATATTAGTTTTTTCACTATTCTGCCCTGGAATTGCGTTCCCATGCAAAACTAGACAGATAGCTAGCATAAACGTTTTCAATACATTCGTTCAAGAAAAGTCACGCCTTGGAAGTTTTATTGAAGACTCAGTTGTTAGCTATCTGTGTAGTTTTGCATGGGAACACAATTCCAGGGCAGAATATTATTGATATATTGGAACTAGTGGATATATGGAGGCTTAAATATCCTGATCTAGTGAGATATACGTGGCGGAGACTCAATCAAGACAGTCGTTTTGACTACTTTCTTATGTCATTTTCGCTGGCACCAAATGTTAAAAGAGTGTTGATAAAGGATAGAATGCGGTGGGAACATCAAATAATTAGTTTACACATAACTCTTACAGAATTTCCACGAGGGCGAGGATATTGAAAATTGAATCAAAGCCTACTAGATGACAATTTGTTTTTAACCAAGACAGAATAATTCATAACTGACTTTTTCCTACATAACATAGTGTTAGAAATTGCGTAATTCAAATCTGGTATTGGAATAAGAAAAAACATAATCAAGAGATATTCAATCCAAGCTAAATGTATTATATGCAAAATGTATGTATGATAAGTATGATGGTTCGTATATACGGGTCCACTGAAATACCACGCAGGGCAGACAGAGAACTGATCCATTGTTACAGGTTCTTCCTCAAATACTCTGACAGAGAGAGAGAGTTCCCACCTCTCTGTTGGCCAATCAGAGTAGACTGAGCGTGGTTTAGACTTACTCAGCCAATCCGTTGGCGCACGGGTTGGTCCCAATCCCTCGGCGCATCCCTGTTGCACACTGTTGCCAGGCATAAGTTTATCATAACAACCTGTGGAGTCAGCACCCAAAAGACACCATTCCACTGTACTACGTTCAAGGACGGTTCACAGACAACAAAGAGGCAGTGTTCGTATCTGTGAGAAATACAAGTCTTATCTATAAGAAATACAAGTTTTTATTTATTTATTTATTTTATTTATTATTATTATTTTTTTTTTTTTTTTTTTTTATCTCATCCTAGTCCCTAACGTTCCTCACATGAATCACAGCCTGTTATGTGAAACAATTTATTTCAGTATAGTACAAACCTATGCTTATCATTAATGTATTCCTTCTAAGCTATTCATCACTTCAATCCAATTATTAGAAAATAGAACCTCACAATCCCCCTTTTCACACCCACTGGGTGTGAACCCAAAATAAGAAAACACGGGGTGTCAGTCATTAAAATACAATACAAACAAAAATAATCACACTTTTATTAAGAGGCCATAATGATACTAAAAAATAAAAACCCTCAGTCCTTCCATCTACACCCAACTTGCAAACGGTTGGCTACAAGTCACCCAGGAACTACAAACCTTCACATAAGGATAGACAAACATTCACAATGGTTAACTTGATTAATAAAGCATAAAACACAGGATTAATAGAACACAAAACATAAGATTATTAAAACATAAAACACAAACAGGGAAGTACTCCTGAGTGGCGCAGTGGTCTAAGGCACTGCATCGCAGTGCTAACTGTGCCACTAGATCCTGGTTCGAATCCAGGCTCTGTCGCAGCCGACCGGGAGACTCATGGGCGGTGCACAATTGGCCCAGCGTCGTCCAGGGTAGGGGAGGGAATGGCCGGCAGGGATGTAGCTCAGTTGATAGAGCATGGCGTTTGCAATGCCAGGGTTGTGGGTTCGTTTCCCATGGGGGGCCAGTATAAAAAAAAATATGTATTCACTAACTGTAAGTCGCTCTGGATAAGAGCGTCTGCTAAATGACTAAAATGTAAATGTAAGTAAATTTTGGCCCCCTTTAGACACCCTCTAGAGCAGGGTTCTTCAATTCCGGTCCTGGAGGGCCGAAACACTTCTGTTTTTTATTTCTACCTGGTAGTTAATTGCACTCACCTGGTGTCCCAGGTCTGAATTAGCCCCTGATTAGAAGGAGAGGATGAAAAACAGAGGTGTTTCGGCCCTCCAGGACCGGAATTGAAGAACCCTGCTCTAGAGTGTCTGGTTTCATTCCTTAGGTCGGAGTCCGGGATTTGGCCGTATCTCACCATCTGTTGGGAAACCACCTTCTCCATCTCCTTTTCTCACCAACCCTCAGACACAGGAAATAAGACAACATCCACAAAGAACAAGTATACCCATAGAAGCTATAACTTCACCCAGAATAGTTACAACAATAGTTTTCCATTTACCAAATATGTTATCAAACCAACCGTTTATGGAGCTATCAATACCAGAGTTCTCAGCCAGTTCGTTCGCCAGCGTGGTGATGGTCACGGACCCGTCCGGTGCTGTTTTGTTGGAGATGAAAGTACAGCACATATATCCAAACAGAACACAAACCCTGTCCCGCTCAGCCAAAAGCATATCTAAAGCTATTCTATTCTGCCATGTCATTAAGCTAGTTGCTGCTGTCTGCTCAGCTAATCCCTTTATTGCATCACGAGTGTGGTTTATAAATCTTTATAATTTATCCAATCTACGTTTTTATTAATTGTTGACCACCAGAAAATACTTGATTCAAACCCAGCTGCGATCTGATTCCTAGCTTTAAATTGTTCTGGAACCCCTCGAGGTACTGCTATCCCATCAATATATATCCTTTCATCAAAGGATCCCAGGGGGAGGTCCTACTTTCTACGTGACAACTCACCAGTCTCTGACACGTTTGATTGTTTACGTATGTAGGTGAGTTCACAATCTGTTATCACCACACAACCATCAGATGTCAGCACGGGCCTGGTTTTGGTTCCTAAAATCCTCTGGCTGCAACAAAGAGGAGAGATTAGTCATGGTCTCTTTTAGTTGTGACATTCTCTGTGTGGGAGCAGGAGCTAAGATGCCCTACCCTGTATCCTATCTTATTAGTCCTAGAAAAACAATAAGAATCCCCCGAGACTTCAAACGGAGGTAACCTAGGTCGGGATGACTTTGTTATCGGGGGATACAGATAGTGCAAGTTACTACAAGACATTTTCACCACATTCCCAGGTGGCTTGCATGGAGGATAAACCTGACAGAGAGTCAAAGCCTGTCAAGGGGAACGGGGTAGTTGTTAACCTTGGTTTGGCTGTCCTACAGGCATAACAGTACTCTTTAGACATAGTTCTTGCCGTATACTACCACAGCCCCGGTCTCACTACCTCCCTCAGAGAGGTTTACTCTATATGGTGACCCAGTTGAAGAGGATATCTCACTTGTTCAGGTCTGTAACCTGTTTTAGCATAATTCAGACTTTCAGAAGTACCTACCCCTAACCCCCCCCCCCCCCCCCCCCCCGCTTGGTATGAGCAACTACATAGTCCCAGGATGTACATGGTGACATACATATGGTGATGTCCTTCCCTAAAGTCCCTAGTACTTCCCCTTTCCCTATGTCTAGCTGTCTCCTATGCCTTCGTAGACTGTGCTCAAGTATTATTTTATCAACTTGTGTTAGGTTAACTACTACCTCTGACTGATCAGGAGGGTTTGAGTGTGCTAGGAATATGGCCCCCACAATCAAACAGCTACCTACCGTCGGGAGAGGCCAACCCATTGCTTTACCTTCTATCGAACTCACACAGGGATGATCAGACAGGGTAAGGGAATCTTCGTTAAGGTGCCAACCCCCGAGCCCTAGTGGTGATCGGTTCTTTCTCCTAACTCTGTTTTTATTTTATTTTTATTTCACCTTTATTTAACCAGGTAAACCAGTTGAGAACAAGTTCTCATTTACAACTGCGACCTGGCCAAGATAAAGCAAAGCAGTGCGATAAAAACAATAACACAGAGTTACATATGGGGTAAAACATATTGTTCGTCAGGTGTAATTGGGTTTACCTTTTTGCAGTGTGTGACATGCACCCAGGTGGATCTAATAGGACTTGATAGGGCCCTTCCCAACAGGCCTGCTTCCAGTTTTTCTTCTTTTAGGGACTGGATCCACACCCAGTCTCCTGGTTAGATAGAGTGGGTCACCTTCTCCTTTAGTTCACCTGTGGGGCACAAAACCTCTGACATACGGGTGTGGTTAATAAACTATCTTTACACATACATGTTCAGCTCTCAATTTCTAATCTTTTTTTTTTTTTAAGTATTTTGTCCTCTCCTTCGTATATATTTATTATTTAATCCTACCATCTCCTACCATACCATCCATCCCCCATTTGACACATGATTTGCCCATGTGTCTATTACCACCTACCTAAACAATCACTTAGGTAATATTGGTAATTCATTATCCAATTGCCATCCATCCACTCTCTCTTCTGTTATTTAATGGTTCAAATCAAATATATTATTACCAAATTATAATCTTCTTCACACTTTTTCATAAATGTTTAGTTATCCCAAGTGTTCATTAAGTCCTCATTCTCATAAGAAATCATATATACCCCAGACTCAGCCAAAGCCTAAAAAACTCCATAAAATTCACTGTGTGTGCTCCTCTAAGACCTATCACCCTTGACCTGCTGAAAACCCCCCAAAATTGAAACAACAAGGCCTTATAAACATCATACTAGGTGTGTTGTTTTTTGTTTGAAAAACCCAATTTGAAAAATAACAACCACAAATAGCCAGGCCTCACTTAATTTGGTAGCTCACTTTTATGACCTAAATACTGCCTAACTGAGATGAGCTAATCTCTTTCTCCTGGTTATAATCTAAAGATGGTAGTACACACAAAACATGACACAGATATCCCCAGTCTTAACCCATCAATAATTGTTTGTATCAATCTAATTCCTCATAACTAATTCATTAAACCACTCAAAATTCCTCGAGTATACAATAATTATTTAATTGATTACCCTAACTCTGCTACATGTGATCTCATCTCAAATGATCCATTATCAATTATTTGTTCAACCCCCTAGGAAAATCTGTCTCCCCTTCTTTTGTTCCTGTCCCCCCTGTAAATGTCATACTTCAGTTTTTAGCCAATACAATCACGGTTACATCAAATGTTCCCTCAGTTAATGATATTTTCTTCCTAATATAACTTCCCTAAATATTATCCCCTGCCTTCCTCTACTATCCTTATATCATTACTGGATCAATGATAATAACTGTAATAACTATCCATAATAATTGTAATAACTATTTCACATTAAATTGTACCTTTTTTCTGATAATGTTATAATTGTAGCCTACTCCATCACTTTAGTTTAAAATATAAGTTTGTTTTATGTAACAATTCCAGAACCCACCACAGGCTGGCGCTATTCCCCCGGCACAACAGCAAATGTCACTTGCATCCCCGTAACCAAAATAAATTATCGTTGTACCAACTATTTATATTTTCCCGCTAACCCATTTCATTTTGCTATTCAATTTCTTTAATTGTTCTCTCTGATTAGGCCCTAATTAATAAAACAAATGCTTGCTATCGTTGATAAGCATACATTTAATGATGTTCCTAACATTTGAACTCTCTCACCCCTCCTCTTGCTCCTTCGGGGAAAGCACATGGTGTCCTTATAACAAATTTTCATAGACCTTTCTAGAATACTTCTATTTAAGCTATCTAATTCAACCTTTCACATTTCTCAATCCACATAGTAATCTAGGTATATAGCCCCACTGCGAAAGCTTTGCCTACTGTCCCTACCTGTGTTCGAACCAGGGACCCTCTACATACATCGCCAGTCACACCACACCATCTGCGATTCTCTAAAAGTAAATACTTTCATGTCGCACAACTAGCCACGTCATCACCCCCGGTCTAGCCAGCCCTTCCGTCTCAAACACCCAAGTAGCAAAAATAAAACACACTCTCTAACAGCGTTCTGCATTTACCTCTATCATCGGGTTTAAGAACTAACGTAACAACATTAACCATTCTCTATTGCTGTAGTAACGTCTTGTTTGGTTCAGTTTATTTATTACGGAGTGTCCATAATACTATAATAATACATCATCGAATTCCCCTCATGCATACAGATTTCACCTTATGCCATTGAAATGCCAAATAAACCATAATAGTTCAATGGAGCCCCCTATTGGCTCTCCCCTACCTATACATTACTTCCATAACCACATTAGTTATGGTCCGATTAGCCATTAAACCTTATCACATGATCAAACAACGCCACAACCTTAAACTCATATGGGGCGGCAGGCAGCTTAGTGATCAATAGCGCCGCGCCAACAACCAAGAGGTCAACCGGTTCCAATCCCCGAGCCGACCAGGTGAAAAATCTGCCGATGTGCCCTCGAGCAAGGCACTCAACCCCAATCGCTCCTGCAAGTCGCTCTGGACAAGAGCGTCTGCCAAATTACCAAAAATGAAAATGTAAATATTCTCTACTCTCTCACCCATGACGTACGTCTACGTCCGGGTGAGCAAGTTTAGAACATCCCTCATCAGAAACCCACATGCACCTCTCAAATAATCACCCCGTAGTGTTCCCAGCCAACTCCCAGTCTTTCCTGGCTCCAAAAGCCACACTTTTGCTCTCTCCAGCCCCTCCCCTCGCAACTCTCTCTTCCCTCTCCAGCGGGAGTGGTCTTTGAGGAGCTGTTTCTCGTTTTAGTGTTTCCAATATTCTGTCGTTATTTAAAGTACTTTAATCTATTTATTTAAATCAAATGATTCCCACCTAATTAGTTAAAGTTGGTGCATGTTTATATTTAAACGATAAACCGAATTATTTCAGTCTAATTGTTTAACCAGTATTTTGCAGGGTCAAACATCAAACATTACATCAAATAATCAACAAAAAAGCCTCAACCCAAGCACCTATAACCAGAATTATGCTATGTCTAACACCAAACGGCACAGTTCAAACATATCAGCTCAACCGTTTCAGTTCAGTCACACAATTCATCACTTTAGCTTTATGTTCCCAATTGTTTTTAACGGGTTATATGGTTTAAGCAACCACAAACCCAACAGTTATCCCCAAATTATACAGTTTGGACAGCCACAGACGTTTTAATTCCCAATTAGTTTTCTATCAAGGTATACAGGTTTATCATTCACACTCTCATGCATACGACAACACTCGCACTGTCTAACTTTTTATAGTACCTCCTATGAGTTTTAAGTCATAGCTCGCACTGTCTAATCTACTTTAAAGTACCTCCTATGATTTTTAAGTCATAGCTCGCACTGTCTAATCTACTTTAAAGTACCTCCTATGAGTCTCTAGTCATAGCTCGCACTCCCATGGGTTTAACCATCACAATTATCAAACATTTGCATAGTATATTATGAAATCGAAGTAGTATACTGTAATTGTTATTTATAGTACAATAGGGTTCATTTACATCAAACAGGTGTTTCACAAAATTAATTTGGATTATGCCAATATGCAGAACTTTAGTTATTTAACAATGGGTGTCTGCTTAAATGTTTTTAGAAGCCCGGGCACTTTGTGAAACACACAGTTCGACGACAGTGATGTCCAATAGGCTGGGTGAATTCCAGCGAAGTTCCGCTACCAGATCACAGTCGGAGGTCACCGTAATTCAAAATCTGGTATTGGAATAAGAAAAAACATAATCAAGAGATATTCAATCCAAGCTAAATTTATTATATGCAAAATGTATGTATGATAAGTATGATGGTTCGTATATACGGGTCCACTGAAATACCACGCAGGGCAGACAGAGAACTGATCCATTGTTACAGGTTCTTCCTCAAATACTCTGACAGAGAGAGAGAGTTCCCACCTCTCTGTTGGCCAATCAGAGTAGACTGAGCGTGGTTTAGACTTACTCAGCCAATCCGTTGGCGCACGGGTTGGTCACAAACCCTCGGCGCATCCCTGTTGCACACTGTTGCCAGGCATAAGTTTATCATAACAACCTGTGGAGTCAGCACCCAAAAGACACCATTCCACTGTACTACGTTCAAGGACGGTTCACAGACAACAAAGAGGCAGTGTTCGTATCTGTGAGAAATACAAGTCTTATCTATAAGAAATACAAGTTTTATCTCATCCTAGCCCCTAACGTTCCTCACATGAATCACAGCCTGTTATGTGAAACAATTTATATCAGTATAGTACAAACCTATGCTTATCATTAGTGGATTCCTTCTAAACTATTCATCACTTCAATCCAATTATTAGAAAATAGAACCTCACAATAGGTACAGCAGATCCCCTTATTGTATGGGACACTTTTACATGTCCTTTAGAGGGCATGCAATTCAATACTCATCTTTAAAACCAAAACTATTTAGGTCAAAATAGTTCATCTTAAAAAAGGAAATAGAGGAACTAACAGTACAGATAGATAGCAATAAAAACTGTAACAGAGGCACAGAATAAGTAAGAGGAAAACCTAAATGAAATGGAGGAACTTATTCAAGAAATATCAAGTGTAATATATTATAAAAAATAAAGTGAACTGGATGGAATATGAGGGGAAAATGCACCAAATTATTATAAATCAAATTCAACATAGAAATGCTACCAAAAATTGTATTTACAGAAACTTGTTACAAACGACAGAGTCATCCATGATTCACCAAACTATATTTTGAAAGAGGAAGCAAAGTACTTTAAGCACATGTTTTCATTTCAGCCTCCTCTATCTCCACTAACTGAAGTTAATTGTAAGGATTTTTTTTTGTTCTATTAATAGTTTAGAATTAGCAGACTCATGTGAAGGCCTAATTACACAGGAGGAACTTCTAGATAAAATTAAAGCCTTCAAGTCCGGGAAAACTCCAGGGCTGGATGGCATACCAGTTGAGGTATATAATTGTTTTTTATATTTACATTTTATTCATTTAGCAGACGCTCTTATCCAGAGCATTTAGGGTTAAGTGCCATGCTCAAGGGCACATCGACAGATTTTTCACCTAGTCAGCTCGGAGATTAGAACCAGTGACCTTTCAGTTACTGGCACAACACGCCACATGTACTCAAAGGTTTCGTTATTAGCATGTTTTAACCACTCCTATAAAAATTATAGACTATCAGATACTCAGCAAGAAGGTCTGATTTCACTATTAATGAAACAGGACCAACAGGTGGTAAATATAAAGATCCAGTCCACTTAAAAAACTGGAGACCCCTTACACTTCAGTGTCGTGATGCCAATATCCTAGAAAAACACATAGCGCACAGAATTAAAAAGGTATTGTTGGATATTATTAATCCTAATCAGACATGTTTCTTACATGGACGATACATTGGAGATAATATAAGTACTGGAAACAATAGAACACTATGAAAAATCTGGAAAACCAAGCCTGGTATTCATAGCTGACTTTGAAAAGGCCTTTGATAAAGTACAATAGGAATGAATATATAAATGCCTGGACTATTTTAATTTTGGAGAATCTCTTATACAATTGGTTAATGTTATGTATAGTAACCCCAGCTGTAAAACAGTTTAAAAAAATACAACTTTTACATTACCGTGTAGTTTACCAATAAAATGGTCTGACGGGGAAGTGGACATACTCAGTATTCAAATCCCGAAATAAAGAAATTATCTCACTTCAGTACATTTTAATAGAAAGTTAGCAGTGGTATAAAGTACTTAAGGAAAAATACTTTAAAGTACTACTTAAGTAGTTTTCTGGGGTATCTGTACTTTACTTTACTAAGACGTCACCTGTCTATTTGTGGAAAAATCACCCTGATTAATTATTTAGTCAAATCCCAGTTTACCTATTTACTTATGGCCTGACGACTTGTTCTTTAAATTATATGAGCAAAAACTATTCCACTTTATTTGGAACAGCAAGCCAGACTAAATTAAACGGGCCTATTTATATAATTAATGTGAATTTGGAGGGCAGAAATTATTAAATATTAAAGCATTGGACCTCTCACTAAAGGCTTTAGTCATACAAAAGCTATACTTAAATCCAAACGGGTTATCTAGCAGATTAGTAAGAATGGCTCACCCCATGTTCAAGAATGGCCTTTTTCCCTTAATTCAGATTTCAATCTTTCACTTTTCACTTTCTCCAAAATATCACTATTTTTAAAACAAGCAATAGAAAGCTGGTTGCAATTTCAGTTTAATCCACCAGAAAAGACAGAACAAATATTATGGTTAAACTCAAATATACTAATTGATAAAAAATAAAATATTAAAAAGCTTATTTCTCTCAAATTTGGTGCACAAATTTGTTTACATCCCTGTTAGTGAGCATTTCTCCTTTGCCAAGATAATCCATCCACCTGACAGGTGTGTCATATCAAGAAGCTGATTAAACAGCATGATCATTACACAGGTGCACCGTGTGCTGGGGACAATAAAAGGCCACTCTAAAATGTTGAGTTTTGTCACACAACACAATGCCACCGATGTCAAAAATGATGAGGGAGAGTGCAATTGGCATGCTGACTGCAGGAATGTCCACCAGAGCTGTTGCCAGATAATGTAATTGTTAACTTCTCTACCATAAGCCTCTTCCAACGTCATTTTAGAGAATTTGACAGTATATCCAACCGGCCTCGCAGACCACGTGTAACCACACCAGCCCACGACCTCCACATCCGGCTTCTTCACCTGCAGGATCATCTGAGACCAGCCACCCGGACAGCTGATGAAACTGTGAGTTTGCACAAGCGAAAAATTTCTGCACAAACTGTCAGAAACCATCTCAGGGAAGCTCATCTGCGTGCTCGTCATTCCCACCAGGGTCTTGACCTGACTGCAGTTCGGTGTCGTAACCGACTTCAGTGGGCAGATGCACCTCTGATGGCTGGAGAAGTGTGCTCTTCACAAATTAATCCTGGGTTTCAACTGTACCGGGCAGATGTCAGACAGAGTGTATGGCGTTGTGTGGGTGAGCGGTTTGCTGATGTCAACGTTGTGAACAGAGTGCCCCATGGTGGCGGTGGGGTATGGTATGGGCAGGCATAAGCTACGGACAATGAACAATATTGCATTCTATCGATGGCAATTTGATGGCCTGATAAATCCTACCCCCTCAAACCTATGTGAACTTTCCTCCACATCTAAATGTGCTGAGTTTGTGGCATATTTCAGAGATAAGGCTGTGTATCAGTCAAACAAGACCCGATGAGAAGTTTGATGATATGTGCCCTAGCCTACCACGCAAAGGGCACAAAGTGGATGTATTCCCCCTGGTTGACACAGACATGCTCAGGAAAGTGATATCACAACTTAAGCCTTCTACCTGCCTTCTCGATCCTATCCCCACCACCTTCTTCAAAACAGTTTTTAATTGCATATCTGAAGAAGTGTAAGCTATTGTTAATCATTCCCTGTTCACAGGCACTTTCCCCACTGCACTCAAAACTGCTATGGTGAAACCCCTTCTGAAGAAAAGTAATCTAGATTCTTCAGCTCTTAGCAATGTTCGGCCAATCTCCAACCTTCCATTCTTAAGCAAAATTCTGGATAAATTGGGTTTCAAACAGCTAAATGATGTTTTAAGTGCCAACCATATTATTTAAAAATTCCAATCTGGTTTTCGTGCCCACCACAGCTCAGAGACAGCCTTAGGTAAATGATCTTAGAGCCAAATGATCTTAGAGGATTTAAGTGCTGCATTCGACACTGTTTACCATGACGTCCTTCTGGACAGACTGGAGAGGTGGGTTGGCCTCGCAGTTCTAGTTCAAAATTGGTTTAGGACCTATTTAACCGGTCGAGAGTTTTTTGTCACCCTTGGTGAACATAACTCAGAGAAAATACATATTGCATGTGGCGTTCCACAAGGTTCGATTTTGGCTCTGGTACTGTTCAGTTTCTATATGTTACCCCTTAGCAGCGGTATCAGAAAGCACAGCATTGATTTTCACTGCTACGCAGACAATACACAACTTTAAATGTCTGTGTCACCAGAGGACTTTAGCCCCACGGATAAATTATTAGACCGTATTAGTGATTTAAATACTTGGATGGTTCACAACTTCCTCCAGCTAAATTAGGACAAGACCGAGGTTCTTATTGTTGGGGCCAAAGCACAGAGAGAGAATCTGGCCGCACATTTTAATGCACAGGCAATAAAGATGAAACACCAGGTAAAAAACCCAGGTGTTACTTTAGATTCTAAATTTCGAAGCACACATTAGGAAATGTGACCAAAATAGCTTTTTACCACCTGAGGAACATTGCCAAGGTGCGGCCGGTTCTCTCTCAGGCTGATAAAGGAGAGACTCATCCATGCTTTTGTTACAAGTAGGCTTGACCCATAGAGAAAATGAGAATTCAAAACAGGTTCAGCCCCTGGTTTGACCGTGATCTGGCAGAGTTACTCCACCTCAAGAACACCATTTGGCGAAAGGCTCGGTACACGCTTACTCAGGCTGACTGGCTCTCGTTCAGGCAAATGAGAAATAAGTGCACTCAGGCTATCAGTAAGGCTAATGTTAGTTACTTTAAGGAGCAGTTCTCTCTCTGTGGGTCTAACACCAAGAAGTTCTGGAAAACGGTTAAAGACCTGGAGAATAAACCCTCCTCCTCACAGCTCCCCATGCCCCTTAATGTTGATGATGTGGTTGTTACTGACAAGGAGCGCATGGCTGAGCTCTTTAATCACCACTTCATTAAGTCAGGATTCCTATTTGACTCCTTCATGCCTCCTTGCCCGTCCAACATTTCCTCATCTCCCAGCCCTTCTAATGTGACTAGCCCCGATGCTCCTCCCTCTTTTCCCCTGCCCCGCTACAAAGTTTCGTCCTGCAGGTCACTGAGTCTGAGGTGCTAAAGGAGCTCCTTAACCTTGACCCAAAAAAACCTCTGGGTCAGATGGTTTAGCTCCTCTCTTCTTTAAGGTTGCAGCCCCTATCATTGCAGAGCCTGTCTCTGACCTTTTTAACCTGTCTCTCCTCTCTGGGGAGGTTCCCATTGCTTGGAAGGCAGCCACGGTACGTCTTTTAAAAAAAAGGGGGAGATCAAGCTGATCCTAACTGTTAAAGGCCAATTTCTATCTTGCACCTGTTTATCAAAAGTGTTGTAAAAACTTGTCAATAATCAACTGACTGGCTTTCTTGATGTCTATAGTATTCTCTCTGGTAGGTAATCTGGTTTCCGCTCAGGTTATGGATGTGTCACTGCAACCTTAAAAGGTCCTAAATTATGTCACCATTGCCCTTGATTCTAATACATGTTGTGCTGCTATTTTTTATTGACTTAGCTAAAGCTTTTGATACGGTAGACAATTCCATCCTTGTGGGCCGGCTAAGGAGTATTGGTGTCTCTGAGGGGTCTTTGCCTGGTTTGCTAACTACCTCTCTCAAAGAGTGCAGTGTACAAAGTCAGAAGATCTGCTGTCTCAGCCACTGCCTATCACTGTTGGATATTTTTTCAGTAGAACATACATAGCCATGGTACCGAGTGGTACCCAAGATCAGACCATAGGTTAAAAATAGTAAATATTTCTAGACTATAAAGATTAAAATATAGCTAATTATAAAGACATGGTAAATCTTTCTAGACTATAAAGATTAAAATATAGTTAATTATAAAAAGACAGAGTGTGGTACAGAATGGTACGGAGGATGAAGCAATAAGACTAAGTGATGTGGAGTGTGGTACCGAGTGGTACACAAGGAGGGAGTCTGAGCCAGAGTCAGGAAATGGCTCTTGATTGATTATACTGTTATGTATGAGGCAATGTGTTAGGAATGTCTTAAATGTATATGGTTGAGAATGGGTTATGGATCTGCTATGTTTAAACCATATTTAAGTATCGATTGGTATGTTTTGGAATAAACAGAGCAGAGCCAGGTGGTGGCTCTGTTATTTTTTACATGAGAAAGTTTGGTTTGGCCACCATTGTATCCAAACTAAATAAATATAAGAGGAGTCAGATTTCGCCACTATCATAAATTAAGAGAGTGGGCGGAGCGGTCAAAAGATGAACGTTTGGAAACAATGGTGGAGAACTGAACTGGGACGGTTTAAGCTAAAAGCTATGTAAAATGAGCAGGAATGGACATTATATATAAACTGAGGGCCGAGTGTTGTGAATTAGTTGCTCTGCAGACCAGCTCGGCTTTTGTTGCTCTACGTAATAAAGTCTATCTTGATTCTACAAAAACTCTGGAAGAACTTTGATTTTTAATAAGTATAGTGATAATTTTCCACGACATCACCAAAGGAGTATCCCAAGCCTCACTCCTAGGCCCCACGCTCTTCTCAATTTACATCAACAACATAGCTCAGGTAGTAGGAAGCTCTCTCATCCATATGATACAGTTTTATACTCAGCTGGCCCGTCCCCGGATGTTGTGTTAAACCCTCTACAACAAAGCTTCCTTAGTCTCCAACAAGCTTTCTCTGCCCTTGACCTTGTTCTGAACACCTCCAAAACAAAGGTCATGTGGTTCGGTAAGAAGACTGCCCCACTGGTGTGGGGAGATTTAACAATCCCTTGAAAATGGCATGCAGTTGTCAATGGTTTAGAGCTTGAGGTAGTCACCTCACCTACAAGTACTTGAGAGTATGGCTAGATGGTACACTGTCCTTCTCTCAGCACATATCCAAGCTGCAGACTAAGGTTAAATCTAGACTTGGTTTCCTCTGTCGTAATCGCTCCTCTTTCACCCCAGCTGCCAAACTAACCCTGATTCAGATAACCATCCTACCCATACTAGATGTGCTTTACCATTCGGCCATCAGGTTTGCCACCAACTCTCATTGTAGGACACATCATTGCACTCTGTAAACTGGTCATGTCTGTATACCCAACGCAAGACCCAGTGGTTGATGCTTATTTATAAAACCCTCTTAGGCCTCACGTCCCCCTATCTACCTGAGATACCTACTGCAGCCCTCATCCTTCACATACAACATCCATTCTGCCAGTCACATTCTGTTAAAGGTCCCCAAAGCACACACATCCCTGGGTCGCTCCTCTTTTCAGTTCGCTGCAGCTAGCGACTGGAACGAGCTGAAAAAAACCACTCAAACTGAACAGTTTTATCTCCATCTCTTCATTCAAAGTCTCAATCATGGACACTCTTACTGACAGTTGTGGCTGCTTTGCGTGATGTATTGTTGTCTCTACCTTCTTGCCCTTTGTGCTGTTGTCTGTGCCCAATAATGTTTGTACCATATTTGTGGTGCTACCATGTTGTGCTGCTAACATGTTGTGTTGCTACCATGTTGTGCTGCTACCATGTTGTGCTGCTAACATGTTGTGCTGCTACCATGTTGTGCTGCTACCATGTTGTGCTGCTGCCATGTTGTGCTGCTACCATGTTGTGTTGCTACCATGTTGTGCTGCTACCATGTTGTGCTGCTGCCATGTTGTGCTGCTACCATGTTGTGCTGCTACCATGTTGTGCTGCTACCATGTTGTGTTGCTACCATGTTGTGGTGCTACCATGTTGTGCTGCTAACATGTTGTGTTGCTACCATGTTGTGCTGCTACCATGTTGTGCTGCTGCCATGTTGTGCTGCTACCATGTTGTGTTGCTACCATGTTGTGGTGCTACCATGTTGTGCTGCTAACATGTTGTGTTGCTACCATGTTGTGCTGCTAACATGTTGTGCTGCTACCATGTTGTGCTGCTACCATGTTGTGCTGCTACCATGTTGTGCTGCTGCCATGTTGTGCTGCTACCATGTTGTGTTACTACCATGTTGTGCTGCTACCCTGTTGTGCTGCTAACATGTTGTGCTGCTACCATGTTGTGCTGCTACCATGTTGTGCTGCTACCATGTTGTGCTGCTGCCATGTTGTGTTGCTACCATGTTGTGCTGCTACCATGTTGTGTTTCTACCATGTTGTGCTGCTACCATGTTGTGCTGCTGCCATGTTGTGCTGCTGCCATGTTGTGTTGCTACCATGTTGTTGTCATGTTGTGTTGTTGTCTTAGGTCTCGCTTTATATAGTGTTGTGGTGTCTCTCTTGTCGTGATGTGGGTTTTGTCCTTTATATTAGGGGTGTAACGATTCGTTTTAACAACGATTCGATTTGTATCACGATTCGTGGTTGTCGATACGATTCAAGGACGATATTGGTTCATTTAGAACGATACGATCCGAAACGATTCAGTGACTTGAAATCGATTCAGTAACCTTTTAGCCAAAAATTCAACCAGTGTGACTGAAATAAATACCTGGATACTGGACAGTGCAGGTGAAGTCCTAGATTCCTGTTTCTTGTAAGGACCGCAATGGTGGCTTGATAATTTCTCGCTCGTCGGCTTCTCCTCTGTCGTCCGCCATGCTATGTTTTGTTGTCTTTGCGCCTTTGCGCTGCTGCTGGCGCGGGGCGATGACGTCACGGATAGGCAGACTGAATCGAGTACTGTTTAAAGCCTTTATCATTAAAAGTGCTAAGAAAAAACATCCATATAAAGTCTGACGTGCTTAAATCCAATGGGTTATTTCCTAGTATCGATACAATCGATTTATTACATTTTAAAACGATGTTAGATTGATATATGTTGTCAAAAGGCCAACTCGCCGAGCACAGATCGATGTAGTTGGATCATAGGAATATAAATCGATACATCGATGTAGTAGATGGATCGTTACACCCCGACTTTATATATATATTTTTTTTATCCCCCGTCCACGCAGGAGGCCTTTTGCTTTTTGGTAGGCCGTCATTGTAAATAAGAATTTGGTCTTAACTGACTTGCCTAGTTAAATAAAGTTAAAATGTTTAATTTTAAAAAATAGACTACTGTAATGCTCTCCTGTCTGGTCTACCCAAGAAAGCCATTGGTCAACTGCAAAACATACAGAATGATGCAGCACGGGTACTGACCAAGACCAGACGGAGAGCACACATTACACCGGTTTTAAGGTCTCTGCACTGGCTGCCTGTGAGTTTTAGAATTCATTTTAAGATTCTTCTATTGGTTTTTTTGAAATCAATCCACGATTGTGCACCCCAATACATGACATACATGCTTTTAAGTTATGTACCCAGTAGGTCCCTCAGGTCCTCTGGCACTGGCCTTTTAACTATCCCAAAGCCTAGGACCAAGAGGCATGGGGAGGCAGCCTTTAGTTATTATGCCCCCAGCCTCTGGTATAGCCTGCCAGAAAACCTGAGGGGGGCCAAAACTGTGGACATTTTTATAAAAGAGATCTTAAAACAAACCTTTTTAGCTTTGCTTTTCCTTACGGTGTTTTTTAGTAATTCAGTTTTTTGTGTTTTCTTTTGTTTTTTATCATCTAATGTTTGTTGTGTAGTAAATATTTATGTTTTTTTTTTTTGTTTTTTTTATGTCTTCCTGTGAAGCACAATGCGTTGCATTCCATGTCTGAAATATGCTGTATAAATAAAGCTATATTTGATTTGATTTGAATGCACAGAGATACCGTGATAAGATCCTGAGGCCCATTGTTGTGCCATACATCCGCCGCAATCACCTCATGTTTCAGCATGATAATGCACCATGTCGCAAGGATCTGTATACAATTCCTGGAAGCTGAAAATGTCCAAGTTCTACATACTCACCAGACATGTCACCCATTGAGCATGTTTGGGATGCTCTGGATCGACGTGTACAACAGCATGTTCCTGCCAATATCCAGCAACTTCACACAGCCAGTGAAGAGGTGTGGGACAACATTCCACAGGCCACAATCAACAGCCTGATCAACTCTATGCGAAGGAGATGTGTCGCGCTGCATGAGGCAAATGGTGGTGACACCAGATACTGACTGGTTTTCTGATCCACGCCCCTACCTTTTTTTAAGGTAGTCCCCTGTTGCTCAGTTGGTAGAGCATGGCGCTTGCAACGCCAGGGTTGTGGGTTCGTTTCCCACGGGGGGCCAGTATGAAAATGTATGCACTCACTAACTGTAAGTCGCTCTGGATAAGAGCGTCTGCTAAATGACTATAAATGTATCTGTGACCAACAGATGCATATCTGTATTCCCAGTCATGTGAAATCCATAGATCAGGGGCTAATGAATTTATTTAAATTGACTGATTTCTTTATGTGGTGCATGTTGCGTTTATATTTTTGTTCAGTGTATCACTTACATATCCAATTAATGGTGGCCAATATTGAGAGATATCGTGAGGCTACCCTCACGTATCTGAAATGATATGATCAATGGATGTTTACTGAAGATGAAAAGCATCCAGTTACTTGCTGTTTTACTCTGATGATAGCGCTAAATGTGGAATAATGTGTAGTTCTGACTATGCTCTTCAAGAGGTGATGATATTACAACTGAATAGTTCATATTTAACAATCCCTTGAAAACGGCACATATTTGTCAATGGTTTTAGTGGAGCTGGGGGTTTCCTTGCCCCCCCAGCAGGCAAATCGAATGCTCTGCACCTTATTGTGATGTTTTATTGATAACAACCTGTTACAGTGTCACATACTGTCAGAACCTCTGTCACACAATATACTTTGAGGCTGAGAGACTGGCGTGATGGGTACGACAGTTTAACCCCAGTGGAGGCTTTTGAGGGGAGGACGGCTCATAATAATGGCCGGAAAGTAGCTCAGCTGGTAGAGCACCGCGCTTGTAACGCCAAGGTAGTGGGTTCGATCCCCGGGACCACCCATAAACAAAAATGTATGCACGCATGACTGTAAGTCGCTTTGGATAAAAGCGTCTGCTAAATGGCATATTATTATTAAATGGAATGGATGTATTTGATACCATTCCACTGATTCCGCCCTAGTCATTACCACGAGCCTGACCTCCCCAATTAAGGTGCCTGTGTTTAACCCTCTGCTCTATCGTTTTATGTCACAGTGATTGGCTGTGGCTACTTGGCTCCTCTGCATGAGACTGGAAAGTCCTTTACGAGGCAGAGCCGAGAGAGGAGGAAGGTATTGGGACGAACGATGAGCTCCGTAGTCACGGTGCACTCATCCTAACGGGGGAGGATGTTGGTCGCTGCTGGGTACGGCAGCCGGCAACGATTACAGGTAGTGAGGGGGAATTTGGTAGATAATATAGTGGGGTTTCTAGGAGTGCTACCTCTCTCTCTCTCCTGCTTGTGTAAACAGAGCACACTGCGCATAACATTCGATCTTTGACATGAAAATTAATTAGCTTGACGCTGTATCAGTTTTTGTAGTGTGTGACTCTTTGACACAATTAAGCAAGCGAAACCCGGTCATAAGTTCTGGCATTTGTCTTCCCTATCGTGGTTTCCTGGATTCACAGTGATAAACCTGAAACCAAGAATAGCCTAGCTGTTGCCCCTGTCCAGCTTATTCAGTGCACCATAGATGGGTATATTACTGCCGGTCTGCAATTAACCATGCCCGCTAGTCCAACAATGGTACACACGCCCAGACCCCATTGGGGGGTCCCGTCAGCTTGACAGAGACGGCCATCGCATATGGTTTACATCGTTTTCATGTTTTCATGCTCAGCAAACCATTCAGTGACCACTTGTGCCCTGTGGATGAGGGCATTTTCATCCTATGGGGGCATAGCCATTGTAGCCAAAGTAATGGCCTTCCCAGCATTTTTATGCATGATAGGATGTTAATTGCTTCATTAACTCATGAACCACACTTGTGTGAACCCTCGGAATCATGTCCTTGGAGAGCAGACGGGAGCAGATCTGACTGACATTTGCTAAATCCCTGCAGAACTCCCAGTTTGCAGACTGGCTCCATCCAACCAGAGAGCAGATTACTGGACGGGCAACGGCTCCATCCAACCAGAGAGCAGATTACTGGACGGGCAAAGGCTCCATCCAACCAGAGAGCAGATTACTGGACGGGCAACGGCTCCATCCAACCAGAGAGCAGATTACTGGACGGGCAACGGCTCCATCCAACCAGAGAGCAGATTACTGGACGGGCAACGGCTCCATCCAACCAGACAGCAGATTACTGGACGGGCAACGGCTCCATCCAACCAGAGAGCAGATTACTGGACGGGCAACGGCTCCATCCAACCAGACAGCAGATTACTGGACGGGCAACGGCTCCATCCAACCAGACAGCAGATTACTGGACGGGCAACGGCTCCATCCAACCAGACAGCAGATTACTGGACGGGCAACGGCTCCATCCAACCAGAGAGCAGATTACTGGACGGGCAACGGCTCCATCCAACCAGAGAGCAGATTACTGGACGGGCAACGGCTCCATCCAACCAGAGAGCAGATTACTGGACGGGCAACGGCTCCATCCAACCAGAGAGCAGATTACTGGACGGGCAACGGCTCCATCCAACCAGAGAGCAGATTACTGGACGGGCAACGGCTCCATCCAACCAGAGAGCAGATTACTGGACGGGCAACGGCTCCATCCAACCAGAGAGCAGATTACTGGACGGGCAACGGCTCCATCCAACCAGACAGCAGATTACTGGACGGGCAACGGCTCCATCCAACCAGACAGCAGATTACTGGACGGGCAACGGCTCCATCCAACCAGACAGCAGATTACTGGACGGGCAACGGCTCCATCCAACCAGACAGCAGATTACTGGACGGGCAACGGCTCCATCCAACCAGACAGCAGATTACTGGACGGGCAACGGCTCCATCCAACCAGACAGCAGATTACTGGACGGGCAACGGCTCCATCCAACCAGAGAGCAGATTACTGGACGGGCAACGGCTCCATCCAACCAGACAGCAGATTACTGGACGGGCAACGGCTCCATCCAACCAGACAGCAGATTACTGGACGGGCAACGGCTCCATCCAACCAGAGAGCAGATTACTGGACGGGCAACCTGCAACAGCCACAAAACTGAACACTCCCATAACACGCACAGGCCACTGTCAGAACTCTCCCATTCCATACTTCACTAAACTGATCAATGCATACACCATGATTGGGAGTCCCACAGGGCGGCTCACAGTTGGCCCAGCGTCGTCCGCGTTTTGGCCGGTGTAGGCCGTCATTGTAAATAAGAATTTGTTCTTAACTGACTTGCCTAGTTAAATAAAGGTAAAATAAAATAAAAATATAGCTCAGGGGAAATGCCTTCCTAAGAACTCTAAACATGCCTTTTCTAAAGCTGCCACCCCTAACCTTGTCCTTGTAGTGTTGTTGTTTTGTATACATTGCATATTTAACCATTATAATATAATAATAATATGCCATTTAGCAGACGCTTTTATCCAAAGCAACTTACAGTCACGCGTGCATACATTTTTTATTTTTCTATGTATGGGTGGTCCCGGGGATCGAACCCACTACCTTGGCATTACGAGCGCCGTGCTCTACCAGCTGAGCTACAGAAGACCACATTGAATTATGTTAAGTGTTTTGCTAGTTTAGGATTTTACTATTTGAAAAGTATATATGATTATGATATATGATTGTAAATTGGTGGACAATTCAGTTTATCACTGCGAGAAACCAATAAAACCTACTACTGCTATTCCTCATTTACTCAAATGGTTCCATTATTTTGGCAGTTACCTGTATGTGTCTATACTAACATTGTCACACCCTGATCTGTTTCACCTGTCTTGTGCTTGTCTCCACCCCACACCAGGTGTCTCCCATTTGTTCCCATTATCCCCTGTGTATTTATACCAGTGTTTTCTGTCTGCCTGTTGTCAGTTCGTCTTGTCTCGTCAAGCCTACCAGCGTGTTGTTCCGTACGCCTGTTTTTTTCTAGTCCTCCCGGTTCCGACCTGCCTGCCCTGACACTGAGCCCGCCTGCCCTGACACTGAGCCCGCCTGCCCTGACACTGAGCCCGCCTGCCCTGACACTGAGCCCGCCTGCCCTGACACTGAGCCCGCCTGCCCTGACACTGAGCCCGCCTGCCCTGACACTGAGCCCGCCTGCCCTGACACTGAGCCCGCCTGCCCTGACACTGAGCCCGCCTGCCCTGACACTGAGCCCGCTTGGCGCCCTGACACTGAGCCCGCCTGGCGCCCTGTACCTTTCGGACTCAGACCTGGTTTACGAACTTCTGCCTCCTGCCTGCCCCTTGTATTTGAATAAATATCAGAGACTCGAACCATCTGCCTCCTGTGTCTGCATCTGGGTCTCATCCTGTGTCGTTATACATATGACAGAGCACATAGTTTTAGTGTACAAGACAAGTACACACTGCAAGTAATATATCTGCAAGTAATAAATTGTACTTGTTTTATACACTATACTGCATGGTGGTTCTTTAGAGTTTATAAGGGGTTTTAATTGAGATACAACTTAATGAGAAATACACAGTAAACTTGCTAAATGTGTCAAATTAAAGATTCTGTACCATACCATAACACAAGTTGTGGTTTTGTTTTTTTATTTTTGGTTGCATGGAAGACAAAAAAATACACTGAGCTCAAGAGAAAATGGAAGGCACTGATTATCAGGGGTACCCTTGTGCAAGGTGCTTTACTTAGATTGGTCCAGTAAAAACCCAACTGTATGAATGGGTAATTGTATGTCAAATAATGTGATTGAATTTCAACAAATGTAAGTCGCCCTAGATAAGGGTATTTCTATAAATAATGGGGCCAATGTGTGACATTGGGATCAACATTTCAAAATGGTTTAAAACAAAAAATAAAATGAATTTTTATGAAGTTCCACATGTGTACTTATAGGAATATGGAAAGCCAATTGAAGCCAACATTAGAAGTTGTCATCCTCATAATAACCGCACATGGTTTTAGCGCAACAGAGTCGGGCAAAACCCTCCAATTACAGTGGGGGAAACAAACAGAAGTGGCCATTCATAAATATATTTTATTCCGATTTTTTAGGGGGTGCTGCTGGACCCCAACTTCCAGCTGCTATGGCCACATCTCTCACAAAAACGGATCAAAAATGAAATCATGGATAATTATAAGGGAGCAGGGGAACTTACAAATTGACTACAATAATTACAAAGACTTTTCAAGCACCAAATTGAGGATATGTTTTTTTTCAAGGTAGACCTATTCCAGTAGCCTACTTTAATTTCTGAGCTCCATATTCAAGTAGGCTACTTCAGGCCCCTTGTATATTGTATAGAATCGCAGGTGTAACATGTTATTTCATTATCAGATTATTATATTGTGAAGAAGCCCACTAGGCTAAGGTATGTCATTTGTTGCCATTCTATGCAGAATAATTAATAGGAAGAGCGTTGGGTGTTACACAATAGTCCATCCTACTCAATTTGGCAGAGTAGACTTGGTGTCCAATCCGAGGCACAAAAACATATGAAAACATGAAGTCATTACCTTGATGCTTTCCCTGTTAAATCTAACGAGACCCTGCTGTAAATCAAGCAGACAACAACAGATGATCAGCATTAATTCTCTAGGGATATTAGATCCAACATGGATCCAGGCACAACTGTCTTCACCAGCGAAACGAATGAGACACTCCTCGCCAACACCTTTTTTTCCAGCACTTGGGCTGTTGTTCTATCACAACAGCTGTTCGTCACTTGACTGTCATGTGGAAAATTCCTTGCTGGATCAGATGATGATGTGTGAAAATAATACAGTGTCACTAATCAGCTGGACACCAAATGGCATCCAACAAGTATTATGCATAACCACGTTAATGACAGTATCGATTTTAGGTTTTAAGGATCAAGGTAAGGTGACTCTTTCTGTTAGAAGCATTCGATTTTGCAATCGCATACATAATTTTAGATTTGTGTGCCCATGAAAATTGTTTTCACCCCCTAACATAAGGAGATAAAATTCTAAAATGAAATGTTTCATAGTTCCACTGCATTTCTGAGATCTCTATACAAAAAAAAAACTGTCTGACAGCTAGATCCAGGATTCTTACAGCTTTCCAGTTCAATGTCTAATTTAACTGATTAATTGTTAATGTATGATATAACGACAACTTACACTGCCATAAATGCAAGGACAGAGAATAAATGTTTTATGTCACAAGATTTTGGACAAATCCATGAAAAAGACACCAACCATGAAAAAGGGTTAAACATGTGAATTTTATTGAATATAGCTATGATCTCCCTTATATCTTAATGGTAATGACGTTTAAAAAATTGGCAGATTATTATCAATGACTTATCAACAGCTGTAACAAGTTATCCAGTGTAGGAGATCCTCACTGGTACCTTAGTTTATTGAAGAAATGAATAATAATCAGTCTAATCCTTCTATATATCTTGATATCTGACTGTGGAGGAGTTTAGGTGGGCAGCCTTCACAGCGGATCAGAGGTAGGTCTGGGGTAGTGGTACCTCTGCAGTTCGTTGGGATAGCACGTCTCACCGAATGGATACCCCATCCACAGGCCCAGCTGGTACCAGGCGCTGGCGTACCAGTGCATACCTTCCTGGTCTTCCTGACCCTGCCGCGGGGGGGCCAGAAGCAGGTCTCCGAGGAGAGGGAGGAAGGAGCGCAGGGCGTGGATGAGCCTGTAGGGGACAAAGGTGAGGTGAGCGAGATGCTGCCGGCACTGCAGGGTGTAGCAGGAAACTAGGCGTCCGTCCACCACAAGGTTCCCCTCCACAGTCAAGGGAGCGTAGGCCCCTAGGCTCTCTGCCTCGCTCACTTCGGTCACGCGTTTGGCCTCCAGTGATCCGGTGCTGGGGTCATGCAGGTAGACCAGGTGGCCCGGGAGGACATCTTTGGCGAACACCGGGACCCTGCGTGCGTCGCTGGCCAAGGCGGTGGTTGTTGCGTTGTCGGGGGCGATGAAGAGAACATGGTCAGGCGTGATGTACAGGGGCTCCTCGGACCCCTCCGTGTCCAGCAGGAGGTAGCGCTCCCTTGAGCCGCTCCGCCGGTCCAGCCACAGGAGGACCTCGCTGAAGGTGGGCCGGCCAGCAGCGTCGACCGCCAGCACCCTGTCCCCCAAGCGCAGCTCAGCCATGGTCTTCCTGGTCCCGTCACTGGCGAGCACTGTGGCATGGGCAGGGAAGCACTCATCTTCCTGGCACATGGGATTTATATAGAATGGATCTTGACTGGGCATTTTGGCCATGTCCCTCCGCACCTCACCCACAGTCAATGTGTTCCAGTAATTAACTAAACTGGGGTTCCTTGTTGGAGAACCGTCGGTGCTGAGGCTACAACCCGCCTCGACCCAAAGCTTACTCAGGCACTTCATGAAATGGGGTCCCCTCTCATGGTCATAGCCACAATGCCCACTTTCTGGTGACAGAGAGAAAATGCAGGTTAGTCAAATATATATTTACTGTTAAAATAAATACATTTGGATTTCCCTGGGTGGCTCAGCTACAGAAAAAAATACATGAAGAAGCAGCAGGGGTAACATTCCTCCCTTTTTGTAAGTGCCATATTCAGAATACTGCAGCTGGGAGCAACACTGTTGATAGCGATATTTGCAGTTTAGGTACAACTTTGTTTAACCCTCTTAAAGCGGAACTCAGGTGGGTTTTCTTTTGTGTGTGCTACATTTTCAAATATGCTGTTTAAATAAGGTGTGTATTGTATTTATTACTTTTTTTAAATTGCAGCCTCTACACAGCGCTGGGTTTCCAAGATAGTACCCTTCATGTAAAGAACTTCAGAACTACACTTCCCATCACCCCTCCATCAGAGATACATGAGTAGGATGATGATGGGAAAGGTAGTTCTGAGGTTCTTCTGCAGGCTACATGTGAAATTATCTTGAGAATCGAGCACTGGGTAGACTTCAATTTAATAGCGTAAAACAAATGGTCAGGATGTACACACCTTACTTAACAGTAGTAGAAACATATGGGAACATGTAACACACACACACACACACAAAACTATTTGAGTTCCCTTTCGACCCCAGAAAGCCCGCCAGTGCCCGTGTATTCTTTCAAGCACTGTAGCAATCCTTATCGCATCAACATAGTTAAATGGCACTTCCGCACACACAGCTAGATACAGAAGGAATCCCTTGTGACCTGGAAATGGAAATCATCTACATTTGAACTTTTCAGATAGTGTTAACTCACAAAATAAAATTGACAGCATTGTTTTCAGAAGGGGCACATTTAGAGCACAAATTGAGGTCGCAGTGCATTTTCAAAAGACTGCCTGACATTTCAGCCTGTTTTGATGTGATGGAGTTTTGGCCTGCCTGGTGACATCACTGGGCGGTAGATTCGTTAATAGACCAATAAGAAAGAGAGTTCCAAACCTTTCTGCAAATAACAGCTAACTTTAATTTTCCCCTCCCCCCTCAGACCACTCCAAGACAGTCCTAGCGAAATTCTTGCTTGAGAAATTGCTCTTTGCTAAGAATACATTTTTGTTTATTTTGAATATTTTATTGAAAACAATCACAGTAAGGTACTTAATAGTTACCCATAAATGATTTGATATTGAGATTTTGTTTTTAAACAAGGCTGCATTGGACCTTTAACATGCAATTTTCTTTGAAGAAATACAGATTGCATAGTAAAAGGCTGTTTCGTTTTTTTACCAGGTAAGTTGACTGAGAACACATTCTCAGTTACAGCAAACCCCTGGGGAATAGTTACAGGGGAGAGGAGGGGGGATGAATGAGCCAATTGGAAGCAGGGGATGATGGTATGAAGGCCAGATTGGGAATTTAGCCAGGACACCAGGGTTAACAATGGCATCTTTAGTGACCACAGAGAGTCAGGTCACCTGTTTAACATTCCCCTACACAGGGCAATGGTCCCAATCACTGCCCTGGGGGATTGGGATATTTTTTATACCAGAGGAAATAGTGCCTCCTACTGGCCTTCCAACATCACTTCCAGCAGCATCTGGTCTCCCATCCAGGGTCTAACCCTGCTTAGCTTCAGACAGCAAGCCTGCAGTGGGATACAGGGTGGGATGCAGGGTGGTATGCCAGCGGTGGGATTCAAGGTATGCTGCTGTTTTTTTTTTTTTTACAGGATCATTCAAAACATTGCATTTCCACAAGCTAAGCACAAGACTATGGAGGACTAAAAGTGCCACAATTAAATAAATAAATACACCATTAAATAATTACTTAAATGTGTCATTAATTAATTCAAATTAGAATTAAATACATAAATGTGTAATTAAATGTATCATTAATTAATTCAAATACCGATTCATTTTATGTAAAATACATATATAATTATTTCACTATTTACATTTACATTTCATGATCCTGCATTGCAGTGATTCATGAATTACTTAAAACTGTCAAACTGACCCATCAAAGTCAGTGGGCGGGGCTAACGCGAATCTAGTCTGATCCATTGCTTTGGTCTGAAGTAGAGTAGGCCAACCTGGATAGAGACAATGGAGGATCTCCGTGAACTTTCCAGGGAGTTGGTTAGAGACATTTTAAACTTAGCAGAGGATGTAGAAGCAGGACCTGCTGACATTATCCGGAATTGATTTGTCTTGGCTTGATGCAGAGGGTAACCAATCAGGCGTTAGGTTCCGCCTACCAACTTTTGATGGGTCAGTTTGACAGTTTTAAGTAATTCAGGAAGCACTCCAACGCAGGACCATGAAATGTAAATGTAAATAGTGAAATTATTATATATGTATTTTACATAAAATGAATCGGTATTTGAATTAATTAATGACACATTTAATAACACATTTATGTATTTAATTCTAATTTTAATTAATTAATGACACATTTAAGTAATTATTTAATGGTGTATTTATTTATTTAATTGTGGCACTTTTAGTCCTCCATACAAGACACTATGTATTTTAGTGGAGTAAGTTCTAGTGAACCATTTTTAGTCGCAGACAGTTTAAGACTTGAGAGGGGTCATGTCTTATTTAGTAAAATAATTTAGCAAGTATATTTTGGAGCACATTTATGTTTACAATTAATTATTTACCGAGCTTCAATGAGGCTTTTTTTGTCCCAGAAAG
Organism: Coregonus lavaretus; assembly: GCF_964263955.1. NCBI lineage: Eukaryota > Metazoa > Chordata > Actinopteri > Salmoniformes > Salmonidae > Coregonus > Coregonus lavaretus. The sequence goes on from NC_140004.1 coordinate 44,308,873, forward strand.
CACACACATTGTATTGTCATTGCGTACGACCTTGGAAAAATACAGTTCATCCCCTTTCTGGTGTATCGAAGGTGTCAGTGTTACCCTTGTCCTGTGTTTTTACTATGCAATCTATTGTATTGGTGTTGTTGTTGTTTTGTGTGATTATTAGACCATGTACTGGTCACTAAATGTACTGCTCTCAAATATTTAAATAAATATGTCAATGTTTGGATATTCCAAATTGGGGAGAAAATGGAGGTAAAATAATTGCCATTCTTTGTGTAAAATGGATTGTATTTTATAACCTTTGTAGGTTATAATGAGGGAGATTTTTTAGTGGACTATGAGATAAAACGGAGTTAATCACGAACATACAGTGGGGAGAACAAGTATTTGATACACTGCCGATTTTACAGTTTTCCTACTTACAAAGTATGTAGAGGTCTGTAATTTTTATCATAGGTACACTTCAACTGTGAGAGACGGAATCCAGAAAATCACATTGTATGATTTTTAAGTAATTTGAATTTTATTGTATGACATAAGTATTTGATACATCAGAAAAGCAGAACTTAATATTTGGTACAGAAACCTTTGTTTGCAATTACAGAGATCATACGTTTCCTGTAGGTCTTGACCAGGTTTGCACACACTGCAGCAGGGATTTTGGCCCACTCCTCCATACAGACCTTCTCCAGATCCTTCAGGTTCCGGGGCTGTCGCTGGGCAATACAGACTTTTAGCTCCCTCCAAAGATTTTCTATTGGGTTCAGGTCTGGAGACTGGCTAGGCCACTCCAGGACCTTGAGATGCTTCTTACGGAGCCACTCCTTAGTTGCCCTGGCTGTGTGTTTCGGGTCGTTGTCATGTTGGAAGACCCAGCCATGACCCATCTTCAATGCTCTTACTGAGGGAAGGAGGTTGTTGGCCAAGATCTCGCGATACATGGCCCCATCCATCCTCCCCTCAATATGGTGCAGTCGTCCTGTCCCCTTTGCAGAAAAGCATCCCCAAAGAATGATGTTTCCACCTCCATGCTTTACGGTTGGGATGGTGATCTTGGGGTTGTACTCATCCTTCTTCTTCCTCCAAACACGGCGAGTGGAGTTTAGACCAAAAAGCTATATTTTTGTCTCATCAGACCACATGACCTTCTCCCATTCCTCCTCTGGATCATCCAGATGGTCATTGGCAAACTTCAGACGGGCCTGGACATGCGCTGGCTTGAGCAGGGGGACCTTGCGTGCGCTGCAGGATTTTAATCCATGACGGCGTAGTGTGTTACTAATGGTTTTCTTTGAGACTGTGGTCCCAGCTCTCTTCAGGTCATTGACCAGGTCCTGCCATGTATTTCTGGGCTGATCCCTCACCTTACTCATGATCATTGATGCCCCACGAGGTGAGATCTTGCATGGAGCTCCAGACCGAGGGTGATTGACCGTCATCTTGAACTTCTTCCATTTTCTAATAATTGCGCCAACAGTTGTTGCCTTCTCACCAAGCTGCTTGCCTATTGTCCTGTAGCCCATCCCAGCCTTGTGCAGGTCTACAATTTTATCCCTGATGTCCTTACACAGCTCTCTGGTCTTGGCCATTGTGGACAGGTTGGAGTCTGTTTGATTGAGTGTGTGGACAGGTGTCTTTTATACAGGTAACGAGTTCAAACAGGTGCAGTTAATACAGGTAATGAGTGGAGAACAGGAGGGCTTCTTAAAGAAAAAACTAACAGGTCTGTGAGAGCCGGAATTCTTAATGGTTGGTAGGTGATCAAATACTTATGTCATGCAATAAAATGCAAATTAATTACTTAAAAATCATACAATGTGATTTTCTGGATTTTCGTTTTAGATTCCGTCTCTCACAGTTGAAGTGTACCTATGATAAAAATTACAGACCTCTACATGCTTTGTAAGTAGGAAAACCTGCAAAATCGGCAGTGTATGAAATACTTGTTCTCCCCACTGTATAGTTAGAATTTTCTGTTGCTAGGCAGGAACTTAATTGGTTCATTTCACTGTGTGTGTGTGAAGTGGGAATCTGACCTAGGGTTGAATTGCTCGCTCTTACTTAAATCCATGGCTGTCCTACTTTATCAGAGACTGAAACCAGACTGTGGCCAGGGTTGAACAGAGTTTAAACTAAACATGAGTGTTTTTGCAAAATAAGGGATTGATTGATTGCATTACCATTGATTCTGAACTGAATGAAAGTCGAATTTAGCCGAATTCATAGACAAAGGAAGTGGGCGGAGCGATAGAGAGCGGGAAACTGAAGAGGGAGGGATTTTGAGCTAGAAGAGATGTGAATGGGACTATATAGCTGGGGAAGAGAGAGAGAAAAAAATGGGGCTACTCTGCAGACCAGCACGGGCTTTGACGAATTGAAATAACGTCAAATCTTAATTCTACAAAAACTCTGGAAGAACTTTGATTTTTAATAAAGTATAGTGATTAAATTCCACCACAATAATGCACAAAAACAACATTTTTACCAGGCACTCTTATCCAGAGCAACTAAGGTTAAGTGCCTTGCTCAAGGGCACATCGACAGATTTTTTCACCTAGTCGGCTTGGGGATTAGAACCAGCGACCTTTCAGGTTACTGGCACAACGCTCTTAACCACTAAGCCACCTGCCGCCCCTAATAACTGAGTAGACGTCCACTTACCGATGCAGTAGGGAAAGCTTGACCATCCAGAACTGGTACACTGGATCTGGGAGGAGACTTCAAGATTATAGAGTCGGTTGCACATTATAGCACATTCTTCTCCTTCAAAATTGGAGGCACAAAATGCTTGGCCATTGGGAACATTAGCGGGATCACAGCGGTGTCTGCACTGGATCTGTTTGAGGCAGTTCAATCTTTCTGGTATGAACCTACATCCCGTGACATCGCAGATGTGTGTCTGTTCAGAAACAAACTCTCCACTGTCGATCACTGATGCTGTCCATTCTGTACACACAACAGCAACAAAATACAAGAGCACATGAAAACAGCAATATAACACACATCTGTCATGGAAACAGAAATATAAACATCTGTCATGGAAACAGCAATATAAACACAATATCTGTCATGGAAACAGATGCCATACCAGTGTGGTCGTGTATTATGTTGTGTCCTCATGTAAATAGCTTCTTTTTACATGAGGACACACTCACTTTCCATCCTTAACTATATATACTTTCCTGCAACCCGCCTCACCCAATGTGGAACGGATTCTATTATTTCTTCATACCTTTTATCAAGAACCCACGGCTAAAGCTAGCCAGCTAGCCAGCTAACTAGCTACTTGCTATTAGCTATTGCTATTAGCCACCGTTAGCGGTCTTCACCACTATCTGTGGCCTGCACTACCTACCAGCCAGCTCTAGCCTGGACAATTATTGGCCAGTATGCACAGCGTGCTATCGACCCAGAGCATTTCAGATTTTCTGCTGGAATCACTGAATCACTGGACCTTAACACCGGATCATCACAACTAGCTAGCTGCAACCGAATGGATGTTGTTGTTGGCTAATCACCACTAATCACCACTTGTCCCAAAGCTAGCACCAGTTAGCCTTGAGCCAGCCTCGAGCCAGGCCCAACTCCTGGCTATCCACCTCTCTGTCAACCGGACAGGACATCCTAGTGTCGACACGGAGCCCCGCCGATCCATCACGACTGGTCTGCCGACGTAATCGTCTGATGTGGTTTCAACAAGCTTCCCGTTGCGACGACCACGAAGATCCATCTGCTAGCACCGGCCCGCTAGCACGCCTAATCAACAGCCGTGCCTCCTGCTCGCCTGTGCTGTAGCAGCCTACAAACTGCTCCCGGACTTACCTATTGCTGTTCACTGGACCTTATGATCACTCAGCTACACATCTGATGCCCACTGGACTGTTCCTTTACACGGTACCCCATCCTGTTTATCTGTTTAGCCTCAGCCCAAACTTTCGTCGCCATTACCAGTTGTTGTCTTAGCCCTCTCGAATAACACCTGTGATTGCGTTATGCCTCTCTCCCATGTCAATATGCCTAGCCTATTGCTGTTTGGGTTAGTTGTTATTGTACTATTTCACTGTAAAGCCCCTAGTCCTGCACAACCTGCCTCAGACAGCTTCTTTGTCCCACCCCCCATACACACGGAGACCGGCTCAATCGGTACCTCCAGTGATGCTATCTCTTTCATCGTTACCCAATGCTTAGGTGTACCTCCACTGTACTCATATCCTTCCATATCCTTGTCTGTACATAATTCCCTGAATCTATTCTACAACGCCCAGAAATCTGCCCCGTTTATTCTCTGTACCCAACACACTAGAAGACCAGTTCTTAAAGCCTTTAGCCGTATACTTATTATATTCCTCCTCTGTTCCTCTGGTGATGTAGAGGTTAACCAAAGCCCTGTAGCCCCCAGTATCACTCCTGCTCCCCAGGCGCTATCATTTGTTGACTTCTGTAACCGTAAAACCCTTGGTTTCTTGCATGTTAACATCAGAAGCCTCCTCCCCAAGTTTGAGTTATTCACTGCATTAGCACACTCTGCCAACACTGATGTTCTAGCAGTGACTGAATCCTGGCGTAGGAAGGCCACCAAAAATTCAGAAATGTCCATCCCTAGTTGCAATCTACTGTAGAGATAGCCTGCAGAGCTCTATCATACTATCCAGGTCTGTGCCCAAACAGTTTGAGCTTCTACTTCTAAAAATCCACCGTTCCAGAAATAAGTCTCTCACTGTTGCCGCTTGCTACAGCCCACCCTCAGCCCCCAGTTGTACCCTCTAAATACACCTCCGCTGTCTTCAACCAGAATCTCAGTGATCACTGCCTCATTGCCTGCGTCCGTAATGGGTCTGCGGTCAAACGACCACCCCTCATCACTGTCAAACGCTCCCTAAAACACTTCAACGAGCAGGCCTTTCTAATTGACCTGGCCCAGGTATCCTGGATGGATATTGACCTCATTCCGTCAGTAGAGAATGCCTGGATGTTCTTCAAAAGTGCTTTCCTCTCCATCTTAAATAAGCATGCCCCATTCAAAAAATTCAGAACTAAGAACAGATATAGCTGCCATTGACCAGCACAAAACATCCTGTGGCGTACTGCATTAGCATCAAACAGCCCCCGCGATATGCAACTTTTCAGGGAAGTCAGGAACCAATATACACAATCAGTTAGGAAAGCAAAGGCTAGCTTTTTCAAACAGAAACTTGCATCCTGTAGCACTAACTCCAAAATGTTTTGGGACACTGTAAAGTCCATGGAGAATAAAAGTACCTCCTCCAAGCTACCCACTGCACTGAGGCTAGGAATCACTGTCACCACCGATAAATCGACGCTAATCGAGAATTTCAATAAGCATTTTGCTACGGCTGGCCATGCTTTCCACCTGGCTACCCCTACCCCGGCCACCAGCTCTGCACCATCCGACGCAACTTGCCCATGCCCCCCCCCCCCCCTGATGTCCTGAAAGAGCTGCAAAATCTGGACCCCCAACAAATCAGCTGGGCTAAACAATCTGGACCCTTTCTTTCTAAAATTTGCCGCCGAAATTGTCGCAACCCCTATTACAAGCCTGTTCAACCTCTCTTTCGTATCGTCTGAGATCCCCAGAGATTGGAAAGCTGCTGCGGTCATCCCCCTCTTCAAAGGGGGTGACACTCTAGATCCAAACTCTTACAGACCTATATCCATCCTACCCTGCCTTTCGAAAGTATTTGAAAGCCAAGTTAACAAACAGATCACCGACCACTTCGAATCCCACCGTACCTTCTCCGCTATGCAATCTGGTTTCCGAGCTGGTCATGGGTGCACCTCAGCCACGCTCAAGGTCCTAAACAATATAATAACCGCGATTGATAAAAGACAGTACTGTGCAGCCGTCTTCATCGACCTGGCCAAGGCTTTTGACTCTGTCAATCATCGCATTCTTATTGGCAGACTAAGTAGACTTGGTTTCTCAACTGACTGCCTCGCCTGGTTCACCAACTACTTCTCAGATAGTGTTCAATGTGTCAAATCGGAGGGCCTGTTGTCTGGACCTCTGGCACTCTCTATGGGGGTGCCACAGGGTTCAATTCTCGGGCCGACTCTATTCTCTGTGTATATCAATGATGTCGCTCTTGCTGCTGGTGACTCTCAGATCCACCTCTACGCAGACGACACCATTTTCTATACATATGGCCCTTCATTGGACACTGTGTTAACAAACTTCCAAACAAGTTTCAATGCCATACAACACTCTTTCCGTGGCCTCCAACTGCTCTTAAAAACTAGTAAAACGAAATGCATGCTCTTCAATCGAACGCTGCTTGCACCCGCCCGCCCGACTAGAATCACTACTCTCGCCGGGTCTGACTTAGAATATGTGGACAACTACAAATACCTAGGTGTCTGGTTAGACCGTAAACTCTCCTTCCAGACTCACATTAAGAATGTCCAATCCAAAGTTAAATCTAGAATCGGCTTTCTGTTTCGCAACAAAGCCTCCTTCACTCATGCTGCAAAACATGCCCTCGCAAAACTGACTATCCTACCGATCCTTGACTTCGGCGATGTCATTTACAAAATAGCTTCCAACACTCAACTCAGCAAATTGGATGTAGTCTATCACAGTCCCATCCGTTTTGTCACCAAAGCCGCATATACTACCCACCAATCTTAACTCATTGGTCACCATAGCAACACCCACCCGTAGTATGCGCTCCAGCAGGTATATCTGACTGGTCATCCCCAAAGCCAACACCTCCTTTGGCCGCCATTCCTTCCAGTTCTCTGCTGCAAATGACTGGAACGAACTACAAAAATCTCTGAAGCTGGAGACACCTATCTCCCTCATTAACTTTAAGCATCAGTTGTCAGAGCACCTTACCGATCACTGTACCTGTACACAGCCCATCTGTAATTAGCCCACCCAACTACCTCATCCCCATATTATTATTTACATTGTTATTTATTTTGCTCATTTGCACCCCAGTATCTCTATTTGCACATCATCTTCTGCACATCTATCACTCCAGTGTTAATACTAAATTGTAATTATTTTTGCACTATGGCCTATTTATTGCCTTACCTCCATAACTTGCTACATTTGCACACACTGTATATAGATGTTCTATTTTCTATTGTGTTATTGACTGTACGTTTTTGTTTATCCCATGTGTAACTCTGTATTGTTGTTGTTTTTATCGCACTGCTTTGCTTTATCTTGGCCAGGTCGCAGTTGTAAATGAGAACTTGTTCTCAACTGGCTTACCTGGTTACAGTTTTTTACAATCACTTTGGCACAAATTTCAGAACCTTGACGTCATTTTTCAAAACTCTAGACACAAAACTCACAACCAATTATCAAAATGCACATTTTTCAAAACTCTATCACTTTTTTCAATTGCTTGGATACAATACACATAAAACTAAGATCATTTGTTCATTTAACAAAAATCACCTGTTCAATATGACACAACTTAACATCAAAGTACTACTATTTCAAAAGGCAATTCACACATTACATTTCAGATGAGTGTCTATTCATTTCATTACAATTATCCAACTATCAATTGATACAACTGCTCAAAATGATAAGTAACTGTTGCATTACTCTTAATGCATAGTTGTATGGAAACAGACAAACATTATTCCATATTTAGATCACGAAAGTTTCAAGATAACGAGATTCATTGTCACCAATTAGCGTGGAGCATGAACCAATTAGACTACATTATCTATGGATGTAATATTTCATCATCATTCTTTATCAGACACCGTTTCTATGGTCCCATGTACCACCTTTTCAGACTATTTACAGTATTGACAGTACTGCACTGTATGGATGAAGGCCCTTGTAATTGCTTGTCCAATTCTGCCAACTTGTTACTGATGATTGAGTTCACATTATGGAACGAGTACATAAAGTATTGATTGGGATCCACTTGCAACAATATAGCGATACGTACTGTAACATGAAGCCGGCAGGTGATCCAGGTCACAATAGAGGTCAAGCAGTGGTGGGAGGAAGACGAGGAAGACGTGTTGGTCAAAAGAATGGCAGGGGACAAGCACCACTTCTGAGAGGTGGTCATGGGCCTTGTTTGAGAGGTGTGGGGGAACGTGGTAGAGGACAAGGCCACGGACCAAGACAGCGGCAGCAACAGCAAAGAGTGTCCAATGAAATCCGAGCAAGCATGGTTTCAGGCCCATGCACAATATACCACCCTGTATTTACCCCCATAATCTCCTTTACTTAACCCGATTGAGGAATATTTCTCCACATGGAGATGGAAGGTTTATGATAGGCGCCCTCATGAACAAGTCACTTTTCTCCAGGCCATGGATGACACATGCAATGACATCACGGCAGACCAGTGTCAGGCCTGGATTCGCCATGCCCGAAGGTTTCTTCCAAGATGTTTGGCTAATGAAAACATCCATTGTGATGTAGATGAGAACCTGTGGCCAAATCCACAAGACAGAGTTGATGAAAATGTAGAAGTACAGTAATCACTCCTATGTTTTGCTTTTTACAGTACAAGCAAGCAAGTTGAGGAACACTGCATTTGATGTTTTACAGTACTGTATCGTTTTTCATCAACATATTTCAGATTTTGTTCAATGATTCCACTGTGTCTGTAGTATTCTCTCTACTACAGCAGTACTTTTACAGGGATGTATTTACATGTAGTACCATAATGAAACATGTATCACCTATTTTGTACTACAATATTTAATGATTGTACGAACAATGACACAGTGAAACTATCGTTTGCTTGTGTGTGGTTGATCTAAATCAACGTTTCATTGGTATTTCACAATAAATTAGTTTTTTGAACCAATGATTGTGCAAGTGCAAGATTTCTTTAAAGATTTGAACGCACAATGCAATGTTTTGAACATTGGACAGCCTGAGTTACAAGTGATGACCGTTTTGAGTTTTGTGTCTAGAGTTTTGAAAAATGACGTCAAGGTTCTGAAATTAGTGCCAAAGTGATTGTAAAAAACTGTAAATAAAGGTGAAATAAAAAAAAATTAAAAAAAAATATAAACATCTGTCATGGAAACAGCAATATAAACAATATAAACTCACCAGACAATATTACATAAGAGGAATTTATATTACGGTACTTGGTTATATATATGTTAGTCTGGTGAGTTCATATTGCTGTGCGTGTCTCTCTGTATGTTTGTGCTTGTGTCTCTCTGTGTGTGTTTAGTGAGTGTGTCCGTGTGTGTCTGTGTGTGTATGTCTGTCTATGTGTGTGTGTCTGTATGTCTGTGTGTCTATGTCTGTGTGTGTGTGTGTGTGTGTGTGTGTGTGTGTGCGTGTGTTTGTGTGTTTATGAGTGTGTGTGGGTCTATGAGTGTGTGTGGGTCTATGTGTGTGTGTCTGTATGTCTGTGTGTCTTTGTCTGTGTGTGTGTATGTGTGTGTGTGTGTGTTTGTGTGTTTATGAGTGTGTGTGGGTCTATGAGTGTGTGTGTGTGTCTATGAGTGTGTGTGGGTCTATGAGTGTGTGTGTGTGTGTGTCTATTTGAGTGTATGTCTGCCTGTGTGCGTGTCTTTCTGTATGTCTGTGTGTTTCTATGTGTGTGTTTGTGTGTGTGTGTGTGTGTGTGTGTGTGTGCGCGTGTGTATCTATGTCTGTGTGTCTACGTCTGTGTGTCTGAATAATTTTTACCCTTATCTTTTTGAGAGAAAAAATATTATTTGTTAATCAAAATCTCATTCTCTGAGCAATTGCATTTGTATACATATATATAATTTCAAAACAAATTGGAGCATACAATATACTGTAGCTCAGTCTTGGTATTATTTATTTCATACAGTCATCTTTATCAATGATGTACATAAATGCTTACTCACCATGACCAGGAAACAGGTATCCACAGACAGCTTTAGCTGCAGTCAAGTCTTTAACACAAATTTTGCTCCAACCGGCCCCGTCCACGTTCCCTTCAACGATCCCTGTGTAATCCGAGCCACTTGTCTGCAGCTTTACTTTTCTACACTGCACCTGTGCAGTCCAGCGAGTACTTCTCGCTTTTACAAACTCCAACTGTCTGTCTTCGCAGGATAGCCTGGCGTAGAGACCAATATTTTCGGAAGAAAATCTCAGTGCTTCGATATCGTCAACTAAGTCATAAAGGTTGTCTTGAACGTTGACAAGATGGAAGTTGGGCTCACAGGATGGGGTTCTCAGTCCCCAGTAACCACTGTGGCAGGTTATGCTGCTGTCCTCAGAGGAACTGTGGTAGAAATCATCACATCTCAAGTACAGAGAGTCATCTTCTTTGAAATTCTCTGTGCTACCTGAAGGTGAATAGAATGTACCATGAGGAACCCGGGGAGGGGCAGGACAAGGGATTGGTATGCAGCCCAGTACCACTCCTCCAGTGGGTGGGGACCACTCTCCTGAGTCTACCTGGCATGTAAAGCTGGACACCCCAAAAAGATCATACCCTGGGTCACAGCTGTATAAAATTGTTATGGAGTTTGAGTGTCGCGAGGATTGGTGATGCCCGTTGTTGATCTCCGGCGGGCTCCCGCAGCACACCGGAGGGGTGGGTTGTAAAGTCCCGTAGTGACACATGCTTTCAAAGAGAAAGCCAAGACAGATAACAGAGATCGTACTGCCATGAGGAACACGGTCGCCCCGATGGATGCAGCCTATGGGGACACAGGGTCTGTTCAAGGGTTGTAATAGGTCTGTTGGTGTGCATTGAATTTCAGAGCCGGAGGTCAGCTGGTAGCCTTCCAGGCACTCAATCACCGCCACCGGTCCATCCGCTGTCATTTTCTCCTCAACGATAGTGCTTCCACTGGGGGCGATGAAGCCTAGGCATATGTTTAGAGTTTCTATGGGTGGAAAGACAGCCTTCTGACTTTCCATCTCTTCCATTACCGATGACACAGCGACCCTGTATGCAGATTTGGGTTTTAAGTCACGGATTTCCGCCCTGGTGTCGCTGGTGTTGAAGTGCGTCACCAGGTCACCGCTGTCTTCTTCCACAAGCACCATGTAAGCGTAACTCTCGCTGTTGGGGTCAGATCCCTCAGGGGGTGCTGCCCAGTTTATCATCACACTGCTATGGGTGATGTGCAGCACTTTCAGAGATGCTGGCGGATTGGGTTTCGTTCTCTGTGCTGCCTCCCATAAAACCAAAACGGGAACCTCACATTTCGTCAGGTAAAGCTGAAAGGTGTAAAGGACTCCAGAAAGGAGGCCACTGATTTCCAATGAGGGCCTGTTACCCCAAGTTAAAGTGTCGGTGTGGAAAAGCTGGTCTGACACTTTTAAATTATAGCGGAACATTGACTCTGCCACACTTCCTACTCTCCCCAGAGCCATGTCTTCAAGTTCAATGGCTGTCTCATTAGCACGTGTCACGCTGAGGGGTAGGAGGGATGAGTTACAAGCCTTGAGGGAGGGGCTAATCTCAGCGGCTGAGCTGAAGTAGGATGAGTCAATCAGGATGTCATTTGCAAAGGCAAAGCTGATGTGCTGGTAAAGCGAGCGGTTGCTGCTCCAGTTGTCAAAAATAACAGTGAGCGAGTCTCTGCCAATCAGGTTTAGAAGAGGGTCTCGGTAATGCAGAGAAACAACCAGGTTTCCTTCTAGAGTAAAGAAGCAGGCGTCCTGTCGGGCGAAGTTACGAATTAGAACACTATCCTCGATCCCGTCGGAGGCGAAGTTGTCGATGTGTTTCACTCCGCTGCTGTCGTCCAGAATATAGAGGTCTCTTCCTGGCCCCCCGCACAGCAGGTCTGAACCGTGTTCCGGCACCAGAGTGTCATTTCCAAATTTACCAATCAGCTGGTTGTCCTCGTTGTCTCCGATCAGCAGGTCGTTGAACTCTGTCCCGATCACCCTCTCAACACCAGTGAAGGTGTCATTCTCTGCGTCTGCTCCCCACCCCCTGCCTGAGTGCAGGTCCACCGTGACCCCGCTGCCCGTCTGCACGTCTCCACTAAAGAACACTGTGTCGATCCCAGGACCCCCGTCAATCCTGTCGGACCCACCTCCCCCGTAGATGAAGTCGTCTCCCTCACCGCCCTGGATTTCATCCTCCCCTTCTCCACCCTCCAGTACGTCGTTCCCACCATTTCCGATGATGATGTCATTTCCTCCAAAGCCCTCAATCTTCTCGCTTCCCTGGTTGCCATGGATATAGTCATTCATGTTGCCCCCGGCAATGAGGAAACTGCTGTTGCTGCTCGTGATATAGTTACTGAAAGCAGTGGCTCCGCGTATTCTAGAAACATTGCTAAATTCGCTTCCTGATGAGGCACAGCTGATGTTGCAGCTCTTGGAGGAGGATGCCATGTCAATGCTGAGGACGGACTTGTAGGGGTAAGAATCACCATTGATTTCGAACAGAAATCCGTCCAAGGAACGAACCAGGAGGTGCTGGAACTTCGGCCCCTTCAAGTACTTTAGCAAGCGGACACGGACTGAGTCGTTTCTAGAGCGGGAGAACATGATAATGTGGGGTCTCTCCAGGAGAACTTCGACGTCTTCATAGAGGACCTGGAGGAAGAGGTTGTCCATTTTCATGTCTTCTGCCTCATTGTCAATTTCATTCTCATAGCCGTATGCATGGCCTAAGACGTAGGTGTCTGACCCATTGCCTCCCCGCAGGTACTGGTACTTGTAAATGTTTCCAATGCCAGGGTCTATGAAGTTGTCCAATGAATTTCCAATCACAGTGTATGAACACTTGCTAGATTTGGCTTGGAACCTTTCCACTTTCCTCCAGGGCTCTTTGCTCAAGTCAAATATTTGTTTCTGGTCTGTACACTCCTCCTTGCTGAGGTTAATTTCCATGGGACTCATGATGTTCTGGTCTGACGCATTGAGCGGCAAGGTGGCAATGATACCGTCTAAAGTCTGCACAACCAGGTGTTGGAAGTTCTCACCCTGGAACCAGTCCCACAGGACGACTTCAATGTTAACAACTGCCACCTTCAACATGAGATGTGGGAATCTAAGCTCTGTTTTGATTTCCCCCCAGGCATACTGGATAAACAAAACATCGCTAGTTTTGTCTTCTGCAAAATTGTTGATGTGAGCTCCTCCGCACCCAGACTTGATGACGTATTTATCACTTCCGCCTCCTCCCTGCAGGCGGTCCCTGCCCCCGGTGCAGCTCAGGAAGTTGCCCAGCGCATTCCCGACAATGACGTCATCATAGGGGGAGTCGAAGACAGTCACCACAGTGTGGAAGTGTTGGTCAGTTTTGTTGAGGTTTACGGTGCTGCCGTGTTTCTCTGTGCTGAGGTCGACCATCAGCGGCGTCTTTACCAGCCCACTGTCTTCACTTTTTGAGATGTAAAAAGTCACATGATCTGAAGACAGAAACGCCAAGTGTTGATATTGTCTGTCAATGTTCCACTTTTGCAAATGGAAACACGTCGACTTGGGCTCTTTTTCGTCTGTCACCCGAACACCATCATCCAGCAGTTCTGCACGAATACTCTGGAAGGGCACGTGAAACACCACCAAGTCTAATTTCTGGTCTGTGGCGTAGTTGTTGATGATATCACAGCCTTCTGCTGGGAAGATCTCATAGGTGTCGGCTCCCTCTCCTCCTTCAAGCACGTCTGCTCCCGGACCACCATTGAGAACGTTGTCCCTTTTGTTGCCCAAAATGCTGTCACTAAAATTGCTGCCCAAAACCCTAATTACGCTTTGGTAATCCCCCTCCAGTCTGAGAGACACCGGACTTTGGGATTTGGTGTTGTCCAGAATTTCCGGGACACAGTTAGTATGGAACTTGTGCCCCGTAAGTCCTCTGTCTGCTATTTTAAACATGACACCGTCAGCAGACTGAAATGTCATGTGCTGATAGTAGTCAACGTTGCTGTGGGTAAACCAGTTCCTTATGGTGATCTGGTGCTTCTTCTGTTGTCCGTAAACGAGTAAAAGATCATTTTGATACCGGATACAATCAATGCGGCTGAAAGGTGCTTTAATCAGCAGGTGATCCTCAAACAAATCGTGGGAGAAGTTGTCAATCTCGGAAATGGTTCCGCCTGTGGGAAAGACGTAAAGGTCCCTCCCTTCTCCGCCAGAGAGCACCGAAGCCTGCTGCCCGAGAAAGAAAAAGTCGTCCCCCCCATGGCCATGGATGGTGTAGTGGTAGTTCCGGATCACGTAGTCCAAGTCAAGGCCTCCATAAGCACAGGGGTCTGAGGGAGCTGGGGGAGGCTGCTCCGCTGCGGGTTGCTGGAGGGCAAAGAAGGAGTTGTCCTTGTCATTCCCATAATAGGTGCCGAACAGGGAGGAGCGGAGTAGGAGTTCTCCACAGATGACCCGTTGGGAGTGCACTGGGATGACCCACCACAGGTTTGCAGTCTTCTGGGTGTACAGAAACTGGCGAGACGCCCCCACCCCAAGAATGATGCTCTGAATGGCGGGGTTGTGGAATGTTTTCACAATGGTTTTGACCCCGCCTCGCCCATCATCAATGCCTCCAATCTGAATGGTGACATTGCCGTGGTTCGACAGCTGGACCGTTATCAAACCCCCGTACTGAGAGAGCGCCCCTTCCGTCAGGTCGATGGTGCTTGCGTTACCGTCATTGGCCACTATTCTGTAATAGGCGCCCGGAGAGGACAAATTCAGCAGAAGCTCTTGGTTTTTCCTGTATTCTTCATCCACCTCTTTCATCTGTCTCAGCAGCCCTCCAGTCCCAAAATCCAAAGCACCTTCCGCTAACCCTTTTAAAACAGCAGTCAGTTTCTGTATGTCATTAGCAGCCTTGGGCAGCCGGTCCAGCTCACTCACAACATCGCAGTAAAAATCACTGATTGACATCCTAACTATGGTCAGGCCAATGATTATGGGCTCCAGAATGAGTGCTGCCGGAGGGAAGGCCACTTCAGCGATGGACAGCACTGTGGTTGACACGTCCAAGACTAAGTTGGAAACTTTTAAGCCATAATATTTATTCTGTTCTGGGTCAGAGTTGTTGCTTGTCTGAATAGCTACAGAATCTTCAGCTATGAAATAGAATTGGAAACCCAAGCCAACGAAGGGAATGTCCTTCAGAAACTGTCCAGTGGCACTCTCCTCAGCTCTTTCCAGTGAGCCGCTGACTCTCTCCAGTGTCTTCTCCAGACCCAATCTCTCTGCCCCTTCACGGATGGTTCTTTTTAATATGTTCTGGGACATTTTGGAGAGCTGTTGATTCACGCCAGTCAGCCCCCCAAGCCCGTGTAGAGACTGGGTGAGAGTGAAGGCCCCTCTGGCTGTGTCATTCTCTGCAAAAAACTTCCCCGCCCCAATGAAGCCAGCCACAATGCCATACACTGCCATGCCTCTGTTGATCTTGTCCAGGACACCCCCACCTGCCCCTTTCACTCGACTGCCCTGATGCATGGCATTCTCTTCGATCTGCCGGGTGTAGAAGGTTTTGGACTCATCGAGAGGGAAGGAGACCAGGTGGGTGTCCTCTGGGTTCCTCCTGCTTGCCACTTCCACCTCCACTTGACCGTCTTTAATGCTCAGTGACGTCTCCTTCACCACATACTCCTCTGAATTGCACACATTTCTGCGCCGCCGCCTCTTCTTAAAACAACCATGTAAGTGATTATCAAGCTGCTCCCCAAAGCTGTTTTGGTCATTAAGCTGGTTTATGTTTGTTTCCATGTCGACGTCCATTTGATTATTATTATGATTAGTAATTTTTCGCAAGTTGCTGCGATACACGTCTCCTTTTTCATAAGTAAACACAACTCTTCTTTCATCTTTTATGGTCATTTCATTCCTTATTCGCCCCTGGTTGACGAGATCAGGAAAAGGTTCCATAATACCCTGTTGCTCATAATTCCAGAATAGTTTTTCAGGAACATCAACAAATTCAGTTTGGTAAACATTTAATGTGTTGGTTGTTGACACGTAGGTGTCGTACGCCACAATCTTACGGAGCTGGAACCCCTGATTATTATTATTCACCTCCTTCATGAATCGAGTCATATAATTTCCTGCGGCGTTCGAGCCAGCATTGCAAACAATGAATCGCATTTCAACTAGGGGTTGTTTCAGCTTGCTGACCAATTCCTTCACCACACTAGCCAGTTGTTGGTAATTCATGTTATTGATGTTGTAGTCCACACCATAATATTTCGTATTTCCGTATATTGACTCTATAAGTTTTCTCTGACCATGAGAAATCAAGGTAATCTTGACTCTATCAGCATTCTGAATAAGTGTATCGCTCACACCACTTGGCCTGGAAAGCTCTTCAAAAATGGGTTGACCGTTTTGGTCCGTGTTTAATTTTAAAACACACACCTTGTCTTTTTTCTGTGTGAAGTAAGACGTTCCGTAATCTATATAAGATGGGTCGTTGTTGAAGACATCGAGTGGCCCCAGCACTAAGTGAATTTCCACTTCATTTGGCCGATTATTGTCAACATGTTGCCACTCCAGGCTGGAGTAAGGCCACATGGAGCTGCACCCCAGGACAGAGGCTGAGAGGACGGCAATGAAAATGGAAAGACCAGCAGGCCTCATGGTGGCTGTTCAACATTCACAAAAACTGCTTTCTCCTGGGAAAAGAAAGAAAAACAAAATATGGAAAGATATTAAGGATAGATTAACGATATTAAGGATTAATGGTATTAAGGATATATTAATGATATTAAGGATAGATTATTGATATTAAGGATTAACGATATTAAGGATAGATTAATGATATTAACGATAGATTAATTATATTTATTTAACCTTTATTTTATCAGGATCATACTGATAATGTTCAACAAATAAGATGCAAGAAAACTAAAAGCTGATATACCTAACTCAGTAGGATAGATTAATGATATTAAGGATAGATGAATGACATTAAGGATATATTGATGATATTAAGGATAGATTCATGTTATTAAGGATTCATAGTATTAACTTTCTGGTAGAGAATGCAGTGATGAGTATTAAAATTGTCACCCGTAATAAAGCACAGTGTGCTATGATAAACTGCATCTAACGACATTAATTAAGTGGCAGCTGCGTTCATATAGATGATGTCGCCATATTCTAGGACCGATAGGAACGTTGACTGAATAATCTGCATTCTACTATTTAGCGAGAGGCAGGACCTATTTCTATAGAAGAAGCCCTTTTAAATTCTCAGCTTCTTAACTAACTCATCAATTTGCATTTTAAAAGACAGCTTTTCATCTATCCAGATGCCCAGATATTTGTAATAAGGGATACGATCAAAATGGACACCATCCGAAGTACATATGCTTAGATCAGAGTTATTTTTATGCGCTCTAGAGAACAACATATACTTAGTTTTACCTGCATTCAATACTAATTTCAGGTCAATCAAGTTTTTCTGTAATACAATGAAGGTAGACTGTAATTCAGATAGAGCCTGGTCAACCATGGGGGCAATAGCATACACAACAGTACCATCTACATAAGGTTACAGTTTTTTACAGACAAGTCGATATTGTTCATGTAAACAGTAAAAAGTACAGGACCCAGAATCGACCCTTGCGGGACACCTTTCGTAATATCCAGGAAACCTGACTTAACACCGTCAGTAGATACACATTGAGTTCTATCTGTCAAGTCATTTTTAAACCAGTTACATGCAGCCTGGTCTAGGCCAATTGAGGAAAGCCTCTGAATTAGCAGTGAGTGATCAACAGAATCAAAAGCCTATGACAGGTCAATGAAGAGGGCAGCACAATGTTGCCTTTTATCCATACTGTTAACCACATCATTTATAACTAGGGATGCAGCAGAGATAGTGCTATAACCTGGTCTAAAACCCGACTGATGTACACTACCATTCAAAAGTTTGGGGTCACTTAGAAATGTCCTTGTTTTCGAAATAATTTGTTTTGGGGGGTCATTAAAATAACATCAAATTGATCAGAAATACAGTGTAGACATTGTTCATGTTGTAAATGGCTATTGTAGCTGGAAACGGCTGATTTTTAATGGAATATCTACATAGGCATACAGAGACCCATTATCAGCAACCATCAGTCCTGTGTTCCAATGGCACGTTGTATTTGCTAATCCAAGTTTATCATTTTAAAAGGCTAATTGATCATTAGAAAACCCTTTTGCAATTATGTTAGCACAGCTGAAAACTGTTGTGCTGATTTAAGAAGCAATACTACTGGCCTTCTTGAGACTAGTTGAGTATCTGGAGCATCAACAATTGTGGGTTCGATTACAGGCTCAAAATGGCCAGAAACAAATAACTTTCTTCTGAAACTCATCAGTCTATTCTTGTTCTGAGAAATGAAGGCTATTCCATCTGAGAAATTGCCAAGAAACTGAAGATCTCGTACAACGCTGTGTACTACTCCCTTCACAGAACAGCGCAAACTTGCTCTAACCAGAATAGAAAGAGGAGTGGGAGGTCCCGGGCCACAACTGAGCAAGAGGAAAAATACATTAGTGTATATAAATAAAGGGAAAACTTACACAACACAATGTAACTCCAAGTCAATCACACTTCTATGAAATCAAATCAAATCAAATCAAATTGTATTGGCCACATGCGCCGAATACAACAGGTGCAGACATTACAGTGAAATGCTTACTTACAGCCCTTAACCAACAGTGCATTTATTTTAAACAAAAAAAGTAAAAATAAAACAACAACAAAAAAAGTGTTGAGAAAAGAAAAGAGCAGAAGTAAAATAAAATAACAGTAGGGAGGCTATATATACAGGGGGGTACCGGTGCAGAGTCAATGTGCGGGGGCACTGGCTAGTTGAGGTAGGTGAAGTAATATGTACATGTGGGTAGAGTTAAAGTGACTATGCATAAATATGATTAACAGAGTGGCAGCAGCGTAAAAGGATGGGGTGGGGGGGCAGTGCAAATAGTCCGGGTAGCCATGATCAGCTGTTCAGGAGTCTTATGGCTTGGGGGTAGAAGCTGTTGAGAAGTCTTTTGGACCTAGACTTGGCACTCCGGTACCGCTTGCCGTGCGGTAGCAGAGAGAACAGTCTATGACTAGGGTGGCTGGAGTCTTTGACAATTTTGAGGGTCTTCCTCTGACACCGCCTGGTATAGAGGTCCTGGATGGCAGGAAGCTTGGCCCCAGTGATGTACTGGGCCGTACGCACTACCCTCTGTAGTGCCTTGTAGTCGGAGGCCAAGCAGTTGCCATACCATGCGGTGATGCAACCAGTCAGGATGCTCTCGATGGTGCAGCTGTAGAATTTTTTGAGGATCTGAGGACCCATGCCAAATCTTTTCAGTCTCCTGAGGGGGAATAGGCTTTGTCGTGCCCTCTTCACGACTGTCTTGGTGTGTTTGGACCATGATAGTTCGTTGGTGATGTGGACACCAAGGAACTTGAAGCTCTCAACCTGTTCCACTACAGCCCCGTCGATGAGAATGGGGGCGTGCTCAGTCCTCTTTTTTTTCCTGTAGTCCACAATCATCTCCTTGGTCTTGGTCACGTTGAGGGAGAGGTTGTTGTCCTGGCACCACACGGCCAGGTCTCTGACCTCCTCCCTATAGGCTGTCTCATCGTTGTCGGTGATCAGGCCTACCACTGTTGTGTCGTCTGCAAACTTAATGATGGTGTTGGAGTCGTGCCTGGCCATGCAGTCATGGGTGAACAGGGAGTACGGGAGGTGACTGAGCACGCACCCCTGAGGGGCCCCCGTGTTGAGGATCAGTGTGGCAGATGTGTTGTTACCTACCCTTATCACCTGGGGGCGGCCCGTCAGGAAGTCCAGGATCCAGTTGCAGAGGGAGGTGTTTAGTCCCAGGATCCTTAGCTTAGTGATGAGCTTAGAGGGCACTATGGTGTTGAATGCTGAGCTGTAGTCAATGAATAGCATTCTCACGTAGGTGTTCCTCTTGTCCAGGTGGGAAAGGGCAGTGTGGAGTGCAATAGAGATTGCATCATCTGTGGATCTGTTGGGGCGGTATGCAAATTAGAGTGGGTCTAGGGTTCCTGGGATAATGCTGTTGATGTGAGCCATGACCAGCCTTTCAAAGCACTTCATGGCTACAGACGTCAGTGCTACGGGTCGGTAGTCATTTAGGCAGGTTATCTTAGAGTCCTTGGGCACGGGGACTATGGTGGTCTGCTTGAAACATGTTGGTAGTACAGACTCAGTCAGGGACATGTTGAAAATGTCAGTGAAGACACTTGCCAGTTGGTCAGCACATGCTCGGAGTACACGTCCTGGTAATCCGTCTGGCCCTGTGGCCTTGTGAATGTTGACCTGCTTAAAAGTCTTACTCACATCGGCTACAGAGAGCGTGATCAAATCAAACTGTCCACTTAGGAAGCAACACTGATTGACAATACATTTCACATGCTGTTGTGCAAATGGAATAGACAACAGGTGGAAATTATAGGCAATTAGCAAGACACCCCCAATAAAGGACTGTGCTTCCTGGCTGATGTTTTGGTCACTTTTGAATGCTGGCGGTGCTTTCACTCTAGTGGTAGCATGAGACGGAGTCTACAACCCACACAAGTGGCTCAGATAGTGCAGCTCATCCAGGACGGCACATCAATGCGAGCTGTGGCAAGAAGGTTTGCTATGTCTGTCAGCGTAGTGTCCAGAGCATGGAGGCGCTACCAGGAGACAGGCCAGTTCATCAGGAGACGTGGAGGAGGCCGCAGGAGGGCAACAACCCAGCAGCAGGACTGCTACCTCCGCCTTTGTGCAAGGAGGAGCAGGAGGACCACTGCCAGAGCCCTGCAAAATGACCTCCAGCAGGCCACAAATGTGCATGTGTCTGCTCAAACGGTCAGAAACAGACTCCATGAGGGTGGTATGAGGGCCCGACGTCCACAGGTGGGGGTTGTGCTTACAGCCCAACACCATGCAGGACGTTTGGCATTTGCCAGAGAACACCAAGATTGGCAAATTCGCCACTGGCGCCCTGTGCTCTTCACAGATGAAAGCAGGTTCACACTGAGCACATGTGACAGACGTGACAGAGTCTGGAGACGCCGTGGAGAACATTCTGCTGCCTGCAACATCCTCCAGCATGACCGGTTTGGCGGTGGGTCAGTCTTGGTATGGGGTGGCATTTCTTTGGGGGGCCGCACAGCCCTCCATGTGCTCGCCAGAGGTAGCCTGACTGCCATTAGGTACCGAGATGAGATCCTCAGACCCCTTGTGAGACCATATGCTGGTGCGGTTGGCCCTGGGTTCCTCCTAATACAAGACAATGCTAGACCTCATGTGGCTGGAGTGTGTCAGCAGTTCCTTCAAAAGGAAGGCATTGAAGCTATGGACTGGCCCGCCCGTTCCCCAGACCTGAATCCAATTGAGCACATCTGGGACATCATGTCTCGCTCCATCCACCAACGCCACGTTGCACCAGGAGTTGGCGGATGCTTTAGTCCAGGTCTGGGAGGAGATCCCTCAGGAGACCATCCGCCACCTCATCAGGAGCATGCCTAGGCGTTGTAGGGAGGTCATACAGGCACGTGGAGGCCACACACACTACTGAGCCTCATTTTGACTTGTTTTAAGGACATTACATCAAAGTTGGATCAGCCTGTAGTGTGGTTTTCCACTTTAATTTTGAGGGTGACTCCAAATCCAGACCTCCATGGGTTGATAAATTTGATTTCCATTGATAATTTTTGTGTGATTTTGTTGTCAGCACATTCAACTATGTAAAGAAAAAAGTATTTATTAAGATTATTTCATTAATTCAGATCTAGGATGTGTTATATTAGTGTTCCCTTAATTTTTTTGAGCAGTGTAGTACCCGCAAAACACCAGATTTAACGTCAAAAGTGAAGAGGCGCCACTGGGATGCTGACCTTCTAGGCAGAGTTGCAAAGAAAAAGCCATATCTCAGACTGGCCAATAAAAAGAAAAGATTAAGATGGGCAGTCTGAGTTATGGCTTTTTCTTTGCAAATCTGCCTAGAAGGTCAGCATCCCGGAGTCGCCTCTTCACTCCCACTCCTCTTTCTATTCTGGTTAGAGCCTGGAGTTTTCCAGGACTTATGTGATTTTCTGGATTTTCTTTTCTCAATTTGTCTGTCATAGTTGACGTGTACCTATGATGAAAATTACAGGCCTCTCTCATCTTTTTAAGTGGGAGAACTTGCACAATTGGTGGCTGACTAAATACTTTTTTCCCCACTGTATATATATAGATAGATAGATAGATAGATAGATATTTATAAATATATATCTATTCAAATATCTTGCATATTGTCATGATCGTCGTAATGAGCGAACCAAGGCGCAGCGTGATATGCGTACATCTTACAATGAGAACTTTTACAATAATACAAAACAACAAAACGATACGTGAAGTCCAAGGTTAAACAAACACAAAACAAACCTTACACGGAACAAGATCCCACAAAAGACAAGTGCACAATAGGCTGCCTAAGTATGGTTCCCAATCAGAGACAACGAGCCACAGCTGTCTCTAATTGAGAACCACCCCGGCCAACATAGAAACACATAAACTAGAACAAGAACATAGAAAACGAAACATAGAACCTAACACCCAGAAACTAACACATAGAAACTAACACCCTGGCTCAACATATAAAAGTCCCCAGAGCCAGGGCGTGACAGTACCCCCCCCCAAAGGCGCGGACTGCGACCGCGCCAACTAAACCCAACAGGGGAGGCGCCGGGTGGGCATTCCGCCTCGGAGGCGGATCCGGCTCCGGGCGTGACCACCACCCTCTAACTAACCCCCCGTAGCGCCCCTGGTCTGGTCCCGCTGGCTGGAGCTGGACTGGACATCGGTGGAGCGGATTGCTTAGGCTCCGGTGTGGAGCAGCTGACCGGTACCTTACCAAGCACCGGTGAAACAGGCACGGGCTGTGCCGGACTGACGACGCGCACCACAGGCTTGGTGCGGGGAGCAGGAACAGGCCGGACCGGGCTGGCGACGCGCACCACTGGCTTGGTGCAGGGAGCAGGAACAGGCCGGACCGGGCTGGCAACGCGCACCACTGGCTTGGTGCGGGGAGCAGGAACAGGCCGGACCGGGCTGACGACGCGCATCACTGGCTTGGTGCGAGGGGCAGGAACAGGCCGGGCCGGGCTGGCGACGCGCACCACAGTCTTGGTGCGAGGGGCAGGAACAGGCCGGGCCGGGCTGGCGACGCGCACCACAGGCTTGGTGCGAGGGCCAGGAACAGGCCGGACCGGGCTGGTGACGCGCACCACTGGCTTGGTGCGAGGGGCAGGAACAGGCCGGGCCGGGCTGGCGACGCACACCACAGGCTTGGTGCGAGGGGCAGGAACAGGCCGGGCCGGGCTGGCGACGCGCACCACAGGCTTGGTGCGAGGGGCAGGAACAGGCCGCGCCGGACTGGGAACACGCACCACTAACTTAGTGCGGGGAACAGGAACGGGTTGGGCCGTACTGGGAACACGCACCACTAACTTAGTGCGGGGAGCAGGAATGGGTTGGGCCGTACTGGGAACACGCACCACTAACTTAGTGCGGGGAGCAGGAATGGGTTGGGCCGTACTGGGAACACGCACCACTAACTTAGTGCGGGGAGCAGGAACGGGTTGGGCCGTACTGGGAACACGCACCACTAACTTAGTGCGGGGAGCAGGAACGGGTTGGGCCGTACTGGGAACATGCACCACTAACTTAGTGCGGGGAGCAGGAACGGGTTGGGCCGTACTGGGAACACGCACCACTAACTTAGTGCGGGGAGCAGGAAAGGGCCTGACCGTACTGGGAACACACACCACTGGCCTTGTGCGGGAATCAGGAACGGGCCGGACCGGACTGGTGACACACACCACTTGCTTGGTGCGAGGAGCGGGACTGGGTTTCCTCATAAACCTCCATTCCCTCTGCTGCCTACTCAGTTCCTCTCGCCGTGCCTCCACACTCTCCTTCTCCCTCCTGACCAATGGCCCCCGTAACCTGGTGGCCTCCTCTCCTAGTCCACAAACTCGCCCTGTATCTGCCTCCAGCAGCCCCGTCGTCCATGCCGTGTGCCCCCCCCAAAATATGTCTTGGGGTTGCCTCTCGCCTGTCCGACGATGACACTGTTGGCGCCGTACCTCCTCTCTCGCCAGGGCTTTAACTTTAGCCCATGGCCCTTTGCCCGCAAACATGTCCTCCCAGGACCACCATTGGCCCACCTGGGCCATTGCCAACCTCTCCAGCTCCTTACCCGGCGTTTGCTCCTGGACACGCTGCTTGGTCCTGTTTTGGTGGGATCTTCTGTCACGATCGTCGTAATGAGCGGACCAAAGCGCAGCGTGATATGCGTACATCTTATAATGAGTACTTTTACAATAATACAAAACAACAAAACGATACGTGAAGTCCAAGGTTAAACAAACACAAAACAAACCTTACACGGAACAAGATCCCACAAAAGACAAGTGCACAATAGGCTGCCTAAGTATGGTTCCCAATCAGAGACAACGAGCCACAGCTGTCTCTAATTGGGAACCACCCCGGCCAACATAGAAACACATAAACTAGAACAAGAACATAGAAAATGAAACATAGAACCTAACACCCAGAAACTAACACATAGAAACTAACACCCTGGTTCAACATAAAAGTCCCCAGAGCCAGGGCATGACACATATCTTAATTTCCAAAATTATCAATGAATATGCGTAATAATGTCGGCAGTTAATGCGTAGGATTGTTACCTATAACCCGGATTTACATTTACATTTTTGTCAAGCAATTATTAGTTTTAGCAAACAATTATTGTGGTTCATCCTATATTCTCCCTAACATCCTTACCCCCTTGCAACAGATGTGGGATAAACACACACACATACTCTAACACACTCAACCCCTTTCCTACACAATCAACAATTACATCAGATGCTCAACGGCTGTTACATCCCAGAACCCAACTCAAGAAAGGACCTGATTTACAGATGCATATACAGTTACAGCTGTTTGAGAAAGCATGCAAGATTGAGCAAAACTTGACAACAATGTGAGATTTGATTAATTTATGTCAAGTCCTAGGTGATGGAGATCAGATCCACCCTCTTCCCCTGAGACACAAACACTCTGGTCCCCCGTTCTAACCATTTTTCCCAAGCATCTCCGTGCAGTCAGACCTTTGATTATTTTGTGCCATCAGGGTCACAATAATATGCCCCCTCTCTGATTGTCTGAGTGTGACCCCCTCCCCATGGGTTACTGCAGCCAGTGTTGCCAGCACTGACACTACCTGGGTGGGGGTACCCCACCGGAATCCCCACCGGCTAGGTACAAGGTTGTCAAGGTTCTAATTAGCAGCTTGGAGAATTTCCTTGTATATTATGCTCTCCCATCAGGGGGCTCTGGCTTTGTATGACCAACTCTGCCAGGCAGGCTCAGAATCTTGAGGGGGCTGAGCTGCTCAAATAGGTCTCTGACTGCATTTATTTTTCTGTTTTGGCTGCATATAGGCAACTCACAGCAGGGCCATAAAACAGATGGGGACTTCTCTTTGGTGTATGGGTCGCTCAGGTGGGTGTCTAGGATATAGGGTTGGGGATCGTTCCATCATGATAGGACAATAAAAAAATAGGTTAGTATACTTTATTTTAAAATGTACAGTGAGGGAAAAAAGTATTTGATCCCCTGCTGATTTTGTACTTTTTGCCCACTGACAAAGATATGATCAGTCTATAATTTTAATTGTAGGTTTATTTGAACAGTGAGAGACAGAATAACAACAAAAAAATCCAGAAAAACGAATGTCAAAAATGTTATAAATTGATTTGCATTTTAATGAGGGAAATGAGTATTTAACCCCCTCTCAATCAGAAAGATTTCTGGCTCCCAGATGTCTTTTATACAGGTAACGAGCTGAGATTAGGAGCACACTCTTAAAGGGAGTGCTCCTAATCTCAGCTTGTTACCTGTATAAAAGACACTTGTCCACAGAAGCAATCAATCAATCAGATTCCAAACTCTCCACCATGGCCAAGACCAAAGAGCTCTCCAAGGATGTCAGGGACAAGATTGTATACCTACACCAGGTTGGAATGGGCTACAAGACCATCGCCAAGCAGCTTGGTGAGAAGGTGACAACAGTTGGTGCGATTATTCGCAAATGGAAGAAACACAAAAGAACTGTCAATCTCCCTCGGCCTGGGGCTCCATGCAAGATCTCACCTCGTGGAGTTGCAATGATCATGAGAATGGTGAAGAATCAGCCCAGAACTACACAGGAGGATCTTGTCAATGATCTCAAGGCAGCTGGGACCATAGTCACCAAGAAAACAATTGGTAACACACTACGCCGTGAAGGACTGAAATCCTGCAGCGCCCGCAAGGTCCCCCTGTTCAAGAAAGCACATATACAGGCCCGTCTGAAGTTTGCCAATGAACATCTGAATGATTCAGAGGAGAACTGGGTGAAAGTGTTGTGGTCAGATGAGACTAAAATCGAGATCTTTGCCATCAACTCAACTCGCCGTGTTTGGAGGAGGAGGAGTGCTGCCTATGACCCCAAGAACACCATCCCCACCGTCAAACATGGAGGTGGAAACATTATGCTTTGGGGGTGTTTTTCTGCTAAGGGGACAGGACACCTTCACCGCATCAAAGGGACGATGGATGAGGCCATGTACCATCAAATCTTGGGTGAGAACATCCTTCCCTCAGCCAGGGCATTGAAAATGGGTCATGGATGGGTATTCCAGCATGACAATGACCCAAAACACACGGCCAAGGCAACAAAGGAGTGGCTCAAGAAGAAGCACATTAAGGTCCTGGAGTGGCCTAGCCAGTCTCCAGACCTTAATCCCATAGAAAATCTGTGGAGGGAGCTGAAGGTTCGAGTTACCAAACGTCAGCCTCGAAACCTTAATGACTTGGAGAAGATCTGCAAAGAGGAGTGGGACAAAATCCCTCCTGAGATGTGTGCAAACCTGGTGGCCAACTACAAGAAACGTCTGACCTCTGTGATTGCCAACAAGGGTTTTGCCACCAAGTACTAAGTCATGTTTTGCAGAGGGGTCAAATACTTATTTCCCTCATTAAAATGCAAATCAATTTATAATATTTTTCTGGAATTTTTGGTTGTTATTCTGTCTCTCACTGTTCAAATAAACCTACCATTAAAATTATAGACTGATCATGTCTTTGTCAGTGGGCAAACGTACAAAATCAGCAGGGGATCAAATACTTTTTTCCCTCACTGTATATCCCTCATCTGCACAAAATTGAAATTTCTCTCTTACAACCCCTGCTCACAGACACACGTTGGTTCTGGGATATGCAACCATTTCCTTTCTCACTCACTTAACGCCACACTTTTTCAAACACAAAAACGCACACCACACCTTCCATCACAATACATCCACACATACCCACATACTGTGCCTTCTATGTCTTCTGTTCGCTATGTTTTTATCTCCACTATGTTGATTGAGTACATGTGTTCTAATCTAATTAATTGTATTTGAAGATATACTATTTTACTTGTTATACCGTCTTATCGCTTTATAAAATACTATAAATGTGCTTTATTATTACAATCCCTACCATGGCTAGTATTGGGTGTTCCATTATTCGACTCCTCTATTAGAACTTTCAGAATAGCCATGGAGTAGTCTTTGTGTCGCAGAACATTTGGTTGTCAACATACAGTTTATCGACAATGAGAGCAACACGCTTCCCTTTTAATCTATTTTCGTTGAAGATTGGGTACAGAACTTTGCGCCGTTCTGCAATCTCCCTCGGGAACTGATCATTCAGTCTTTTACCTAGGCTTTTAACCATTACTTCATCCTTAAAAAAACACATTTGGCAACGATTGGATGCTCATAGCTCTGTCCTCTTTGTCCGAAATGGTGTACACGTTCGAGTAGGATTTTATCGACAACCTCAAGTGGGATTTGAAGCGCTTGGATACCCGTAAATACTAGATTTTCTCTCATTGATCTAGTTTGTATGTCTAGTAAGGCTTCTCTCAAAGTTGTTCTCCTTTTTAAGTTCCTTAACGTCTGTTTCTATCTTAGTGATTGTCCCTTTTAGTTATTTTGTATCGCTCTCCATTATCGCAGCTTTTTCGTCACTCATTTCAAGACTCACCTTCAACTCTTTTACATCATTACTGACCAACTCTAGTATGCCTAGTTTGTCATTTATCGACTTCAACAAGTCACTTTCCACACTTACCAGTCCCAGTGGTGAAAAGCATAAATCATCTGTATCAGTCGAGGAGTCGCGTTTCCTCTTGGAGATTGATTCTCCTCGTTTATCCTCCGTCATGTTTGAGTGTTGCTTGTTGTTGTAATATTTGTTGATACATTTCTCTAGCCTTATGATTTGTTTTGTGTTATTATCCAGATTGAATCTTATTACCTGCGAATATATGAAGTGCTAATATTTAGTCTAACTTACTGATATTGAATATTATGTTTTTATCTTGAGGTGATTCGTACCGCTGTGTATTCAATACGCCATCTTGTCTACCGGAAGTCCTACTACATGTGTATTCTGGTTTATGGACACATCTACAACCAGGAGCTTTTAAAGATCGGGACACCATGAAATTTGATTTTAATAATTTACTTCAATGTCTTTATCAGAGACAGAACCATTTAACCAGGTTTCAGAGAGAACCAGAATGTCAGGACATGGAAATGTCAATTGTGTCCATTTTTTAAATCGTACTTCGCACATTTAGGTGCATTAGCCCAAGACCCCTACGAGATTTAAAGTCAGAATGGGGTATTCATAAGAGCTAACAGGCATAGGGTCATCTGCAGCTATTTGTTGAATGAGCTGAGACTTTGCCAAGGTCCTTGGCCATTGGAGTCCATCATTAATATAATGCCTGGTTTCTCGTCAGGTCTGTGGAGGATGGCAGGATTGATGGGAGTAATTATAGGAGGTGAGATGGGGATGGAGGGGGTCAGCTGGGTTGGTCCATTGGTTGGGTTGGTTGGTTGTTTGTGTTGGTTGATGGGTTCTGTTCAGCTGTTGGCCTGGTCCTGGGTTTTTTGTGGGAATCTGTAGAGTGGAGGGTGGTGGCTGAGAAATTCCTGCCTTAGCTCATGTAGCTCCTTCTGCAGGTCGTTCATGTGGCTGGTTTGGACTGTGTTGGACAGTTCCTCTCTAAGTCTGCGCACTTCCATCCCGAGAGCCTGGTTGTCCTCCTCAACAGATTTCATTGCACACTGCAGCTCCCGGATCTCATCCCTATGCTGACGCACCAGGCTGATCTCCTCCTCTATAAGATGCTGTGGTATTGCAGGTGTCACATGTGAGCGAGGCATGCTCAGGGCTATGTCCGCTGCAGGCGAGGGAGGGAGAGGGACACTGGGGACTAACATACTGGGGCACACAGGGAGCGGAGGCTGTCCTAGGTAGTGACAGTGGAGAGGTTTTAACTTCAGCAACAAGAGGTTTTCTTTGGTCGAAGTAGTGGACAAATGTATCCAGACTGGCCTCCGAACCTTAAACCATCACAGTGTCGTTATTATCAATATGAATGCTACATTTGGGGGTGGACTCATTGTACAGTTGTACAGCCCCATTGTTCGGTTTTCTGACATTTGAAGTTCATTGTTGGTATTATATAGAGTATTAGGATCATCATGTTGGTATTATATAGAGCATTATGATCATCATATTGGTATTATATAGAGCATTAGGATCATCATGTTGGTATTATATAGAGCATTAGGATCATCATGTTGGTATTATATAGAGCATTAGGATCATCATGTTGGTATTATATAGAGCATTAGGATCATCATGTTGGTATTATATAGAGCATTATGATCATCATATTGGTATTATATAGAGCATTAGGATCATCATGTTGGTATTATATAGAGCATTAGGATCATCATGTTGGTATTATATAGAGCATTAGGATCATCATGTTGGTATTATATAGAGCATTAGGATCATCATGTTGGTATTATATAGAGCATTAGGATCATCATGTTGGTATTATATAGAGCATTAGGATCATCATGTTGGTATTATATAGAGCATTAGGATCATCATGTTGGTATTATATAGAGCATTAGGATCATCATGTTGGTATTATATAGAGCATTATGATCATCATATTGGTATTATATAGAGCATTAGGATCATCATGTTGGTATTATATAGAGCATTAGGATCATCATGTTGGTATTATATAGAGCATTAGGATCATCATGTTGGTATTATATAGAGCATTAGGATCATCATGTTGGTATTATATAGAGCATTAGGATCATCATGTTGGTATTATATAGAGCATTAGGATCATCATGTTGGTATTATATAGAGCATTAGGATCATCATGTTGGTATTATATAGAGCATTAGGATGGTATTATATAGAGCATTAGGATCATCATGTTGGTATTATATAGAGCATTAGGATCATCATGTTGGTATTATATAGAGCATTAGGATCATCATGTTGGTATTATATAGAGCATTAGGATCATCATGTTGGTATTATATAGAGCATTAGGATCATCATGTTGGTATTATATAGAGGATTAGGATCATCATGTTGGTATTATATAGAGCAGTAGGATCATCATGTTGGTATTATATAGAGCATTAGGATCATCATGTTGGTATTATATAGAGCATTAGGATCATCATGTTGGTATTATATACAGCATTAGGATCATCATGTTGGTATTATATAGAGCATTATGATCATCATATTGGTATTATATAGAGCATTAGGATCATTAGTCCGAACCATGAAAAACAGCCCCAGACCATTATTACTCCTCCAACAAACTTTACAGTTGGCACTATACATTCGGTCAGGTAGCATTCTCCTGGTATCCGCCAAACCCAGATTTGTCCGTCTGACTGCCAGATTGTTTCCACTGCTCCAGATTCCAATGGTGACGAGACCACTCCAGCCAACGCTTGGCAATGCACATGGTGATCTTAGGCTTGTGTGCGGCTGTTCAGCCACGGAAATCAATTTCATGAAGCCTCCGACGAACAGTTCTTGTGCTGACGTTGCTTCCAGAGGCAGTTTGGAACTCGATAGTGAGTGTTGTAACCGAGGACAGACGATTTTTACGAGCTACACGCTTCAGCACTCAGCGGTCCGTTCTGTGAGCATGTGTGGCCTACCACTTCGCGGCTGGGCCGTTGTTGCTCCTAGATGTTACCACTTCACAATAACAGCACTTACAGTTGACCGGTGCAGCTTTAGCAGGGCAGAAATTTGACGAACTCACTTGTTGGAAAGGTGGCACCCTATGACGGTGCCACGTTGAAAGTCACTGAGCTCTTCAGTAAGGCCATTCTACTGCCAATGTTTGTCTATGGAGATTGCATGACTGTGTGCTCGATTTTATAAACCTGTCAGTAACAGGTGTGCCTGAAATAGCTGAATCCACTAATTTGAAGGGGTGTCCACATACTTCTGTATAATATAGTGTATTAAATGTGTTTTTCAATTAAACAACACATTGCACATAAATTAAGATACACTCTCAATGTCCAGAATGTTTCTATCTCCTTTCCAAGTGCTATTTTGCTTGTTTGTTTGTTCGTATGAATGCTTTTTCCCCTATCAAGGCCTGAACTATGCTCAAGAAACCCTTCCTCTCCCTATCAAGGCCTGAACTATCCTCCAGAAACCCTTCCTCTCCATATCAAGGCCTGAACTATCCTCCAGAAACCCTTCCTCTCCCTATCAAGACCTGAACTATCCTCCAGAAACCCTTCCTCTCCCTATCAAGTCCTGAACTATCCTTCAGAAACCCTTCCTCTCCCTATCAAGGCCTGAACTATCCTCCAGAAATCTCTAAGAAATATTTCCTCTTTCTCCCTCTTGGTTTTGTATTCAGGACATAAAGTTAATTTCTTTGCCACATTTTTTGTAGTTTTACTTTAGTGCCTTATTGCAAACAGGATGCATGTTTTGGAATATTTGTATTTTATACAGGCTTCCTTCTTTTCACTATGCCATTTAGGTTAGTATTGTGGAGTAACTACAATGTTGTTAATCCATCCTCAGTTTGATCCTATCACAGCCATAAAACTCTGTTTTAAAAATCACCATTGGCCTCATGGTGAAATCCCTGAGCGGTTTCCTTCCTCTCCAGCAACTGAGTTAGGAAGGACGCCTGTATCTTTGTAGTGACTGGGTGTATTGATACACCATCCAAAGTGTAATGAATTGTTTTAAGTAGGTCATACCAAGGATCATTTAGCTATTTGATTTAGAATTTTTGAATCTCTCGAATGGACACCCAACCAATAAAATGAGAATGCATTTCTTGAGCCAAGAAACAAATGCTGGCAAATGGATTTTCAAGTGAATAAAAGTTTTTCTTCTCAGAAAAATCAAACAGAAATAAAGTGACTCTTACCTTTATGAAGGTTAACAAGTTGATATGTGGTCCTGGATTGAAGGTTCTGCACTGTGTTCTCTCTCTCTCTCTCTCTGAGTGTGGCAATTTGCAGGAGTTAATGTGTTTCAAATCGCATTGGTTTTTATAAGAAGTTTGCTGTTTGGCTGTGGGTTGGTCTAAAACCTTCTGGAGACAAAAAAAAACGGGGATGGAAGATTGAAAATCACATGATTTCTGAGAAGAGAATGAGGGGGTGGGGTTGATGGGGAAATATTATTGGCTTGCAAAGAGAACAAATTGGGCTTGCGAGAAAAGAGCCCCTCCTCTCTCTCTCCCCCTTTCCCTCTCTCTCTCTCTCTCTCTGCCTCTCTCTCTCTCTCTCTCTCTCTCTCTCTCTCTCTCTCTCTCTCTGCCTGTCCCTCTCTCTTTCCCTCTCTCTCTCTGCCTCTCCCTCTCTCTTTCCCTCTCTCTCAGCCTCTGTCTATCAGCCAGATGTTTGTGGTTGTGCCTTCACTTAAAAAGTACAGTGCCTTCTGTAATTATTGGGAAAGTGAAAAAAAAAATCTTCTTTACGGATAGCCCTGAATGAATTGTGAATAATGATGAGCGAGAAAGTTACAGACGTACAAATATCATAGCCCCAAGACATGCTAACCTCTCATCATTACAATAACAGGAGAGGTTAGCATTTTTTGGGGGTATGACTTTTGTGCGTCTAACTTTCACTCTCCATTATTCACGATTCATTCAGGATTATCCATAATAGTGTTTAGAAACATTGTTCACTGTCCCAATAATTACGGAGGGCACTGTATATTGTGTTTTGCCCTCACAATATGTGCGAAGTTATAAAGCTTGGCAGACAGCTTACAAACTTTCAATAACGACTCAGGAGGCAGGAGTACCGTTTAGAATCTTTAGCAGAAGATATAGTTTTTTTTTTAACTGTAAAGTTCAGAAAATAGAATGTTCTGCATACATTCACACATTCATACACAAATGCATACATGTTGATCCTGGCGCCGACGAAGATGGCGGCCTCGCGACTAGCTCTTAGGAAATGTTGCAGTATTTCGTTTTTTTATGTATTATTTTTTACATGATTAGCTCAGAAAGTGTTTTGTATCATTACATACAGCCAGGAAAACCTATTGGATATCAGAGCGGCGGTAACTCACCAGCATTACGACCAGGAATACAACTTTCCCGAAGCAGATCCTTTGTTTGCTCTCCCAAGGGCAATTTATCTGATTCCAGCGGCTGACCCAAAACATTGCCGGCGGAGGAGAGGCACTCGGAGCGGCCTGCTGGTTCGACTTAGGAGGCACGCACACCACCCACTGCTTCCAAGTATACTACTCGCTAATGTTCAGTCTCTGGTTAACAAGGTCGACGAGCTCTGGGCAAGGATTTCTTTCCAGAGAGACATCAAGGCCTGAAACATACTTTGTTTCACGGAAACATGGCTCTCTAGGGATATTCTGTCGAAATCGGTCCAGCCAGATGGGTTCTCAGTTCATCGCGCAGACAGGAATAAATATCTCTCCGGGAAGCAGAAGGGCGGAGGTGTGTGTTTCATGATTAACGACTCATGGTGTAATTGTAGTAACATACAGGAACTCAAGTCCATTTCTTCACCCAACCTAGAATACCTCACAATCAAATGCCGACGTACTATCTCCCAAGATAATTTTCTTCGGTTATAGTCATGGCCATGTATATCCCCCCTCAAGTCGATACCACGACGGCCCTCAAAGAACTTCACTGGACTTTATGCAAACTGCAAACCACATATCCTGAGGCTGCATTTATTATAGCCGGGGATTTTAACAAAGCAAATTTGAGGACTAGGCTGCCGAAGTTCTATCAACAAATCGACTGTTGTACTCGCGCTGCTAAAATCCTCGACCATTGCTATTCGAACTTCTGGGATGGTTATAAGGCCCTCCCCCGCCCTCCTTTCGGCAAATCTGACCACGACTCCATTTTGCTCCTCCCTTCCTATAGGCAGAAACTCAAACAGGAAGTACCCGTGCTAAGGACTATTCAACGCTGGTCTGACCAATCGGAATCCACGCTTCAAGATTGTTTTGATCACCCGGACTGGGATATGTTCCGGGTAGCTTGCGAAAATAATTTTTACGAATACACTGAAACGGTGACTGAGTTTATCAGGAAGTGTATAGGTGATGTTGTGCCCACTGTGACTATTAAAACCTACCCTAACCATAAACCGTGGATAGATGGCAGCATTTGCGCAAAACTGAAAGCATGAACCACCGCATTTAACCATGGCAGAATACAAACAGTGTAGCTACTCACTCCTCAAGGCAATTAAACTGGCAAAACATCAGTATAGAGACAAAGTGGAGTCGCAATTCAACGGTTCAGACACGAGACGTATGTGGCAAGGTCTACAGACAATCACAGACTACAAAAAGAAAACCAGCCACGTCGCCGACACGACGTCTCGCTTCCAGACAAGCTAAACACTTTCTTCACCCGCTTTGAGGATAACACAGTGCCACCGACGAGGCCCACTACCAAGGACTGTGGCCTCTCCTTCTATGTGGCCGACGTGAGTAAGACATTTAAGCATGTTAACCCCCGCAAGGCTGCCGGCCCAGACGGCATCCCTAGCCGCGTCCTCAGAGCATGTGCAGACCAGCTGGCTGGTGTGTTAACGGACATATTCAATCTCTCCCTTTCCCAGTCTGCTGTTCCCACATGCTTCAAGATGGCCACCATTGTTCCTGTACCCAAGAAAGCAAAGGTAACTGAACTAAATGACTATCGCACCATAGCACTCACCTCTGTCATCATTACATTTACATTTACGTCATTTAGCAGACGCTCTTATCCAGAGTGACTTACAAATAGATGAAGTGCTTTGAGAGACTAGTCAAGGATCATATCACCTATACCTTACCTGACACCCTAGACCCACTTCAATTTGCTTACCGCCCCAATAGATCCACAGACGATGCAATCGCCATCACAATGCACACTGCCCTATCCCATCTGGACAAGAGGAATACCTATGTAGGAATGCTGTTAATTGACTGTAGCTCAGCATTCAACTCCATAGTACCCTCCAAGCTCATCATTAAGCTCGAGGCCCTGGGTCTGAACCCCGCCCTGTGCAACTGGGTCCTGGACTTCCTGACGGGCCGCCCCCAGGTGGTGAAGGTAGGAAACAACATCTCCACTTCGCTGATCCTCAACACTGGGGCCCCACAAGCACAAGGGTGCGTGCTCAGCCCCCTCCTGTACTCCCTGTTCACCCATGACTGTGTGGCCAAGAACTCCTCCAACTCAATCATCAAGTTTGCAGACGACACAACAGTGGTAGGCTTGATTACCAACAATGACGAGACCGCCTACAGGGAGGAGGTGAGGGCTCTGGGAGTATGGTGCCAGGTTAATAACCTCTCACTCAACGTCAACAAAACAAAGGAGATGATCGTGGACTTCAGGAAACAGCAGAGGGTGCACCTCCCTATCCACATCGACGGGACCGCAGTGGAGAAGGTGGAAAGCTTCAAGTTCCTTAGCGTACACATCACTGACAAACTGAAATGGTCCACCCATGCAGACAGTGTGGTGAAGAAGGCACAACAGAGCCTCTTCAACCTCAGGAGGCTGAAGAAATTTGGCTTGGCACCTAAAACCCTCACAAACTTTTACAGATGCACAATTGAGAGCATCCTGTCGGGCTGTATCACTGCCTGGTACGGCATCTGCACTGCCCGCAACCGCAGGGCTCTCCAGAGGGTGGTGCAGTCTGCCAAACGCATTACCGGGGGCAAACTACCCGCCCTCCAAGACACCTACAGCACCCGATGTCACAGGAAGGCCAAAAAGATCATCAAGGACATCAACCACCCGAGCCACTGCCTGTTCACCCCACTATCATCCAGAAGGCGAGGTCAGTACAGGTGCATCAAAGCTGGGACCGAGAGAATGAAAAACAGCTTCTATCTCAAGGCCATCAGACTGTTAAATAGCCATCACTAGCACATTAGAGGCTGTTGCTGCCCATTGAAATCACTCGCCACTTTAAGAAATGGAACACCAGTCACTTTAATAATGTTTACATATCTTGCACTACTAATCTCATATGTATATACTGTATTCTATTCTATAATATTCTACTGTATCTTAGTCCATGCCGCTCTGTCATTGCGTGTACATATATGTATTCTTAAATTCCATTCCTTACTAGATTTGTGTGTATTGGGTATATGTTGTGAAATTGTTAGATATTACATGTTAGATATTACTGCACTGTCTGAGGTAGAAGAACAATCATTTCGCTACACCGGCAATAACGTCTGCTTAACACGTGTGTGTGACAAATACAATTTGATTTGATTTGAAATAAAGAATAGCATGACTCGATACATTTACCTACCATCATAAGCTAACAATAGAGCCTAGCAAGCCAGTACAACAAATTACTTGCAGAAATGACTTCACCAGAAAGGTGCCACACAACATAATTATAACGGTATAATAATGTAGCATAAAGTTACCTAGGCACTCACATTAGCCAGATATATTATAAAGTAAAGGAAGCTAGCAGGCTAACACCAAATGCAATCCCTATGGCGATTAGTTAGCACACATTAGCTTAGAATTATCGTGACCATAAAGGCTGGAATAAAAATCAAACATTAACATGTTTAGCAGATGTTATTGCGGGTGTATCGAAAATGCTTGTGTTTCTAGCTTCAAAAGTGCAGATATATCTAGCAATTCTCAACAATACACATAATACACAAAATCTAAAAGTAAAACAATGGAATTAAGAAATATATAAATATTAGGACGAGATATATAAATATTAGGACGGGAAAACATGTAAACACCTGTACAGCTATCTGAACATATTGTATAACAGTTTTGTGTTACAACAAATCTAACATATTTTTTGTACTATTTATTTGACCTTTTTTTCTGCAATACTTTTTGGCAAGGTTCATTTGAATTTTTTTGTCAGTTAAGGATTTGTACAATCCTGAAATACTTATGACACTGATTATTAGTTTGTTTCTTTCGTGCAGTTTATACTTGTTTACCACCTTTATTAAGCATACTGTAGTGGCAACATCAAGCTGTCAGACCTCCTTGCCTCAAATACTGCCATTCCTTGACTCTGCCCTCCTCTTCAACTAAGCACAGTTTTCAACAGCTGCTATCCATCTCCAAACTAATGTAGCAGAGTTACACCAAAACAAGCAGACAGTGTTGATCAGTGGCAAGAGGTCTCCAATCTGAACTGGCCAGCTGCTTAGCTAGCTACCCACCCAGCTCAGGCTAGAAAGCTGTGTTTAGTTAGCTAACTATAAAGGTCTGCTAACTTAGCTACAGCTAGGCCTATATTAATTGACAGTGTGTCTGTACAAAGGAACTGACATAATACATACATATCTCAAAACGTTAGGTAACAGTTCACTAGCTGGTTAACAAGTGATTAGCTAAGTGATTAGCTACTTACTA
This sequence comes from Coregonus lavaretus, assembly GCF_964263955.1. Lineage (NCBI taxonomy): Eukaryota > Metazoa > Chordata > Actinopteri > Salmoniformes > Salmonidae > Coregonus > Coregonus lavaretus. The sequence goes on from NC_140004.1 coordinate 44,346,605, forward strand.
CCCATCTTCTGCATAGATAGCTAGCTTCGTTAGCTGCCAGTTAGCTAGCTAGCTGGCTAGCTAGCATCTCCAAGGTTCCTCCCACCCAACTTTTTCTCAATCAGACAGTCATCAGCAACAAAATTAGACAAAGTTGCAGGCTATCATAAACAGTCACCATTGAAGGGAGAATCTTTCCTGTGGTTTTATTTTATTTTCATTACTCAGCAATGGGTTTTTAGCAAGGGAGTGGACATTTACATTTTAGTCATTTAGCAGACGCTCTTATCCAAAGCGACTTACAGTTAGTGAATACATATTATTTATTTTTTTATACTGGCCCCCCGTGGGAATCGAACCCACAACCCTGGCGTTGCAAACGCCATGCTCTATCAACTGAGCTACATCCCTGCCGGCCATTCCCTCCCCTACCCTGGACGACGCTGGGCCAATTGTGCGCCGCCCATGAGTCTCCCGGTCGCGGCCGGCTGCGACAGAGCCTGGATTCGAACCAGGATCTCTAGTGGCACAGTTAGCACTGCGCTGCAGTGCCTTCGACCACTGCGCCACTCAGGAGGTGCCACTAGAGTATCAAATGGACAGAGATGTCGATTTTTCAAACTAACAATAACGGTTGTAAATAGAATGCAGGGACAGTGCACATGGGCCGTACGCCCCTCGAGGGCAGACCTGTGCAGAAAATAGTTGTAGTTTGTAGTTTATTTGAAAACGGGCGCAACTTTGGTTTTAGAAGTGGGATAAACATTCCAAATAGCCTACCTAACCGCATGGTCCTAAAACACACCGTTGCCTCATTTTGTATCACATTCCAATGATAAAACTGGAGCGGACAAAAATGCAATTTCAGAATGTGGGGGGGACATGTCGCCCCCGTCCCCAGTGAAAGTTGCACCCCTGTTTGAAAATACAAACTTTTCAAATACTCAAAGTAGTCGAATATAGTTCATTTATAGTTTCAACTAAAAGGCAACTATTCTCTTTGATATTCAAATACAAGTCTCAGAAAAACAAATCATATTTGAACGTTTGAAGGTATTTGAATATATGCAAGTTATTTTAAAACAAATCTGTATTTATTTGATGGCTGCCAAATATTTGATCAAGAACCAAAAACTACAACAGTTAGTTGTATCACGGCTCAGGAGAAGACCCAGATGCAGACAGTTTCGAAGTAACACAAGTTTATTACAAAAACAGGGGGGCAGGCAAACGACAGGTCAAGGGCAGGCAGAGGTCAGTAATCCAGAACAGAGTCCAAAAGGTACAGAACGGCAGGCAGGCTCAGGGTCAGGGAAGGCAGAATGGTCAAAACTGGGAAAACTAGAAAACAGGGACTAGAGAAAAACAGGAGCAAGGGGAAAACCGCTGGTAGGCTTGACGAAACAAAACAAACTGGCAACAGACAAACAGAGAACACAGGTATAAATACACTGGGGATAATGGGGAAGATGGGCGACACCTGGAGGGGGGTGGAGACAATCACAAAGACAGGTGAAACAGATCAGGGTGTGACAAGTTGAATTAGTCTAAATATATGATCATTAGCACGTGGTTTGGAGGGCTCACATATGAATCTTGAATTAAATACATGAGGACATAGAATCACCTCAACATTAGAGTAGATCACTTCTGAAGCTTCAAAATTACTAACAAATATATGTTCATAATGAATGACATAAGGAAATACAGTAACACTTGACATCAAGTTCTTATACATGTGTAGTAACTTTGTGATTATTACAATAGCAACATTGTTGTTGCATAGGACTTTGTAAATTGCTTTATAATTGTATCATAATGGAGTTATTACATAATTGGAATAAGGAACAGTCACTAGTCCTCTTGTGTACAATAGTTAATAAACTCTCAGCTCATTGCTATGCAATTAAAATGCTATTACCAAAGTATCATCTAACAACATGCTAATAAAATGTTGCTCCAAAAGTAATTAGTTTTATTACACAGGCACACGAACAGTTTAATGTTTAAGTGTTACTGAGAATGCTAACTGTAACAAAACATGGCCATTAAGTGTCTAAAGGAAACTAAATATAAAACAACTTGAATCAACTACAGTGAAGGTAGGTAGAAAATCATGTTAGTTTGTATTCTGAGTAAACTATCCCTTTAAATATGGTATAGTGTGTTTGAAACAAGAACACGTCCCCTCAGATGGACAAAAAGGTCCGAAGTGTTTTTTTTGCTAAAGCATCCAACTTGCTGTTTGCAAATGGTTTGTTCCAGGCACTTTATAAACCTCTTAATTATTCTAAATGATGTCTTCAAGTTATTTGTTTGTTGTTTTTTAAACCAAATTGGGCTCCTGTAGATTGTATCGTCTCACTTTTATTTAACCGTTTCAATTTCATGCATTATATTAATTATTCAGGGAATAACGGAATTAATCAGAGCCATGAAATTCTGATGTGTCATTTCTTTCCCACAACAATTAATTGGATTTAATCCATAACTGGATTTTGGTGTTATGTTCTTTTTCTCCTGGAAAACAATGTCTGTAAATATGAATTTAGGAGATCAAACAATTTTGACTGCATTTTTAAGGAGCTTAGTGTGAGGGAAGTCAAGAGGCACAAAGCAGAGGGAGGGAGGGGGGGGAGGGAGGGAGGGAGGGGGGAGGGAGGGAGGGAGGAGCGGCTGCTCTCTTCCAGCAGGTTGACTGGGGTTCAGAGCTATAGGCCTGCTCGGCTCACTGAAAATATTCCACTACTGCTCTGTCTCTACAGCGTGTGCCAAGGCCACAGCACTGACCAGAGCAGTCAGGTCCTGTTTTGTTGGGCTGTTTTGTCATTGTCCTAGCTTCTCCTCTCCTCCCCACGTCTTCCAGTGTGGCAAGCCCTTCACTTCTACAGATTAGCCTAGCTGCTACAATGTAGCCCCCTGTGCCCGCTGTTGGCCTGGCACTGCCCCTGAAGCTCGCCCAGTGGCAACCAACTGGGGGCACCACCAGTGTTCGGGTACAGGGACCAGGCAGGACAGAGACTCCCTATTCCCTATATAGTGCGCTAGCGGCTCACTGTAGTGAACTATAGTGCGCTAGCAGCTCTGGCCAAAAGTAGAGAGCTGACAGAGTGCAGCTGCCCATTAGGTTAGCAAGGCACAGAGGCAGCAGCATGGGTGAGCTGAGCATGCCAACGTGCCAACTGTTTCATTATGAATGGGAAGCTTAAGAAAGAAAAACACATTGTTAATTTCGAAACCATATGACCTCAATTACCTCGACTAGCCGGTGGCCCCGCACATTGACTCTGTACCAGTACCCCCCTGTATATAGCCTTTTATTTTACTGCTGCTCTTTAGCTATTTGCTTTATTTTCAATTTTTCTTTAATTAACACTTTTTTCTTTTACATTTTTCTTTTAAAAAACTGCATTGTTGGTTAAGGGCTTGTAAGTAAGCATTTCACTGTAATGTCTACACCTGTTGTATTTGGCACATGTGGCAAATACAATTAGATTTGATTTTGATTTGATTTGATATTATTAACGTTAGCTCTCCATGTACATTTAAGGGCCAGACGTGCTGCTCTGTTATGGGCCAACTGTAATTTGACTATGTCCATCTTTGTGGAACTTGATCACATGAATGGGCAGTAGTCCAGGTGTGACAAAATTAGGGCCTGTACACTCTTAGAAAAAAAGGGTTCCAAAATGGTTATTCGGCTGTCCCCTTAGAACAACCCTTTTTGGTTCCAGGTAAAACCCTTTTTGGATCGAGGTAGAACTTTTTTGGCTTCCATTTAGAACCCTCAGTGGAAAGGGTTCTACAAGGAAACCAAAATGGTTTTACCTGGAACCGGAGTTCTACCTGAAACCAAAAAGGGTTCTTCAAAGGGTTCTCCTATGGGGACAGCCGAAGAGCCCTTTCAGGTTCTAGTTTTTTCTAAGAGTGTAGGACTTGTTTTGTTGATAGCCATATCAAGAAAGCAGAGCAGCGCTTTATTACGGGCAGACGTCTCCCCATCTTAGCTACCATTGCATCAATATGTTTTGACCATGACAGTTTACAATCCAGGGTACACCAAGCAGTTTAGTCTCCTCAACTTGCTCAATTTCCACATTATTCATAAAAATATTTTGTTTAGGTTTAGGGTTTAGTGAATGGTTTGTCCAAAATAGGATGCTTTCAGTTTTTGAAATATTTAGTACTAGACTTATTACTTGCCACCCATTCTAAAACTGACTGCAGCTCTTTGTTAAGTGTTGGCAGTTATTTCACTTGCTGTGGTAGCTAATGTTGAGTAATCGGCATACATAGGCACACAGGCTTTACTCAGTGCCAGTGGCAGGACATTAGTAAATATTTAATTTAGTCACATGATTTCTCAATTTACGGTATATTTGACGATCAGCTGTGTAGCCAGACTTATTTGCCATTCCTTTTGCCTCATCCCTTTGGTTTTCCTAGATGGCTACTAAATTATGATCACTACATCCGATGGATGTTGATACTGTTTTAGAGCAGATTTCTGCAGCATTAGTAAAGATGTGATCAATACATGTGGATGATTTCATTCCTGTGCTGTTTGTAAATACTGTGGTAGGTTGACTGATAACCTGAACAGGTTGGTGTCCACATCACCAACGAACTGTCATGGTCCAAACACACCAAGACAGTCGTGAAGAGGGCACGACAAAACCTATTCCCCCTCAGGAGACTGAAAAGATTTGACATGGGTCCTCAAAAACTTCTACAGCTGCACCATCGAGAGCATCCTGACTGGTTGCATCACCGCCTGGTATGGCAACTGCTCTGCCTCCGACCGCAAGGCACTATACCTAGTCAGCTCAGGGATTAGAACCAGCAACCTTTCGGTTACTGGCACAACGCTCTTAACCACTAAGCTACCTGCCGACTTTTTAAAAAGATATAAAGATGGAGTAATTCTTACCAGTGCTGTAGAGATTGGAAAAGAGTCTGTCTCGGGGTCTGTAGAGATTGGAGAAGAGTCTAGCTCGGGGTCTGTAGAGATTGGAGAAGAGTCTGTCTCGGGGTCTGTAGAGATTGGAGAAGAGTCTGCCTCGGGGTCTGTAGAGATTGGAGAAGAGTCTGTCTCGGGGTCTGTAGAGATTGGAGAAGAGTCTGTCTCGGGGTCTGTAGAGATTGGAGAAGAGTCTGTCTCGGGGTCTGTAGAGATTGGAGAAGAGTCTGTCTTGGGGGAGTCAACCACTGCCGGTTTTTCTTATGCCCCTTCGTTGTTTATAAAGACCTGTGAATCCCCAATAAACCCTCAACATATTCCCACAACACAGAGGCTGCGTCCCAAATCAGAGGCAATGGTGACCCACAGGTGGTCTGTTGAGCGGCAGGTAGCCTAGTGGTTAAGAGAGTTGGGCCAGTAACTGAAAGATCGCTGGTTTGAATCTCCAACCCGACTGAACATTTGAGCAAGGCACTTAACCCTAATTGTTCCTGTAAGTCGCGCTTGATAAGAACATCTGCTAAAATGTAAATGTCTGTTCTCAGTGAAGACCCTCAACCAAAAGAGACACACTCTTCATTTGGTGTGCTCTAGAAACTAATGTGTAACCAGGGCTCTGATGTTTGACCAATTTGTTCCCATATGCAACAAAATATTTAACTGTGTGACAAAGAGTTTTATTTTGGGAGCACTGTGCGACTATGGAAAAACTATCTCCTGGATAACAATTGTTGTAATGTTAAGCCTTCACTGTACTGTTGTTTCAGAGTGCCCTAAAGAAACAAGTGAGTGCAGATTGGTTAGCGTCATGGTGGCACCATTACTACAACGTAAACGGCTTGCTTCTAGCCCAACCAGTTCAAAAGATCTGACAAATATTACCAGCGCAACATTTTTATCTTCCTATGGCGGTGCGCCAGGATCGCATTTTACGTTCATAAACCATGTCGTGGGTCGTTCTAAAACTACTCGTGCATCGACATCGTTAATGGGCATGTAGCAGCTACTTCTCAAGGCCAGAAACGCATATAAAAGTAACTTGGAGTCCCCAAGAAAACAATCCCAAATTACGAACTCTTAAATAAATGTTTATAATACCATAATATTGTTCTCCAAATCAGCTGTAACTTCGAAAAAAATCCCACAATGTCCCGCGGACAGTGTTACGCCTCGATCACACAAACAGTGGTTTGCGTTTTGGTACAGAAGTTTGTTGCACACATATCCAGATGATGCTGTGTACCATTTTGCGCAATAATGCTGTAGGTGTGATCGAGGAAACAAAAATCAATGCTCACCCTTCATATACTTGTGGGTAAAAAACATTTTTTTTTTACTTGTGGGTTAGTAGTGCAGAGCTAGCTAGCAAATGCATTTTTATTCATCAAGATAGCCAAGCTTGCTATGCAAATGTGAGTATGCCTCTATGGCCACGCAAACAGAACACTTAGTAAAAAGTGGGATACATTTGTGAGAATGAGGTGGGCGAATTGGGCATCTACTCATCAAACTTTCAAATTGGATGCTGTCCCTGCCAACAACGTGGTTATAAAGTTGTAGTGTCTGAAGGTCTATGATTTTGCTGACATTTGCAAATGGTGTAATAGATTAACTTTACTCTGCTTTGCTGAAACATCTGGAAAGCATTACTACATAGGCTTCTTGGAATAGAGGACATTTGGAGATATGTGGAGGCCAGGGATTGGTCTATTAAAATCACACCATATTATGTTACATAGGATATAAATACCATGTTTTGAACAAAGGACGGGGAGAAACAACATATCAACAGATTGGGCGGTTATTCTCCAGATATCTGCAGATGTCTGTAAATTGACGCTAAACTCTTTGGATACAATAAACCTTTATAATCAAAGTACAGCGTCAGCGGACTTCTTATCATCACAGCATAATTAGCAACATATTTTCAGACACCACAGAATGGCGACGAGGAACATTTGGGACGTATTGCGTCTTTTCTCAGCATTCCATTCATGGGCAACGAAGTGACTCCCGCTCAAGACGCCGGCAGATAAGGTGAGATTTCTCACAGCTTTGGGCGCTGGTCGGTTCGTGTGCTTGTGTATGTGTGTGCGTTGAAGAGACGTCCTGTCAAAGGACTTGTGTGTGCGCTTTGCTGTTATTTGCTGTGTGATGAGAATCCGTTCTAAATTTTCTAAATTTGTTTGCGTTGGGAACAACGCAAACAGGGGGGAGTGTTTATAGAAATGATTAACACTGGGCACACCGATATTTTGGCTTGAATAAAATTAAAAGGAGTGTCCAGGAAAAGCATGAAGGAATAAGGCCAGGAAATAAGGAAAAAGTATACTTTTAGGACGTCGCTGATTTTAAGGAAGCCCTCAAACGAGGCGATCATTAAGATGGGCCATAAATCCTAGAAGAGTCATTAGGTTGACTTTCGGGTCAGTTCTGTTCAGTTCTGGGAACTGTGATCTTGTGGAAGATACATTCAATTGCACGTTACCTCTCGGAATATAGTTGACGAAGTATATGTTCGAAGTAACCTCTCATTTGAATATCTGCAACTCGAGGTAGCACAAATTTAGGAAGGAACAATGAGAAATAAGGAGCGACGGTAGCATGCTTAGTGTATTGTATGAACGGATGCATTCCTCTTGAATTGTGTGTGTGTGAGAGGAAGAGAGCCTATGTGTGTGTGTGTGTGTGTGGGAGAGAGAAAAATAATAAAATAAAGACGTCTCTGTTGTGTTTAAACTGTGTGTCGACTCATGTTAGGATAAGATTTATGTTAGAGATATATACATATATATGTTTTGGTTGAGAACAGGGATTTTTGTTTTCATAAGGAAATATGTAGGTTAAGGTTAAAAAATCTTATGAGTCTCCATTGGTGAGAATGTTAATAATTGTTAACTAAATATGAGCCCCCTGGAAGGACGTTAAGGTTAAAAATCTTATGAGTCTCTATAAAAAGAGAACGTTTACTAACTATTAGAATATCATGAGCCTACAGGGCGGACTTTTTGAGAGTGTATAGAGATGCTTTGTAATGGATAAGAAAATAACTATAAATCTGCAGATTAGAATAAGTGAAGATAAGAAACTTCGAAGTAGGATTTGTGTTCTATGTTCTGTGTTGGTTTGTGAGTTTTGTTAAGTGTTACTGTTTGTCTATGTTGGAAATGGAGGGACAGCTGCTCTGTCTGCTTTCTGTTGTTTAGCTTGGGAGATTTCCTTTCACTCTGAAATCGCATTGGTGAATGAACTACGCATGCGTGGGATTTTATGAGTTTAGAGTTACGTAGAGCAAATATGCCACTCCCCTGCCTGCACTGAGCTGCTGGGAGACGCAGTCTCAGAGCAGACAGAGAGGGAGGGGGAGACTTACATACGATTAAAGTATTCTGTTTGTTAAATCAGCGAGATATTGAATTGATAAATGAGAGATATGTTGACGGATTAAAAAAAAATAATAATAATTAAATAAATTAATTAAATTAAATGTTATTGCACTATTTATAATATTCCTGAGTTAAGCTGTTTGCTTATTTCTTAGCGCCAATGTGAAAATAGGTATGCATAAATTACTAAATTGTTGTCTGTTTCCTTTGTTCTTCTGTCATGTGAGAGACGAGAAGGAGGAGACAGAGAGAGAGAGAGAGAGGAGGTGCTGACGAGTACATCAAGCGACAGGGTGTGCTGCAACGGATCAAGTCAAATTAAGGCCAGTACTGTTCTATCCACAAAACCTACTTTCCCTTACAGGATATAATAGATACATTGTGTATGCATAGAATATTTCATGTTGTGACCATTTCACAGGAACTTGGCAACAGACTGATGAATTGATGTAATTGATAATTGCACATTAGGGTTTTTGTGAATGAGTTGTTTTGATTAGAGTTGTGTTGGAAATCCAGCACTGACATTATTCTGTAAAATTAAGGTAATTGGGTGATTATTAAACAATTGGTTTGTGAGTGCTGTAGTGTTGCAGTATTACAGGTCTTTCTTTTTTGGATTGCTCTGAAGTTGACTACTTTCATTTACTTTCCTGATCGGATGTGGTAAGATTGCCACTAATCAATAATTTGGTAAAATAAAATAAAATAAAATGAATAAATAAGTAAATTGATGAATAAATTAATAAATTAATTGCTACATAGTCTAAAATAATAAAATAATTCACAATAAAGGAATATAAAAGAGTTGTTACAAGGGGGGAAAATGACATAAAAACTATGAAAGTAATTACTCCTGTTGATGTAGTACAAAATAGTAATCCTCTAGTTAATGGTATTGCAAGGTTATCTGGAAAATTGAATAAACGTTGGCCTGACATTGAACAACCATGGCCAGTGGAAGGGACTCTTAACCCAGACGTCATCAAGATAATGCTAGTGCTTGTATCCACGTATAAGGCAGATCAAAAGAAGGGGAAAAAAGGGGAACAATGTAAAGAAAAGAAAAAAAGAGAGCTGGGTGTTCTTAAGCTGTTTGAAAATGAAGGACAAAAACTGATAAAAGATAGAAAAGATAAAAGAGACAGAGGTATAGAGAAAATGGCAAAAGAGGTGAAGGTAACAGAAAAACTAATGGCAGAAGTCAATACACCTTTCTCACATATGGATTCAGCAAAAAGACCCCCACCTTACGAGGAAGAAGTAGAGTTTAAGGACGTCTATCCTCAGCTTCCAGTGATCATTCAGGAGGGTGATTATTGCATCAGAGATGAAGATGAACGAATAATAGAGAGAGGACAAGCAGAAACGACCATAAAGATGAATCCAAACTCCAAAAGTAAGAAGAAAACGAGATGTCTGGAAACTAAGGGTGGAGTGAGGTTCAGGAAGATGGAACTTGAAGATGATGACGATGATGATCAGAGTGATTCAGAAGAGATCATGGGTGGATATGACCCTGTGATCAGACAGAGGTTGGCCAGAGTGGAAAGAAGGGGTGATGGAAGTTGGAAGAAGAAGAATACAAGAGATTCGAGTTCTGATGAAAATGAAGATGGAGACAGCGATGAAGATTCGGAGAGTGCGACCCTGCCTTACACAGGAAGCGGCGCAGGTCCTGGTCCAGGCACTTGTCATCTCCCGTCTGGACTACTGCAACTCGCTGTTGGCTGGGCTCCCTGCCTGTGCCATTAAACCCCTACAACTCATCCAGAATGCCGCAGCCCGTCTGGTGTTCAACCTTCCCAAGTTCTCTCACGTCACCCCCCTCCTCCGCACACTCCACTGGCTTCCAGTTGAAGCTCGCATCCGCTACAAGACCATGGTGCTTGCCTATGGAGCAGTGAGGGGAACGGCACCTCTGTACCTTCAGGCTCTGATCAGTCCCTACACCCAAACGAGGACATTGCGTTCATCCACCTCTGGCCTGCTGGCTCCCCTTCCTCTGCGGAAGCACAGCTCCCGCTCAGCCCAGTCAAAACTGTTCGCTGCTCTGGCACCCCAATGGTGGAACAAGCTCCCTCACGACGCCAGGACAGCGGAGTCACTCACCACCTTCCGGAGACATTTGAAACCCCACCTCTTTAAGGAATACCTGGGATAGGATAAAGTATTCCTTCTAACCCCCCCCCCCCCCCCCCCCCCCCCCCAAATTGTAAAGTGGTTATCCCACTGGCTATAGGGTGAACGCACCAATTTGTGAGTCGCTCTGGCTAAGAGCGTCTGCTAAATGACGTTAATGTGCCCTTGAGCAAGGCACTTAACCCTAATTGCTCCTGTAAGTCGCTCTGGTTAAGAGCGTCTGCTAAATGACTAAAATGTAAAATGTAAATGAGATTAAAGGTGCTTCATATTGAAGAGGATTTTATCCTACAATGACTAGCACAGAAGAAATAGAACAGGATATAGATCGATGCATATCATGCCTGGATAAAGCGAATAATTTAGAAGAAGTAAGAGAACTGGAAGAACAACTCAAGAAGCTGAAGATACAGAAGAAAAAACTGCTGAAAAAAGGATCCCAAGAATTGGGGAAGAAGTATACATTGAGGCCAAGACAAGGGAGCACAAGTAAGAAGATGATGCCAGTGATAATTCGAGGACAGAACCTGGAGTATAAGCCTTTGCAGAATACCGATATGTCAGATATACTTGAGAAGCTGCCTACTCTTCAAGATGGAGCATATCCTTGGATTTCAAAGTTGGAAGAAATTATGGTGGGAACACAGTCTGCCATAGGAGACATTAAGAGACTTTTGGCTAATCTCCTTGGGATTCCAGGTATGGAAGAAATTTTTCAGAGAGCTGGACTTCATAGATATGTGGGGACTGCAGTGAATTACCCTGAATTGTTGGCTCCAAGTAGAAATCGGCTGTGGAGAGCACTGAAAGATACGTTTCCAACAAATGTGCATCCTGACAACATTCTGATTGACCCACTAGGACAACAAGAAAATCTGAGAGCCTATGTGTCAAGAGTTCATCAAGTGTGGAGAAATATTACCGGAAATGATCCAGATATGAGTCAAATTGAGCAGTCAATTTTGAGAGCTAAACTACAGATGGGACTGCCCTCACCAGTAAGGAGCAAACTGGCAGAGGTGATTGGACTTGGAAGCATGACAAAAGGTGTCTATACAGATCATATAGCCCATCAAGTGGATCTGTACCGGAAAAAGGAACACAACCAGAAAGAACAGGACCAAGAAACTCTCAGAAAACTCAATCAAATACAACTGGTGCAGAATAAGAAGGAGAAGAAACAAACTTTGGTTATGCAGAATCAGTGTGCACCAAATCAACAATCATAGCCAGTTTCTGGACAGAGACAGAATTGGAGAGGAAGAGGACGAGAAGGCTTAGGAAGAGGAAGAGGAGGAAAATTTAAGCCATACTTCCAGCAATCTTCAGAAGTATGTTATAATTGTGGACAGGTTGGTCACTTTGCCCGTGAGTGTAATGGGCCAGGAGGAAACACCAGAGGAAATTTCAGAGGAAGATACAGGGGCCAGTCAAGATCATCTGGAGGACCGGTGAACCCTTATAGGCCTGGAGCAAGGATTCTAGAGGTGCCCAGAAGATCCGAAAGGGTGGTGTCAGCTGGTAGCATCAGGACCGGAAAAAGATCCAACAATTGAGGTGAAAGTAAACAAACGACCATTGGAAGTGATGGCGGATAGCGGAGCTGCTTTTACCTGTGTTCGGCCTGAAGATGCTACACATCTCCCTATGTCCAATCAACTAATTAGGACAATCGGATTTGAGGATCAGAAAATTACAATACCCATACTGGTATCAGAACATACACCTATCGCATTGTTGGGAAGAGATGCATTGTGTAAATTGAACTGTACAATAAAATGTACACCAGACGGCTGTCTGGTAGAAGTGCCAAAGGAAAAGGTTTACCAATTGTTGATGACGACAGAGATGGATTCTTCTTCAGTATTCTGGATTGGAAATCTCAGTGAAGAGTTTTTGAAGCAGGCTAAGATATGGGAGAAATTCATTGTGACAAACATGCCAGATGCGAGGCTTCCAGAATATCCATTTCATTGTACGCTCAAGTATTTCAAGAATGCTGCCCAATCGGACTCAGAGGAATGGTTGAGTCATCAACCAAAGAAAGTTCAACTCAGCTCATGTTGCATAATTTTAGGACCACAAGGAGCAGCTATGAAGATAAACACAGACGATTATCTGGATAAAGATTTTGAGATTGAGAAGAGTGTGCCACATGTGACCTTGTTGGTTTCTGAAGGCTATGAGCAGAAGCAAATAGGAGAAATGATGACAGAAGCAGAGAAAGCTGTTTTCGTACCGATGAAAGAGAATTTGGCAATTTGGAGGAGTGAAGATCAGCGATTTCTCAAGATAATGATTTCGGCTCAAGGACAAGGAGAGCCACAAGCTGTACGGATGACACATGAATCTATTTGCAGTGCGAAGATGGATTCAGACCCTATGACAGAGGAGATGTTGCAACAAGTTCCAGAATGTTTGTGGTCTCAACACAGTACCGATATTGGACTTGTGAAATCAGCCCAACCGGTGAAAGTTGAACTTCGACCAGGAGCCAGACCTCCTTGGAAGAATCAGTATCCATTGAAAGATTAAGCAATCCAAGGGATCGAACCACAAATTGAAGGACTTTCAAAAGCAGGTGTTTTGAAGACAATGAAAAAATCCTTAGAGTAGCAATCAATTGTTGTTTTGGGAGAAACCATGAGGGGTTGATAGTAGCGCCTCTAGACCTATTAGGTCTGATGATTTAGGAAGCTATGGGTTAGCTAATGTTGCAAGGGGGGAGATTAGGAGAAAGATTATAAAGGAGTAGGGTTTTTGGGCACCATATTTGCTTGAATAGATTGACTATGTCATAGGCAGGTGCACAATCTGTCTGAAAAATAATGTTTGCAGGGGTGTGACTGTTATTCTTGGTTACATTCCTACACCAAGAGGTGCATAAGATGTCCAACTAAGCTAAAAGATGCTCAGTCGGTTGCAAAGTTATTGTGTAAAGAAGTCATAAGCAGGTGGGAATTTCCCGATTTAATATCCTCAGAAAATGGGAAGGAGTTTTGTGGATAAATCATTGAAATGGTTTTTGGAAAAATTGGGGAAAAAAAGTCAGACTAAAATGTTATGAAAACTAGGGTTGAAGTAACTCTAGGAAATTTTCAATATCTGATTGTGTGATAATTTTTCACGTCTTTACATATTATTGTGATATTTAGTATTTTCTTATGAATCAAAGGGGGGAAATGGAATGTGATTCATATATATATATATATATCATTCTTATATTATTGTTGATATTGATGTTTTAATTTGCATGTGTTGTTTTGCAAAAGATACTGGTTGGTGTTTTCTTTTCTTCCAGAAGTATATGGGGATGTGTAGAGTGGGATTCAAATACTCAAACATGGACAATATGAATGGACTGGAGGAAGTGGAACAAGGAAGGTGTGGAAATGTTCAGATTCCATCATCAACGTTTCATTGGAAGTCGACACTGCTGAGGAGATGAAGTGTAGTGGACTACATTCCAGTGTTATATTCTTTCTGTATTAATTTTTTGAATAATTATGTTTTCTGTTGTTGGGTACATGTGGGGACCTCAGATGTTTTTGTTTATTTCGTTGAAGCTTAGGGATATTGGGTCTAGGCAGGGACAGATATAATCCACAGGAGGGTCCGATGGGTCGACCAGCCTGAATGTGGACATTTTTGATTGTATTTTGTTTGCTGAGGTTTTCATGTGTATTCAATTGCATCATAGCTTAAAATGCATTGATAAAGATTTATAAATTGATCTGGAGTACTTAGGTGGTCGCCTGGGGCAGAGGGGCCGTGAGAGAATTGTCCTGTCTTGATTGACTGATGGATATTTGGAATGAAAGCTGCCAGACAGGTTTTTCGCTCTTACACTCCATAACAATTTATTTACACTCCATACAAAAATGTGTCTATATTAACATGTGTTTACTCTCCATACATTTTGGTTTATTGCTGAAGTTACTCAAGAACAAAAATTGTTATTTGTCATAATCCTATTATTTTTGTTTGAGACTTAATTAGTCTCGAAGGGGGGAAATATGTAGTGTCTGAAGGTCTATGATTTTGCTGACATTTGCAAATGGTGTAATAGATGAACTTTACTCTGCTTTGCTGAAGCATTTGGAAAGCATTACTACATAGGCTTCTTGGAATAGAGGACATTTGGAGATATGTGGAGGCCAGGGATTGGTCTATTAAAATCACGCCATATTATGTTACATAGGATATAAATACCATGTTTTGAACAAAGGACGGGGAGAAACAACATATCAACAGATTGGGCGGTTATTCTCCAGATATCTGCAGATGTCTGTAAATTGACGCTAAACTCTTTGGATACAATAAACCTTTATAATCAAAGTACAGCGTCAGCGGACTTCTTATCATCACAGCATAATTAGCAACATATTTTCAGACACCACAAAGTATCACAAACAACCAGCAGCAGAGACAGGACATTATCAGGGCTTCACCAGGTAAGTGAAAGTGCTAGCTTACTACCTCTATGCTAAGGTATATATAATAATATGGTAACCTGTCATTCAGGGCAGGTAGGGAAGAGCACCATCTGTTTAGCCCTAAAAAATATATATATACAGTACCAGTCAAAAGTTTGGACACACCTACTCATTTAAGGGTTTTTCTTTATTTGTACTATTTTCTACATTGTAGAATAATAGTGAAGACATCAAAACTATGAAATAACACATATGGAATCATGTAGTAACCAAAACACTGTTAAACAAATCAAAATATATTTTATTTTAGAGATTCTTCAAATAGCCACCCTTTGCCTTGATGACAGCTTTGCACATTCTTGGCATTCTCTCAACCAGCTTCACCTGGAATGCTTTTCCAACAGTCTAGAAGGAGTTCCCGCATATGCTTAGCACTTGTTGGCTGCTTTTCCTTCACTCTGCCGCCCGACTCATCTCAAACCATCTCAATTTGGTTGAGGTCAGGGGATTGTGGAGAACAGGTCATCTAATGCAGCACTCCATCGCTCCAGCCCTTACACAGCCTGGAGGTGTGTTGGTGTCATTGTCCTGTTGAAAAACAAATGATAGTCCCACTAAGCCCAAACCAGATGGGATTTCACATCGCTGCAGAATATTGTGTGAGCCATGCTGGTTAAGTGTGCCTTGAATTCTAAATAAATCACAGGTAGTGTTTATATATCTATATTTATTTATTTAATTTGCCTGTTTTGCATGTTATTTTGGCATTAATTTGTGTCACATATCAGTTTGTAACCAATGTAAAAAAAAATATCCTCAGCTCCAAAATACAGGTGTTTCAGCCTAGCTCAGTGCTTTATGAGGTGGAGGGGCAGCCAGCGGAAATTCAGAGCATAGGCGTTGGTAATCTTTACATTTTACATTTACATTTTAGTAATTTAGCAGACGCTCTTATCCAGAGCGACTTACAGTTAGTGAATACATATTTTTTTTTTTTTTTTTTTTTTTTTTTTTTTTTTTAAACTGGCCCCCCGTGGGAATCAAACCCACAACCCTGGCGTTGCAAACACCATGCTCTATCAACTGAGCTACATCCCTGCCGGCCATTCCCTCCCCTACCCTGGACGACGCTGGGCCAATTGTGCGTCGCCCATGAGTCTCCCGGTCGCGGCCGACTGCGACAGAGCCTGGATTCGAACCAGGATCTCTAGTGACACAGTTAGCACTGCGATGCAGTGCCTTAGACCACCGCGCCACTCAGGAGCACTCTTAGCTGTCACACATGGGGACACTACTTCACCGCCTAATCTACAGGGTGAGCTAGGCAGTTGAAGCACCCTAGGGTGCTGCCATAGATTTACATTACAAGTGCCTGTCCAAGAAGGCTCAAGATCATTGGCCACAGATAAAATAATGTAAAATCATGTTATATCTAATGTAGCTTTGATTGGACTGATCATGTCAACGTCATACTTTCACAACCTTAGTTAGCAAGCTAGACAAGCAGTCATCATCATGAATCACATCGACAATCTACTGGCAAATCCTTTTCAATCCTTGTCGCATGAATAGTAATTATAGATAAAATGTATCGCCGCTCATTTGCCATTGGATGTAGACATTACACAACAAGTCGGAAATCGCAACTTCAACAATCAGTAGTTTGGAAGGAATCAATGGCTAACTGCAAGCGTCGCAAAGCAATCACTATTTTGCTTCCCCTGCCTGCTGTTCAGTGGAGAGGGTGTGTGGTCCAAGTCAGGGTTTAAGGATTTAAAACATCTGTCTGAAAGGGTCTCTTTTCCAAACTTCACACCATGGGCCAGAAAAGGTTGGATCCAAAAGGGTTCTACCTGCAACCAAAAAGGGTTCTTCAAAAGGGTTCTCCTATGGGGACAGACGAAGAATCCTGTAAGGTTCTAGATATCACCTTTTTTTCTAAGAGTGTATTTACAGTGTTGCATATCAGTTTCTAGAATTCACATAAGCCCAATATAGGCTGAATCTCAATCAATTTGAAAACATCTTGTTTTCTGGTGCTCCTAACATGTTTAAGTTGGGAGTACCAGCGCTACCAATTTTTTTTTTTTACATTTCATTTAGAGCCCTGTTTGTAACCAAGTCATTTATTTGTTATTCTAAAATGTTAAGTCAAAAACCTGTAAAAGTCAAATGCTGGAATATTATGTTAATTTACTGTGAAAAGCACTATTTGTTTACACTATTTACTACTGAAATTGTACACGGTCTCTTTACGAATGTCAAGTTGAGCTGACAAGATGCAAGAGATCAGTCATTCAGTCATATTGTTATCATTGAAAATGTACACTGCTAGCTAAAAGTAACTTTTTCATTTAACTTCATGGTGTTAAATGAAAGAACCAAACTGAGACCATTATACTGAAACACAGTTGTTTTATTGATGTCTAAAGGGAGGACCATGAGATCAGAGTGATGCTCCAGCTTCTTCAAGTTGGACGGGTTCCGCTGGAGTACAGCAATCTTTAAGTCATACCACAGATTCTCAATTGGATTGAGGTCTGGGCTTTGACTAGGCCATTCTAAGACATTTAAATGTTTCCCCTTAAACCACTCGAGTGTTGCTTTCACAGTATGCTTAGGGTCATTGTCATTTGCGCCAGACATAGCGTTTTCCTTGTTGGCCAAAAAGCTCAATTTTAGTCTTATCTGACCAGAGTACCTTTATGTTTGGGGAGTCTCCCACATGCCTTTTGGCAAACACCAAACGTTTTTGCTTTTTTTATTCTTTAAGCAATGGCTTTTTTCTGGCCACTGTCACGATCGTCTTCAAAAGGAGTAGTAGACCAAGGTGCAGCGTGTGAAAGAAACATGACTTTATTTAATTAAAGTATCTAAATACAACCAAAACACGATTCGTAAAGTCCAACGGTTACACTGACCGACTAAGGAACAAAAACCCACAAACACAAGGTGAAGACACACAGTTTAAATATGGCTCCCAATCAGAGATAACGAGCCGACAGCTGACACTCGTTACCTCCGATTGGGAGTCACTCAATACAAACATAGACATCGACAACCTAGACACCCAACATAGAACATGAACACATAGAATGCACACACCCTGGCTCAACATAATGAGTCCCAGAGCCAGGGTGTGACAGTACCCCCCCCTAAAGGCGCGGACTGCGACCGCGCCTCAACTAAACAAAACAGGGGAGGGCTGGGCGGGCATACCTCCTCGGTGGCGGTTCTGGCTCCGGCCTAGACCACCACCCTCCGATACACCCCCCAAAGTACCCCTGGTCCTGTCTAGCCCCGCTGGCCGGAGCCGGACTGACGACACGCGCCCCTGGCTTGGTGCGTGGAACAGGAATGGACCGGAATGGGCTGGCGACGCGCACCACAGACCTGGTGCGGAGAGCAGGAACGAGCCGGACAGGGCTGACGACGCACCCCGTAGGCCTGGTGCGTGGAGGAGGAACGGGCCTTACCAGGCTGACGACTCGCACCCCTGGCTTTGTGCGTGGAGGAGGAACGGGCCTTACCAGGCTGACGACTCGCACCCCTGGCTTTGTGCGTGGAGGAGGAACGGGCCTTACCAGGCTGACTTCTCGCACCCCTGGCTTAGTGCGAGTGGCAGGAACAGGCCGGACCGGGCTGGCGACGCGCACCGTAGGTTTGGTGCGAGTGGCAGGAACAGGCCGGGTCGGGCTGGCGACGCGCACCGTAGACTTGGTGCGGGTGGCAGGAACAGGCCGGACCGGGCTGGCGACGCGCACCGTAGGTTTGGTGCGAGTGGCAGGAACAGGCCGGGTCGGGCTGGCGACGCGCACCGTAGACTTGGTGCGGGTGGCAGGAACAGGCCGGACCGGGCTGGCGACGCGCACCGTAGGTTTGGTGCGAGTGGCAGGAACAGGCCGGGTCGGGCTGGCGACGCGCACCGTAGACTTGGTGCGGGTGGCAGGAACAGGCCGGACCGGGCTGGCGACGCGCACCGTAGGTTTGGTGCGAGTGGCAGGAACAGGCCGGACCGGGCTGGCGACGCGCACCGTAGACTTGGTGCGGGTGGCAGGAACAGGCCGGGTCGGGCTGGCGACGCGCACCGTAGACTTGGTGCGGGTGGCAGGAACAGGCCGGACCGGGCTGGCGACGCGCACCGTAGGTCTAGTGCGTGGAACAGGGACAGGCCGGGCTGGGCTGGCGACACGCACCATTAACTTAGTGCGGGGAGCAGGAACGGGCCGGACCGGACTGGTGACGCACACCACTTGCTTGGTGTGAGGAGCGGGACTGGGTTTCTTCATAACCCTCCGCTCCCTCAGCTGCCTACACAGTTCCTCTCGCCGTGCCTCTACTCTCACCCTCTCCCTTATCGCCTCCAGTACCCACGTCGTCCATGCCCTGTGCCCCCCCCTAAAAATTTCTTGGGGTTGCTTCTCGACCTTCCAACTTTGACCCGTTTGCCGCCGCTGCTCCTCTCTACGGCGCGCCTCCCATGTCCAGGCTGCCTGCTCCTGGACACGCTGCTTGGTCCTTTTATGGTGGGTTTTTCTGTCACGATCGTCTTCAAAAGGAGTAGTAGACCAAGGCGCAGCGTGTGAAAGAAACATGACTTTATTTAATTAAAGTATCTAAATACAACCAAAACACGATTCGTAAAGTCCAACGGTTACACTGACCGACTAAGGAACAAAAACCCACAAACACAAGGTGAAGACACACAGTTTAAATATGGCTCCCAATCAGAGATAACGAGCCGACAGCTGACACTCGTTACCTCCGATTGGGAGTCACTCAATACAAACATAGACATCGACAACCTAGACACCCAACATAGAACATGAACACATAGAATGCACACACCCTGGCTCAACATAATGAGTCCCAGAGCCAGGGTGTGACAGCCACACTTCCATAAAGCCCAGCTCTGTGGAGTGCATGGCTTAAAGTGGTCTTATGGACAGATACTCCAAAATCCATTGTTGAGCTTTGCAGCTCATTCAGGGTTATCTTTGGTGTCTTTGTTGCCTCTCTGATTAATGCCCTCCTTGCCTGGTCCGTGACTTTTGGTGGGCGGCCCTCTCTTGGCAGGTTTGTTGTGGTGCCCTATTCTTTCCATTTTTAAATAATGGATTTAATGGTGCTCCGTGGGATGTTCAAAGTTTCTGCAATTTTTTTTATAACCCAACCCTGATCTGTACTTTTCCACAACTTTGTCCCTGACCTGTTTGGAGAGCTCCTTGGTCTTCATGGTGCCGCTTGCTTGGTGGTGTTGCAGAATCTGGGGCCTTTCAGAACAGGTGTCTATATACTGAGATCATGTGACAGATCATGTGACACTTAGATTGCACACAGGTGGACTTTATTGAACTAATTATGTGACTTCTGAAGGTAATTGGTTGCATTAGATCTTATTTAGGTGCTTCATAGCAAAGGGGGTGAATACATACAGTGGGGAAAAAAAGTATTTAGTCAGCCACCAATTGTGCAAGTTCTCCCACTTAAAAAGATGAGAGAGGCCTGTAATTTTCATCATCGGTACACGTCAACTATGACAGACAAAATGAGAAAAAAAAATCCAGAAAATCACATTGTAGGATTTTTTATGAATTTATTTGCAAATTATGATGGAAAATAAGTATTTGGTCAATAACAAAAGTTTCTCAATACTTTGTTATATACCCTTTGTTGGCAAAGACACAGGTCAAACGTTTTCTGTAAGTCTTCACAAGGTTTTCACACACTGTTGCTGGTATTTTGGCCCATTCCTCCATGCAGATCTCCTCTAGAGCAGTGATGTTTTGGGGCTGTCGCTGGGAAACACGGACTTTCAACTCCCTCCAAAGATTTTCTATGGGGTTGAGATCTGGAGACTGGCTAGGCCACTCCAGGACCTTGAAATGCTTCTTACGAAGCCACTCCTTCGTTGCCCGGGCGGTGTGTTTCGGATCATGCTTGTCATGCTGAAAGACCCAGCCACGTTTCATCTTCAATGCCCTTGCTGATGGAAGGAGGTTTTCACTCAAAATCTCACGATACATGGCCCCATTCATTCTTTCCTTTACACGGATCAGTCGTCCTGGTCCCATTGCAGAAAAACAGCCCCAAAGCATGATGTTTCCACCCCCATGCTTCACAGTAGGTATGGTGTTCTTTGGATGCAACTCAGCATTCTTTGTCCTCCAAACACGACGAGTTGAGTTTTTACCAAAAAGTTCTATTTTGGTTTCATCTGACCATATAACATTCTCCCAATCCTCTTCTGGATAATCCAAATGCACTCTAGCAAACTTCAGACGGGCCTGGACATGTACTGGCTTAAGCAGGGGGACACATCTGGCACTGCAGGATTTGAGTCCCTGGCGGCGTAGTGTGTTACTGATGGTAGGCTTTGTTACTTTGGTCCCAGCTCTCTGCAGGTCATTCACTAGGTCCCCCTGTGTGGTTCTGGGATTTTTGCTCACCGTTCTTGTGATCATTTTGACCCCACGGGGTGAGATCTTGCGTGGAGCCCCAGATCGTGGGAGATTATCAGTGGTCTTGTATGTCTTCTATTTCCTAATAATTGCTCCCACAGTTGATTTCTTCAAACCAAGCTGCTTACCTATTGCAGATTCAGTCTTCCTAGCCTGGTGCAGGTCTACAATTTTGTTTCTGGTGTCCTTTGACAGCTCTTTGGTCTTGGCCATAGTGGAGTTTGGAGTGTGACTGTTTGAGGTTGTGGACAGGTGTCTTTTATACTGATAACAAGTTCAAACAGGTGCCATTAATACAGGTAACGAGTGGAGGACAGAGTAGCCTCTTAAAGAAGAAGTTACAGGTCTGTGAGAGCCAGAAATCTTGCTTGTTTGTAGGTGACCAAATACTTATTTTCCACCATAATTTGCAAATAAATTCATAAAATATCCTACAATGTGAATTTCAGGATTTTTTTCTTCTCAATTTGTCTGTCATAGTTGACGTATACCTATGATGAAAATTACAGGCCTCTCTCATCTTTTTAAGTGGGAGAACTTGCACAATTGGTGGTTGACTAAATTCTTTTTTTCCCCACTGTATGCACACACCACTTTTCCGTTATTTATTTTTTTGAATTTTTCATTTCACTTCACCAATTTGGACTATTTTGTGTATGTCCATTACATGAAATCCAAGTAAAAATCAATTTAAATTACAGGTTGTAATGCAACAAAATAGGAAAAATGCCAAGGGGGATAAATACTTTTGCAAGGCACTGTAAAAGTTGTGATTCAGAACACAGTTTAGAGCTGTGTCTGGGGACCCAAAGGGGAGCACGTTTTGGTTTCTGCCCTATCACTACACTAAAACAATTGGGTGTCACAAGAGTTAATGACTTGTCACTTAGCTTTAAGATGAAAAGTCCAAACATAGATCCACATAGATCCATGCTATGATGATCTCCTGCCAAAGAAAATATAAGATAATTATGTTGTATTCAAACAAAAATATATGCTATCCAAATAGTGTCCATTATTAAAACAAAAATCTCCATCATTGGGCAGAGTAATGGACAGTTAGCATATTCTGTGCCTGAGCTTGAACTGGGCAGAGCTGGTTTTGATGATTTTGTGGGGGATCCTAATGCCTGCCTCTGGTAGTGTCGACTCACTATGTGGAATACTGTGGGCAAATACACAATGAAAAGAAAACTCAATAAGTCAACTGACAAAATGAGTTGAGTGGGTTGACATGATGTTGACAAGCATTTCAATTTCATCCAAGATCTCACATACAATTTGGTTTGAATCCAATCAACCATGATCACAACACACTCACCACAAGCAAAGGGTCAGTCTTGGTCTTCACATTGTCTGAGGTCTGTGAAAACAATTAATGGAGAGCAAAGGGGGTGTTAATAAAATTATGCAAACTCGTGTTTTCTTTTGTGGGGATTTTATAAGGCAAAGTGCAGATCTATCATAAGTGTGGCATATTAGGAAATAGGATAGTGGGAGAGATGGTTAAAACCTCTTAAGGATCTGACCCTTGTTTTCAATTTTCGCCTAAAATGGCATACCTAAATCTAACTGCTTGTAGCTCAGGACCTGAAGCAAGGATATGCATATTCTTGATATTGTTTGAAAGGAAACACTTTGAAGTTTGTGGAAATGTGAAATTAATGTAGGAGAATATAACACATTAGATCTGGTAAAAGATAATACTAACAAAAAAACATGCGTTTTCTATTTTTTTTTTTTTTTGCATCATCTTTGAAATGCAAGAGAAAGGCCAGACAGTGATGTAGTATTCTAGATGGAATTTAGATGTTGTGCACCAGATGGCAGCAGTGTGTGTGCAAAGTTTCAGACTGATCCAGTGAAGAATTACATCACTACACAATATTTTGTGTCAAGTCTGCCAGGAGTTTTCCCAAATATGCCGAATTGGTTTTCAAGTACATAACTATTGAGAACATACAAAAGTGCTATGGTAATACAAAATTTTAGTTTGCACACTCCCAGGACTGTCTTAAATGATGGATCATTAGCTTCCTATAGAAAATGCACTAACCTTCACACATCTAGATGGCCGGGCGGGGTGAGTGTGGAGTCAGAGGCCAAACTGTAGAACCCAGTTCCAAACAAAACTACACTACATTTTATTTCTGGGACCCTCAGGATGACAAATCAGAGCAAGACTACTGAATGTAAGTACATTATTTACCTTCAGAGGTGAATGTACCAAACCAGTTGCCATGATAAAAGTGTTTTGTTGTTGTGCACTATCCTCAAACAATAGCATGGTATCTTTTAGCTGTAATAGCTACTGTAAATTGGACACTGCAGTTAGATTAACAAGGATTCTGCCCATATAAGACATGTCTATGTCCCGGAAAGTTGGCTGTTGTTTACAACACCGTTCTAGTCACATATCGCATGTTGAGCAACAACCGTCCCGTATAAGGGACACCGATCCCGTAGAGGTTAAAATCAGCGCTTAATTTGAGCCAGATCCTGGCGGAACAGGATCTGGTACCTCTCCTTTTTGGACTGTTTGTTCCGGAACCTATTCGCCCGGAGCTGGTACCTCTGGTGGCATTTAAAATAATTTTCACTTTTTGCAGTGTAAAAATGTCTAATAAAAGGAGATATTAAGTTCATTTGAGTTGCCTCTTTGTTAATTCTTAATGTGAAAAAGTAGATTTTCTGTCACGACTTCCGCTAAAGTTGGTGCCTCTCCTTGTTCGGGCGGCGTTCGGCGGTCGTCGTCACCGGCTTTCTAGCTGCCACCGATCTACATTTCTTTTTCCATTTGTTTTGTCTTGATTGTACACACCTGGTTCCCATTACATTATATTATTTCCCTATTTAACCCTCTGGTTCCCACATGGTTCTGTGCGTGTTTGTTCTTTGTTTTGTGTCTTGTCTAAGACTTATGTGAGCTGGTGTGTTTTCCCTGCATGGAAATTAGTGTTGTTTATTTTTCAAGTAAAGTACATCGTTTACTCAGTTCTGTGTGCCTGACTCCGTCCTACCGCTGCACATTGACACTTGACAGAAACACACACCACATATGGAGTCAGCAGGTGCATCCAGTCCTCCGGTTCCAGTGGAGGAGCGCGTCCAGCCGCACGTGACGATGCTCCAGAATCTTGCACAGCCTTGGATCGCGTGTTGCAGACCATTGAGTGATGAGAGAGAGGAGGTTTTCCCAAAACCCCATCAACTTCAGATCAACCCACACCGATGTCCACCCCTCCGTCACCTGGACCCAGTAGGATTCGGCTCTCGCTCCCGAGGGCATATGATGGGACGGCTGCCGGGTGCCAGGGTTTCCTGCTCCAGGTGGAGCTCTACCTGTCTTTCGGGGAGAGCGCTTGAGTGGGCCAATGCCGAATGGGGAGGAATAGACGCAGCGTTGGTTCGCTATGAGGATTTCACCCGCCGCTTCCGGGCGGTCTTCGATCATCCACCTGAGGGGAGAGCGGCGGGGGAACGCTTGTTCCACCTCAAACAGGGGAAGAGGAGCGCACAGGACTTTGCACTGGACTTCAGGACCGCGGATGTCCGGGTCATGGTCCGTCCATTCCATCCCCCAGCACCTCCGACCCTACCCCTATGGAGCTCGGAGGTGCTGCTCTAAGGGTGACCGGAGGGGTGGCCGTTTCCTGCACCAACTGTGGCCGCAGAGGGCACACTGCTGGTCGGTGCTGGGGAGGTTCCCAGGGAATCGAGGCAGCAGGCAGGGCACTGGTGGATCATCCCAGGTGAGTAGGCACCCGACTCACCCAGAGCTCCCTGTTGCGCACATGTGTGTATGCATAGAATTTCATGAGTTTTCCCCGCATTCCCAGCATAAGGCGCTAGTAGATTCAGGCGCAGCTGGGAAATGTATTGACCGTTCATTTGCACGTATATTAGGGATCCCTATTGTTCCTGTTGATGTGCCCTTCCCTGTACATGCCGTAGATAGTCGTCCTTTAGGGTCGGGCCTGATTAGGGAGGTCACAGCTCCACTCTGTATGAAAATGCAGGAGGGTCATGAGGAGAGAATTAGTCTCTTCCTGATCGATTCTCCTGCGTTTCCTGTGGTGTTGGGGCTTCCCTGCTTCCTCTCATGACCCCACTATTTCGTGGCAACAGAGGGCTCTCAAGGGATGGTCACGTCAGTGCTCAGGGAGGTGTGTAGGTGTTTCCATTGGTGCAACTATGGTGGAGAGTCCAAACCAGGTATCCACAATACATATTCCCCCTGAATATGCCGATTTGGCTCTCGCCTTCTGTAAAAAGAAGGCGACTCAACTACCACCCCATCGACAGGGGAATTGTGTGATAAATCTCCAGGAAGGCGCAGCACTTCCCAGGAGTCACGTGTATCCTCTGTCTCAGGAGGAGACGGCGGCTATGGAAACATATGTCTCAGAATCTCTGGGACAGGGATACATTCGGCCTTCCACTTCACCTGCCTCCTCAAGTTTATTTTTTGCGAAGAAGAAGGATGGAGGTTTACGCCTGTGCATTGACTATCAAGGTCTAAATCAGATCACTGTGAAGTACAGTTACCCACTGCCTCTCATAGCCAGTGTGACAGAGTCATTGCACAGGGCGCGCTTCTTCACCAAATTGGATCTCAGGAGCGCTTACAACCTGGTGCGTATCCGGGAGGGGGATGAGTGGAAGACGGCATTTAGTACCACCTCTGGGCACTATGAGTACCTCGTCATGCTGTACGGGTTGATGAATGCTCCATCAGTCTTCCAATCCTTCGTAGACAAGATTTTCAGGGACCTGCACGGGTAGGGTGTAGTGGTGTATATAGATGACATTCTAATATACTCTGCTACACGCGCCGAGCATGTGTCCCTGGTGCGCAAGGTGCTTGGTCGACTGTTGGAGCATGACCTGTACGTCAAGGCTGACAAATGTATGTTCTTCCAACAGTCCATCTCCTTCCTAGGGTACCGCCTGTCCGCATCAGGGGTGGAGATGGAGAATGTCCGCATTTCAGCCGTGCGTAATTGGCCGACTCCAACCACGGTAAAGGAGGTGCAGCGGTTCTTAGGGTTTGCCAACTACTACTGGAGGTTTATCCGGGGCTTTGGACAGGTAGCGGCTCCCATTACCTCCTTGCTGAAGGTGGGACCGGTGCGACTGCACTGGGGTGGACAGGGCTTTTGGTCACCTGAAGGCTCTGTTTACCTCGGCTCCCATGCTGGCTCATCCTGATCCCTCCTTGGCATTCATAGTAGAGGTGGAAGCGTCCGAGGTTGCGATAGGAGCTGTGCTGTCTCAGCGCTCGGGTACGCCACCAAAGCTCCGCCCCTGTGCTTTCTTTTTGAAGAAGCTCAGCCCGGCAGAGCGAAACTATGATGTGGGGGACCGGGAGCTGTTAGCTGTTGTCAAGGCTCTGAAGGCGTGGAGGCATTGGCTTGAGGGGGCTAAACACCCTTTCCTCATTTGGACTGACCACCGCAATCTGGAGTACATCCGGGGCGGCGAGGAGACTGAACCCTCGCCAGGCAAGGTGGGCCATGTTTTTCACCCGTTTTGTTTTCACTCTATCCTACAGACCAGGTTCCCAGAACGCTAAGGCAGATGCACTGTCCCGGATGTATGACACAGAGGAACAGTCCACAGATCCCACTCCCATTCTTCCGGCTTCTTGCCTGGTGGCACCGGTGGTATGGGAGGTTGACGCAGACATCGAGCGGGCATTATGTACAGAGCCCACTCCACCCAGTGTCCAGTTGGGCGTCTGTATGTTCCGTCTGATGTCCGCGATCGATTGATAATATAATAATATATAATAATATAATGCCATTTAGCAGACGCTTTTATCCAAAGCGACTTACAGTCAAGTGTGCATAAATTTTTACGTATGGGTGGTCCCGGGGATCGAACCGACTACCCTGGCGTTACAAGCACCATGCTCTACCAATTGAGCTACAGAGGACCTGTTGGGCCCACACGTCACCCTCCTCTGGTCATCCTGGCATCGGTCGGATAGTGCGCTGTCTTAGTGAGAAGTACTGGTGGCCCACTTTAGCCAAGGACGTGAGGGTTTATGTTTCCTCCTGCTCGGTGTGCGCCCAGTGCAAGGCACCTAGACACCTGCCCAGAGGGAAATTACAACCCCTACCCGTTCCACAACGGCCGTGGTCACACCTTTCAGTGGACTTCGTGACGGATCTTCCTCCGTCACAAGGTAACACCACGATCCTGGTCGTTGTGGATCGGTTTTCTAAGTCCTGCCGTCTCCTTCCTTTGCCCGGTCTCCCTACGCCCCTACAGACTGCGGAGGCCCTGTTTACCCACGTCTTCCGGCACTACGGGGTGCCTGAGGATATAGTGTCTGATCGGGGTCCCCAGTTCACATCGAGGGTCTGGAGGGCATTCATGGAACGTCTGGGGGTCTCGGTCAGCCTGACCTCAGGTTTTCACCCCGAGATTAATGGGCAGGTGGAGAGAGTTAACCAGGGTGTGGGTAGGTTTCTGCGGTCCTATTGCCAGGACTGGCCGGGGGAGTGGGCGGCTTTCATCCCCTGGGCAGAGATGGCCCAAAACTCCCTTCGCCACTCCTCCACTAACATGTCTCCGTTTCAGTGTGTACTAGGTTATCAGCCGGTCCTGCGGTGGATGAATAGTTTTGGCGCTCGGAGACATGGGACGCTGCCCATGTGCGCCTGCAACGGGCCATCAGGTGACAGAAGGCGAGCGCCGACCACCACCCCAGTGAGGCCCCGGTGTATGCACCGGGGGACCGGGTCTGGCTCTCGACCCAAAACCTGCCCCTTCGCCTGCCCTGCCGGAAGCTGGGTCCGCGGTTTGTGGGCCATTTAAAGTCCTGAGGAGACTGAACGAGGTGTGCTATAGGTTACAGCTCCCCCTGATTACCATATTAACCCCTGTGTGTGTCTTTCCTCAGGCCGGTGGTGGCAGGTCCGCTCCAGCAGTCTGAGGTGCGGGAGGTTCCTCCGCCCCTTCTGGACATCGAGGGGGTCCTGGCGTACTGTACGAGCCATCATGGTGGAGCCGGGCGTCAGGGGGGGGTACTGTCACGACTTCCGCCGAAGTTGGTGCCTCTCCATGTTTGGGCGGCATTCGGTGGATGTTGTCACCGGCTTTTTAGCTGCCACCGATCTACGTTTCTTTTTCCATTTGTTTTGTCTTGATTGTACACACCTGGTTCCCATTCCATTATATTATTTCCCAATTTAACCCTCTAGTTCCCACATGGTTCTGTGCGTGTTTGTTCTTTGTTCTTTGTGTCTAAGACTTATGTGAGCTGGTGTGTTTTCCCTGCGTGGAAATTAGTGTTGTTTATTTTTTGAGTAAAGTACGTTGTTTACTCAGTTCTGTGTCCTGCGCCTGACTCCGTCCTACCGCTGCACATTGACACTTGACATTTTCAGCCCGGGTATGATATTTTAAGAGTTGATTCGGGTTGGACCAACCCGGGCTTATGGTTTGAGACCAATGCATGGCCGTGGCTGTGTGAGAAGCACGCCTATATCTCTCACTTTATACAGTATGATCTCTCTCCCTTTCTTTGCTCTGATAGACATGAGCATGCAACTGTCATCTCTCCAGCGTTGCACTTCATCATTTATTTCCTTATCGAATCACAGGTTAGAAAGCAAATGGCTCCTACTGAAAAGAGAACACTAATCTAAAGTCTGCTGTAGGCTACCAAAATATTTAATAAACTTTTGGCACGAACTTGTCGGCCACCTACAGCGAGTAAGCTGCGTATCATTGGGTGAGACAGTCAAACTGGAAAGCATTTTTTGGACTATGATTTAAAATATGTCTCCACACACCTAGGCCTAAGCTATTGATGGATTCAAGACAGGGTTATTTTTACTGATCTAAGATTCTCAGTTTGTCAGTGTCAAAGTAGCCTGTCTTTTAAATCATTTGTTTGGTATTAAAAAATATGCTGCCAAAGTCTCCGGTCATGTAAAATGGATGAAATGCGTTTATAAAAGGCCACATTTTTTCCCGGACCCTTGGCTACTAAAAATGTTCCCCATGTGTGCAACTTCTGTAAGTGCCTCTACTGCTCTATGCCACTACGCAAATGCAATGATATGCATGCAATGCTTTATTATAAAGGTGGGTTTTTTTCTCTTGCGTTCGGGGACCTCAGAGTTCCCCAGGTCACCCCCCCTCCCTCCCCCCTTGCTAGCTAGCAAGTGACAAGAACGTTAGCCAGCCTGCATGGCAACCACTTTTGATAGAATGGACAACCAGTCCTTTTAGGTATTTCTGTTTTTTATTTTTTATACACTTGCAAAGAATTCTAAAAACCTGTTTTCGCTTTGTCATTATGGGGTATTGTGTGTAGATTTCTGAGGAAAATGTTTTATTTAATCAATTTTAGAATAAGGCTGTAACGTAACAAAATGTGGAAAAGGTCAAGGGGTCTGAATACTTTCCGAAGGCACTGTATGTGTATGTAACCAATAAAATGTGATTTGATTTGATTTGATGTGAATATAGCATAGCTGGCTAAGTTAACATTACCTAGCTCATAGCTATGCATAAAAGCTAACTTAGCTGCTAGCTAGCTAACATGCTAGCTAGCCACAAGTTAAGGTAGTTGCATTAGCTAGCTAAATTATACTGTTAGCTAGTTGATGATAAAAAAAACAAATAAAAAAACACACACAAAACACACACAAAAAAAACAAGCAATTAAATGTTTTATACTGGTAGCATAGTTAGTAATTATTTACTTACTTTACATTTTTTAACTGACATTTCGCTGATGCTGCTGTGCTTCAGGCTGCTTCGAATCACCAGTAACAGTCGCATGGCACTAATAGAGCGGCGTGGAGTTACCCGTGAGCTCATGTAGCGTCAACTGTTTTCAGAGAGCGAGAAAGGCTCGCGTGACTCCTGCTGGACAATGATGGTGGTACAGTGCAGTAGATGTGATGGATTATAATATTTAATTTTACGTTTACATGGGTCATTTATTTACAATTATAACTGGATGGTTCGAGACCTGAATGCTGATTGGCTAACAGCTGTGGTATATTTAAGCAGTAAGGCCCGAGGGGGTGTGGTATATGGCCAATATACCACGGCTGAGGGCTGTTCTTAAGCACGACGCAACGCGGAGTGCCTGGATACAGCCCTTAGCCGTGGAATATTGGCCATATACCACAAACCCAGAGGTGCCTTCCTGCTATTATAAACTGGTTACCATAGCCGTGGGAAGTAGGGGTGCTGAGGGTGCTTTATTTTTTACTGAAGTAGTGCACTGGGCCTTTGATAGTGCTGTATTAGCGGATCTGTAGCACGGGCAAAAATATTTTTCCGGCAGTACCCCCACCCCCAAACATCTTCCCGCTATGCTGGTTACCAACTTAAGTAGAGCAGTAAAAAATACATTTTTGTCATACCCGTGGTATGCAGTCTGATATACCACAGCTGTCAGCCAATCAGAATTCAGGTCTCGAACCACCCAGTTTATAACAGACCTTATACCAAGGGTATGACAAAACATTTATTTTTACTGTTCTAATTAAGTTGGAAACCAGTTTATAATAGCAATAAGGCACCTTAGGGGTTTGTGGTATATTGCCAATATACCACGGCTAAGGGCTGTATCCAGGCATTCCCCGTTGCGTCATGCATAAGAACAGCTCTTAGCCATAGTATATTGGCAATATACACAACCCCCTCTGGCCTTATTGCTTAAATAATTAATTTACTGCCTATCCCACTAAACTCCTTCCTAAACGTTTCTGGGACAGGGCAGCAGCGGTGCATGGGTAAAATAACTTTGTGTTGTGATAATTGCGTTGTTTGCACTATAACCTGTTAGTTCATATGCCTTGACACTGTGATATAGAGGCCTAAAGGCCGAGACAATAAGAAGACACAGTGGCAGAATAAATTCAACCACACCTTTGTTTCATCACAAAACCGGAGAGCAACCACTGTCCGGTAAAGTCCACAAAGCATATTGCATGTAACAAACAGTTACATGACCTACAGCACAGTCAAGCAAGTTAGTGTTTCTGACATTTTCGGACTGCTAAACAACTATTGATTTAGAACACTGGAGAGTTACCGCAAGTCACAAAGAAACTTCAACATTTCATCACCAAACAGAGTCGTCCGGGTTTGGCCGATGTAGGCCGTCATTGTAAATAAGAATTTGTTCTTAACTGACTTGCCTAGTTAAAGAAAATAAAAAAGAATAGTATGCTTAGTTTAATACAGTGACAACTAAAAGATTCCAAAAACAATTTAGTCCAATCAACGTAAGCTAAATATCATGGTACAAATGTGTGTGTGTGTGCGTGTGTGTGCTTAAGTAGAAAAAACTTGTTGACTCCCCATACTTGTAGAGAAACACCAATGCCATCCTCCTCTTTCATGTTGCCGAAACGGTCTGTGACTCTGTCATACAGTACACGCTTTTAGTTTTTGTTGTCCTTGGCTACCTGGCCAAAATACTTGCTCGCTAGCCTAACTTCCTTTCATGGGAAACGATTAGCCAGCTAGTTAAATTTAGCCTACTACATCTAGCTACATATTGAAAGTCCATCCTCTCAGGCCAGAGGCACAATGTATGAATTTATGCTTGGATCAATATCGCCATTATAATCATAAGTCCAAATCCGTATCTCCATCCATGGCTAATTTAGAAAAGGACTAATTTTAGCTAGCTAGCCACCGCAAGACAACAACACAACGAGATCAACAATTCAAGTTTTTTTCTGTTAAATGACCTTTGGCTTGATGTGATGTGATGTGATTGGTTTGAAGCCAAATCCAAACTGGCTTCCCTTGACCATTAGCGGCGTTGGCAGAAAGTGGATGTCGAGATCATGGAGCGGGCAGTCCTTCCCAGGGAGGAACAATTAATTGTGTGTCGTCTGCGTAGCAATGATAGGAGAGACCATGTGAAGATATGACAGAGCCAAGTGACTTGGTGTATAGAGAGAATAGGAGAGGACCTAGAACTGAGCCCTGGGGGACACCAGTGGTGAGAGCATGTGGTGCGGAGACAGATTCTCGCCACGCCACCTGGTAGGAGCGACCTGTCAGGTAGGACGCAATCCAAGAGTGAGCAGCGCCGGAGATGCCCAACTCGGAGAGGGTGGAGAGGAGGATCTGATGGTTCACAGTATCAAAGGCAGCGGATAGGTCTAGAAGGATAAGAGCAGAGGAGAGCGAGTTAGCTTTAGCAGTGCGGAGAGCCTCCGTGACACAGAGAAGAGCAGTCTCAGTTGAATGACCAATCTTGAAACCTGACTGGTTTGGATCAAGAAGGTCATTCTGAGAGAGATAGCAGGAGAGTTGGCTAGAGACGTCACGCTCAAGAGTTTTGGAGAGAAAAGAAAGAAGGGATACTGGTCTGTAGTTGTTGACTTCGGAGGGATCGAGTGTTGGTTTTTTGAGGAGGGGTGCAACTCTCGCTCTCTTGAAGACGAAAGGGACATGGCCAGCGGTCAAGGATGAGTTGATGAGCGAGGTGAGGTAAGGGAGAAGGTCTCCGGAAATGGTCTGGAGAAGAGAGGAGGGGATAGGGTAAAACGGGCAGGTTGTTGGGCGGCCGGCCGTCACAAGTCGCAAGATTTCATCTGGAGAGAGAGGGGAGAAAGAAGTCAAAGCATAGGGTAGGGCAGTGTGAGCAGGACCAGCGGTGTCATTTGACTTAATAAATGAGGATCGGATGTCGTCAACCTTCTTTTCAAAATGGTTGACGAAGTCATCCACAGAGAGGGAGGAGGGAGGGGGAGGAGGAGGAGGATTCAGCAGGGAGGAGAATGTGGCAAAGAGCTTCCTAGGGTTAGAGGCAGAGGCTTGAAAATTTGAGTGGTAGAAAGTGGCTTTAGCAGCGGAAACAGAGGATGAGAATGTAGAGAGGAGGGAGTGAAAAGATGACAGGTCCGCAGGGAGTCTAGTTTTCCTCCATTTCCGCTCGGCTGCCTGGAGCCCTCTTCTGTGAGCTCGCAATGAGTCGTCAAGCCACAGAGCAGGAGGGGAGGACCGAGCCGGCCGGGAGGATAGGGGACATAGAGAGTCAAAAGATGCAGAAAGGGAGGAGAGGAGGGTTGAGGAGGCAGAATCAGGAGATTGGAGGGAGAAGGATTTAGCAGAGGGAAGAGATGATAGGATGGAAGAGGAGAGAGTAGCAGGAGAGAGAGAGCGAAGGTTGCGACGGCACATTACCATCTGAGTAGTGGCAGAGTGAGTAGTGTTGGAGGAGAGCGAGAGAGAAAAGGATACAAAGTAGTGGTCGGAGACTTGGAGGGGAGTTGCAGTGAGATTAGTAGAAGAACAGCATCTAGTAAAGATGAGGTCAACCGTATTGCCTGCCTTGTGAGTAGGGGGGGACGGTGAGAGGGTGAGGTCAAAAGAGGAAAGGAGTGGAAAGAAGGAGGCAGAGAGAAATGAGTCAAAGGCAGACGTAGTGAGGTTAAAGTCACCCAGAACTGTGAGGGGTGAGCCATCCTCAGGAAAGGAACTTATCAAGGCGTCAAGCTCATTGATGAACTCTCCAAGGGAACCTGGAGGGCGATAAATGACAAGGATGTTAAGCTTGTGACTGTGACAGCATGGAATTCAAATGAGGAGATAGACAGATGGGTCAGGGGAAAAAGAGAGAATGTCCAATTTGGAGAGATGAGGATTCCTGTGCCACCGCCGCGCTGACCAGATGCTCTCTAATACATATTTATATACTTAGAAACAAGCGTTTGTAAGCCTTTCTTCTTCTGACTTGGTATGGTTCTTGTGATAACAGGGGGACAATGAAGGTAGATACAACACAGATGGACAGGGACATCATAGATGAACGCAATCAAATTGGAGGACTGGGAAGAGAGGGCCAGCGCAAAATCTACCCAAAGGCCAAAATCACTGAAGATGAGTCTTTGCTCTCCATAATCTGCTATGGTCTAAGACACGCAAACACCAAGTTGGCTCTCAGTCATTTTCTCGTCATTATAAATCTCCATTGTCCAGAGGGGACCAACGGCGTACCCGAGAGTCTTTACAAATTCCTTTGATTGTAATGCCAGTTTTGAAATGCAGTGTAGATGCCCGACATGCCAGTTTCTTTTGGGCAATGAACTTCCAGATCGTTGCTCATCGTGTCGGTGCATCCCTTGGGATATGGCATCTCTTGTCAAAAGTGGATCAGTGTTCATGACATTGTCAATCCCAAAATAAACTAGAGGAAAGGTTATTAGACCCCACATTTTACATTAGATTAAAAGTATACCAGGTCAAAGAGCTGCCCAGATAGTAAGAATGACATTTATGATGGTGCCGTGTACAAGTCAATAGACCCCCTTAATAGCCCTGATTGGCTGAACCTTTCACTCACATGGAATGTCAACCTGGTCTCAGAGCATTTCGTAATATTCTACTGTTGAGAGTGAACCAGACACCGAACACCGCAGAGCCTTGGTGGCCTTGGTGGTTGAGTCAGGGAAAGGCATACATGGTGTGATGGGCCCATCTCCTTGACTGTTTTCAACATAGATTGCCGGGTTTGCATTTGATTAAATGCACGGCACTTTACTTGGCATATGTCGGGCAAAATAACCACACTGTGGTTTGAGTCTAAGTATCACCTTAAGTCCAGGTACATGGGAAGAGACAGAACAAATCGACAAGAAGCTGCTTGCCATAAAACCACCAGTGCACGTCACAGGACCTCCATGCTCAATATGTTCAATAAAATTCTGGAAAGCCTCAGAGTTCTGACACTTCCTCTTGTTTTACAGTCTTCCTTGCTTAGAAGGAATTCTACCTCGGCAGTATATAGAGCACGTACTGCTCCTTGTAACGCCAAGGTAGTGGGTTCGATCCCCGGGACCACCCATACACAAAAAATGTATGCACGCATGACTGTAAGTCGCTTTGGATAAAAGCGTCTGCTAAATGGCATATTATTATATATATTATTGTACAAGGAAGCTGCTGTCTCCTGAAAAAATGCTATCATCTTTGTCATGCTATCATGGCATTGATGAAGCTGAGATGCTCCTCAAGATATTTGTTGGTCGTTTTCAAACATTGCATGGGAACTGTCATGTTTCTTTCAAAGTCCACAAACTTTGACACGCTACTTCATCAGTGAGAAATTGGGGTCCTTTATGGGTCCTTTATGAGTCCTTTATGGTGTCAAAGTGTCTTCATATTTGAGCGCCACAATGGGTACTTGCTGAAACTCTTCCACTTGAGTTGTACCAAAACAGATTGTTGAGATGTTCTGCCTTTACCAACATGTACCGAGGCTTGTCAGTCGCTTAATGCCATTGGTTCCAACCAGCAAGGTAAAAGCTTTGTAGAAAGAATGCTGAGAGGATTTAAGCTAACAACAACGTGTAATTAAAAATAATGAGATTTTCCTTGGATACCCAAGTGTGAGAATGCCAACACCAAGGGAGGCTGCTCTCCATGGAGAATCAGGCTTAGTGAATGACCAGCCCATTTCCTCTAAGTGCAATGGTGCATGGCAATCACATTCATGCAAACTCTAATACCACACTATCAAAATGGGTCAACCAAGCAGTTGTCAGAAACGAAGGGTCAGTGGCGCTGATAAGGAGTTTTATAGACATGGGTCATAGCTGTGACGTTTGGTATGCATTCACTGACCCCATTAAACAACTAACTATACAGCAAAGGAGAGACACATGGGCTACTGCTTCAGGAATACTTAAAGACAGTCTCCAACAATGTGCAGTTAATAAAACTCTCAGACATCCCAACAACCTGTATCTACATGGAAGACATTCCAACAAACTGTATCTACATGGAAGACATTCCAACAACCTGTATCTACATTAAAGACATTCCAACAACCTGTATCTACTTATAAAATAACAAATGACTTATAAAATAATAAATTACTTATAAAATAATAAATGACTTATAAAATAATAAATGACTTATAAAATAACAAATTACTTATAAAATATAAATGACTTATAAAATGATAAATGACATAAAATAATAAATGACTTATAAAATAATAAATGACTTATAAAATAATAAATGACTTATAAAATAACAAATGACTTATAAAATATAAATGACTTATAAAATAATAAATGACTTATAAAATAATAAATGACTTATAAACTAAGGGTGTTATAAGACAGTAGAAAGGCCAAAAGGACCCTGGGTCATCGCTGCCTGCAGCTACAGTATATTTGTTATAGTTTTTTCTGTTGTTGGATACTTTTTTATTTTTTGATAACACCTACACATAATACTGAAGCTCACTCTGATGGCGAGGGAGCTGAACTACGCAGCGACCCAGATCCTCCACTGTCCCAGACATCACACTCCCATTCATATGCGAGCTCCAGAGTGGCGCAGTGGTCTATGGCACTGCATCGCAGTGCTAACTGTGCCACTAGAGATCCTGGTTCAAATCCAGGCTCTGTCGCAGCCGGCCGCGACCGGGAGACTCATGGGCGGCGCACAATTGGCCCAGGGTAGGGGAGGGAATGGCCGGCAGGGATGTAGCTCAGTTGATAGAGCATGGCGTTTGCAAAGCCAGGGTTGTGGGTTCGATTCCCATTGGGGGCCAGTATAAAATAAACAATTTATTCACTAACTGTAAGTCGCTCTGGATAAGAGCGTCGACTAAAATGTAATATGTTTTGTATGTATAACGTATTTTGAGTATTTGGAAAATATACTGTATACTGTATACAAGAACAATATAATATAATTTTGTCCTGCAGGATTGCATTAGTACTGTGGGATTCCTGCAAGTCACCTGCACAATTCCTTCACAGAGGCACAAATTCCTGCAGGAGTCCTGTGGGACTTTTTTGTAAAGGTCACTGACAAATATTAGGAGAAAACCTAAACACTTCATGGTGATAAAAAAAAAAGAACCAAACTGAGACCATTATACTGAAATGCAGTTGTTTTATTGATGTCTAAAGGGAGGACCATGAGATCAGAGTGGGGGGGAGGGGGGAGGGGGGGGGGGACTAGGTATATTAGTCTATTGTGATTCAGAACACAGTTTAGAGCTGTGTCTGGGGACCCAAAGGGGAGCACGTTTTAGTTTTTGCCCTATCACTACACTAAAACACTAGATTCAACTAATCAACTCATCATCAAGCCTTTAGTTGAGTCAGGTGTGTTAGTGCTAGGGGACAAAAGAACTACGTGCACCCCCCAGGTCCCCAGGACCAGGATTGGGAAACACTGGTGTAGAGGGTGTTTGGAATTAGAGTGAGGTCAGAGTTTTGACAGGTTGTTGTGGATAAGAGGAGAGGCTTTGGTCTAGGCTTGGGGCTCTCAGGTGGAGTAGTACAGGGTCTACTGTAGAGGCTCTAGGGTGTAGGAGTAGTACAGGGTCTACTGTAGAGGCTCTAGGGTGTAGGAGTAGTACAGGGTCTACTGTAGAGGCTCTAGGGTGTAGGAGTAGGATAGGATCCCTCCCCTCTTGATGGAGCAGCTATGCTGCCAAGTTCCGTTCTTGATGGAGCGCTCACAGGTCCCCAGCAGGTTGTCGAAGACCACGTCGGAGTCGTACACCTCCAGCCTCAGGGGGTCGTTCTCACGGGCGTTGAAGAAGTTGAAGTCCTCCTTCCACCAGGGGTCAGTGTTGTCGTTCTTTACCTCTGTCTTCCCACCGTAGCCGGAGCCCATAAACACCTGAATTATAATATTGATGATGATAATGATGATAATGATAATGTTAATCATCATCATAAACATCACCGTCATGATAAATATATATATATATATATATATATATATATATATATATATATATATATATATATATATATATATTCATATTGTAAAGGGGAGAGGGGGATCTCATCCACCACCAATGTGTATCACCCAGACATTTGGCACCTGACAGATCACCACACATCATCTATCATGGTCGACAGGTGACTCAGGTGAGGAGAGATTTACCTTGACGTAGGCATCAGGGGTCTGGAACAAGCCGCTGTTCAGGTCGCTGGCACGGAGGTTGAAGACCTTGAGAACCTTACGTTCCTCTGCTGCATAGATCTGGACCACAGTCAGAACACACACCACCAGCAGGCAGCACAGAAGAGAGGAGGAGGACATGGCTCTCAGTTAGATAGGGCTTGATCCGTGGAGGGAAGACAACTAGGAGAGAGAGAGAGAGAGAGAGAGAGAGAGAGAGAGAGAGAGAGAGAGAGAGAGAGGGGAGGGGGAGAGATAGAGATAAAGGAGATAATATAAATATGTCAGTTGTTTCCCTAAGAGCAGGTCACAGAGCAGGAAGAATGAAAACACTAACACAGAGGAGAGAAAGACAAACAAATGAAAAAGACAAGTCCATTTTCAAATATAAAACATTATAAAGTGAACCCTTGTTACATGACTCCTGGAAGGTCATAATACCTGTGTTCTGTAGAGTCTGGAGACGAGCGTCTATCTGTCTGTCTGTCTCAGGGGAACCAACCACTGACGGTTTTTCATATGCCCTCTCACTTTTTATAAAGACCCCCCCCCCCCCACAAAAAGGCATCGCCTCCATTCCTCCCCACACAGAAATGCAATGGCACTCCACAGGTGGCTTGTTCTCAGTGATGCCTCAACCAATGAGATAACAGTCTGCGTTGCCAAACAACAGCAACACCTACAGGTATTATTTCCCTCTCATTCTGATGAAATGAAGGCCATGCTTTTGAATTAACACTTTGAGGGCTAGTTTCACAGCCAAATGAGTGAGGAAAACGTTGCTAGCTGTCAAATCATTGCTTCCTTGTTTTCACAATTCCTCTCAAAGCTCATTGGAGGAAGCGGACCATGGGAGGGACCTTGGATCCTCTCCTCTCCTCCAATGCGCTTTGAGTAGAACTGAGGAAACAAGGACGGAGGAAGCAAGGATTTGACAGCTAGTAACGTTTTCAGACACAGCCCAATAAATAAATGAATGCTGATTGGTTAAAAGCGCATTCCAGCCGGTGTCTATTCCAGAAGTTACCACCGGCTAAATCTAGGACGTTAAAATGTCTATTTACTCTGTTCCATCTGACTGCGCAATCCACTGTCTCATCAGCCCAGCCAGGCAATTTATAAACTTGATCTCCACTATAAAAGCATCTAGACATTATCTCACATTTCTTTTAGACTAACATTTAGTTTTCAACATCAGAGATTTGTATAAACCTTGCTGTCTGTCTCTCCGACATTTGCAACATTGTTTCAATATTCAATATGCCCTCAAAGCCGGTATTTGGAGAATATATTTACACGGTTTGCCGGCCATCGACTTCGTCTCGGGCCAAACATCAACCGTGCCAAAATATCCTCCAAACACCGGCTTCTCGGGCATTATCACTTAATTATCTAACGACAATATGTTCTAAGCTTAATCATGTTTATGAACCGATCATTAGTCCCAAAGTCATGTACAGTATAGAGATACTTTATCTGTATGTCTATATACCATATGGCTCTGTAGTCATTGTTAGTTAGGGAGGAGTTGTGCGGAACTCTGACCAGCTTGCCTGTGATGTTATGTGGAGAAAAATAATGTAGCCTACCCTGGGATACACATATCTGATGAACAGGACATTGATATTACTGAGTTGATCATTGATTGGTTGAGGTAAGACTGGCCAGTTAAGCAGCTGTTGGAAGACAGCCCTTTCTTTTCGTTTCTGGTTTCTTTATCTTGTGTCGTGGGGTAAGATGATTTTGTCTTCTGGTCAGCCATTTCTTACTTGATTGCCTGATGTTGACTGTTTATGAGTGTATTTTCTGTTTATGTAGGTTTAAACGTCAGATTGGCTTTTAGCTTGTTTTGTTTTCTGTTGGCAGGAATCCCAAATGGCATCCTATTCTCTTTATAGTACATTACTTTTGACCAGGGCCCATAGTATTGCACTAAATAGGGAATAGGGTGCTATTTGGGATACAGCCTGTGTTCGTATTGGTGCTGGATACCACTGGGAATGGACCACATGTGGTTTAATATGAGCTTATTCTGCAGACCGCGGGGGCTTTATAAAATGGTACGAGGCATTGGGATAACTTGTGGATGATCATGGCTTTATTCAGGAAAGTTTATTGGGCTACTTTGATGTGTCAAGTGGGCGAGATGCGCAGTCTGTGTTTGACTTTATGAATTTTGAGATGTCTGAGTTTAACTTCATAGAGAAACTCATTGTCCAAACCTACACTGGTGCAGCTGTAATGGAATGAGGGGTGGGAGGGCGTGGCCTGACAATTCAAGTCTTTCAAAGACAAAATGGTTGAGACTTTCCCAACAAACTGTATCTACATGAAAGACATTCCAACAACCTATATCTACATGGATGACATTCCATCAACCTGTATCTACATGAAAGACATTCCAACAACCTATATCTACATGGATGACATTCCATCAACCTGTATCTACATGAAAGACATTCCAACAACCTATATCTACATGGATGACATTCCATCAACCTGTATCTACATGAAAGACATTCCAACAACCTATATCTACATGGATGACATTCCATCAACCTGTATCTACATGGATGACATTACATCAACCTGTATCTACATGAAAGACATTCCAACAACCTATATCTACATGGATGACATTCCAACAACCTATATCTACATGGATGACATTCCATCAACCTGTATCTACATGAAAGACATTCCAACAACCTATATCTACATGGATGACATTCCATCAACCTGTATCTACATGGAAGACATTCCAACAACCTGTATCTACATGGAAGACATTCCAACAACCTGTATCTACATGGAAGACATTCCAGGTCCAACAGATGGGAGGTAGATTAGGGTTGGGAATTTGGGGGTTAGCCTACATTAAAGACAGGTTAATAGTTGCTTCTGACATTGCAGTGTGCAGTAGGTTAGTGCTGGGGGGGGGGGGGTTTAGGGTTTTAGGTGGGGCTGAGGAGAGGTGAAGGGGGTGGATAATGGCAGTTTTAGATGGCAGTTGTGTAAGCACAGCACAGCAAGGGGCGCTGCTGTCCACCCATCCTATCTGTAAACAGCTCTGTTACTGAGGGCGTGGCCTGACAATTCAAGTCTTTCAAAGACTAAATGGATGAGACTTTTCACAAAACTTGGTATAATATTGACATAGTATTTACCTCTAGGATCGATGACCTCACTATGATGGATCATCCGGCATTTTGGCCTGCTGAACCGATTTCCGCAAAACGAAATGTTCGGCATCTATAGACCAGGATCTTAATATGTTCAATAAGTTGATATTAAATGTCATGGCCGCTGTGAGCCAATGAACTTGAGTGAGGGTGTGGCCTGACACCTCAAGTCTTTCAAATACAAAATGGTTGAGAATTGTCACCAAACATGGTAAAACAATTACATAGTATGCCAGGAGCTGAGCCCAAATGCAAACATTCCTGTGATGATAATATAGGAGGCATATATTCTGCCATTCATACATACATGTGTCTTCTTCCATGGTTTTCAAACACTATATGTTTCATGATGAATGCCTAGTGCATAGGATTAGTGTCCTTTGCTGGTAAAACAAACTGACCAATGGCAGGAGGTCAGGAGTAGGCCAGGAGGTCACAACTGAGCCCAAATGAAAATTATTCATAAAATGGCAATATAGGAAGTATAGTCTGCAATTCATGCACGCGTGCTCTTCCATGGTGTTTTAGCCTCAGACTTGCCTGAGGCGCTCATCTAATTTTACATTTCAATTTTAGTCAGTTAGCAGACGCTCTTATCCAGAGCGACTTACAGTTAGTGAATACATCTTTTTTTTTTTTTTTATACTGGCCCCCCGTGGGAATCGAACCCACAACCCTGGCGTTGCAAACGCCATGCTCTATCAACTGAGCTACATCCCTGTCGGCCATTCCCTCCCCTACCCTGGGCCAATTGTGCGCCGCCCATGAGTCTCCCGGTCGCAGCCGGCTGAGACAGAGCCTGGATTCGAACCAGGATCTCTAGTGGCACAGTTAGCACTGCGAAGCAGTGCCTTAGGCCACTGCACCACTCAGGAGACAATAAGGAGACACTCAGGACTAATAAGACCATGTTGGCCCGGTTTGGCACATGTTGGCCCGGGTTGGCCCGGGTTGACCCATGTTGTCCCGGGTTGGCCCGGGTTCGAATCCTGCCACTGCTGCTTTCAGATAGGCATCCCTTGACAGTGAGGAATTGTTGTTGTTGTGCCTAAACAAAATGTGATGACTTATAAAATAATAAATTACATTTTTTTTTTATGAATTATAAAATAATAAATGACTTATCAAATAATAAATGACTTATCAAATAATAAATGACTTATAAAATAATAAATGACTTATAAAATAATAAATGACTTATAAAATAACAAATTACTTATAAAATAACAAATGACTTATAAAATAATAAATGACTTATAAAATAATAAATGACTTATAAAATAATAAATGACTTATAAACTAAGGGTGTTATAAGACAGTAGAAAGGCCAAAAGGACCCTGGGTCATAGCTGCCTGCAGCTACAGTATATTTGTTATAGTTTTTTCTGTTGTTGGTTACTTTTTTATTTTTTGATAACACCTACACATAATACTGAAGCTCACTCTGATGGCGAGGGATTCAGGGCATTCATATGTTTTGTATTGTATGTTTTGTATGTATAACGTATTTTGAGTATTTGGAAAATATACTGTATGCTGTATACAAGAACAATAATAATATAATTTTGTCCTGCAGGATTGCATTAGTGCTGTGGGATTCCTGCAAGTCACCTGCACAATTCCTTCACAGAGGCACAAATTCCCTTACAAAAGAGTCCTGTGGGACTTTTTTGTAAGGGTCACTGACAAATATTAGGAGAAAACCTAAACACTTCATGGTGATAAAAAAAAAAAGAACCAAACTGAGACCATTATACTGAAATGCAGTTGTTTTATTGATGTCTAAAGGGAGGACCATGAGATCAGAGTGGGGGGGGGGGGGACTAGGTATATTAGTCTGTTGTGATTCAGAACACAGTTTAGAGCTGTGTCTGGGGACCCAAAGGGGAGCACGTTTTAGTTTTTGCCCTATCACTACACTAAAACACTAGATTCAACTAATCAACTCATCATCAAGCCTTTAGTTGAATCAGGTGTGTTAGTTCTAGGGGAAAAAATAACTATGTGCACCCCCCAGGTCCCCAGGACCAGGATTGGGAAACACTGGTGTAGAGGGTGTTTGGAATTAGAGTGAGGTCAGAGTTTTGACAGGTTGTTGTGGATAAGAGGAGAGGCTTTGGTCTAGGCTTGGGGCTCTCAGGTGGAGTAGTACAGGGTCTACTCTAGGGGCTCTAGGGTGTAGGAGTAGTACAGGGTCTATAGTAGAGGCTCTAGGGTGTAGGAGTAGTACAGGGTCTACTGTAGAGGCTCTAGGGTGTAGGAGTAGTACAGGGTCTACTGTAGAGGCTCTATGGTGTAGGAGTAGTAGAGGGTCTACTTTAGAGGCTCTAGGGTGTAGGAGTAGTACAGGGTCTACTGTAGAGGCTCTATGGTGTAGGAGTAGTAGAGGGTCTACTTTAGAGGCTCTAGGGTGTAGGAGTAGTACAGGGTCTACTGTAGAGGCTCTAGGGTGTAGGAGTGGTACAGGGTCTACTTTAGAGGCTCTAGGGTGTAGGAGTAGTACAGGGTCTACTGTAGAGGCTCTAGGGTGTAGGAGTAGGATAGGATCCCTCCCCTCTTGATGGGGCAGCTATGCTGCCAAGTTCCGTTCTTGATGGAGCGCTCACAGGTCCCCAGCAGGTCGTCGAAGATCACGTCTGAGTCGTACACCTCCAGCCTCAGGGGGTCGTTCTCACGGGCGTTGAAGAAGTTGAAGTCCTCCTTCCACCAGGGGTCAGTGTTGTCGTTCTTTACCTCTGTCTTCCCACCGTAGCCGGAGCCCATAAACACCTGAATTATAATATTGATGATGATAATGATAATGTTAATCATCATCATAAACATCACCGTCATGATAAATATATATATATATATCTATATATATATTCATATTGTAAAGGGGAGAGGGGGATCTCATCCACCACCAATGTGTATCACCCAGACATTTGGCACCTGACAGATCACCACACATCATCTATCATGGTGGACAGGTGACTCAGGTGAGGAGAGATTTACCTTGACGTAGGCATCAGGGGTCTGGAACAAGCCGCTGTTCAGGTCGCTGGCACGGAGGTTGAAGACCTTGAGAACCTTACGTTCCTCTGCTGCATAGATCTGGACCACAGTCAGAACACACACCACCAGCAGGCAGCACAGAAGAGAGGAGGAGGACATGGCTCTCAGTTAGATAGGGCTTGATCCGTGGAGGGAAGACAACTAGGAGAGAGAGAGGGGGAAAGGCATCACATTGATTTTTTTATTTTTGTATTATGTGGAATCAACTTTGATTCAACCAGTTTTAGCCCAGTGGGTACTTTACATAATGTCAATTTTAAAATATAATACATTATAAAGTAAACTCTCGTTACATGACACGTAAAAGGTCATAAA
This sequence comes from Coregonus lavaretus, assembly GCF_964263955.1. Classification (NCBI taxonomy): domain Eukaryota; kingdom Metazoa; phylum Chordata; class Actinopteri; order Salmoniformes; family Salmonidae; genus Coregonus; species Coregonus lavaretus. The sequence continues at coordinate 44,391,452 of NC_140004.1, forward strand.
ACCTGTGTTCTGTAGAGTCTGGAGACGAGCGTCTGTCTGTCAATCTGTCTCGGGGGAACCAACCACTGCTGGTTTTTCCTATGCCCTCTCACTGTTTATAAAGACCTCACCTGTGCATCCACAAAACACTCTCAACATACTCCAATAACACAGAGGTTGTATCCCAAAATTACACCCTATAACCCTACATAGTGCACTACTTTTGACCAGAGCCCTATATGCCCTGATGCAAAGTATTGCACTACCTAGTCCAGGGTGCCATTTGGGACACAGGTAAAGAGGCAATGGAGACAGGTGCTCTGTTCTCAGTGATGCTTCAACCAATGAGAAAACAGTCTGCGTGGCCGAACAACAGCAACACCTACAAATATTATTAACCTCAAATGCTGATGAAATGAAGGCCAGGCTTTTGAATAAATACTTTGAGGGCTAGTTTCCTGGACACAAGTTAAACTTGGTCCTGGACTAAAAAGAAAAACACTTTCAACAGGGATTCTCCATTAAGTGCGTTTTTTTGTTCGGGACTAGGCTTAATCTGGGTCTGGGAAATCGGCAATCAAAGTTCAATAAGGGAAATCCATTTAAATTCTAATTCATCATCACTGACAAATATTAAGACAAAAACTAAACACTACGTGATAAAATAAATATCCAGTCTGAGACCATAGTGCTGAGATGCAGGTTTCTTTATTAAAGCCATACCTAAGTGAGGATCGTCATATCAGATGAGTGCCAATGTTCAGTTTGGACACAATCACAAGGAGCATTTGGCATATGCTCAGTTATAGGGGTTAGTTCATTAATTAATGCACTTAATTCTGATAGTCAGACACTGTGATAGGGGTGGGTACTTAGTATGTGCGTCTCTTATATTTAGAGGGTGTTTGGAATGAGAGTGGGGTCAGAGGTCAAAGGTCAGAATCGTGTAAAGTTTGAGGTCCTGCTGGTCAAGGGCATCACCAGAGTTTCATAACATTCGATCCTAAACCCTGAAGACCAGGGGCTGACTGGAGGGTTAAAAACAAATCACATTTAATAAAGCATTGCGTGCATATCATCGTATTTGCGGGTCCAAGTAAAAATGGCTTTTTCTAATATGATTTCATGAAATGCTACGTCATTTTATATGACTGGAGACATTACAATAATATTTTTTAATACAACACAAATTACCAAAATGGCTACTCCTACGTTGACATACTGAGATCAATAAAACGAACGACCGTGTCTTAAATGCAACCAATAGCACAGGCGAATGAAAAGTATGGTTACACAGTTTGTGTGAGGAGGAAATTATAGGCCATCAACTTTCCAGTTAAACTCACTCATCCAGACTGTTTTCTTTCCCACAACTGTATTTTTAAATATTGTGAAAGTCCTTTTAGCTGCTGCCTGCTGTTCATTGACAGCCACATTGACAGCCACATTGACAGCCACATTGACAGCCACATTGACAGCCACATTGACAGCCACATTGACAGCCACATTGACAGCCACATTGACAGCTACATTGACAGCCACATTGACCGCCATATTGACAGCCTCATTGACAGCCACATTGACAGCCACATTGACAGCCACATTGACAGCCACATTGACAGCCACATTGACAGCCACATTGACAGCCACATTGACAGCTAAATTGACAGCCACATTGACAGCCACATTGACAGGCACATTGACAGGCACATTGACAGCCACATTGACAGCCACATTGACAGCTAAATTGACAGCCACATTGACAGCCACATTGACAGGCACATTGACAGCCACATTGACAGCCACATTGACAGCCACATTGACAGCCACATTGACAGCTACATTGACAGGCACATTGACAGCCACATTGACAGCTAAATTGACAGCCACATTGACAGCCACATTGACAGCCACATTGACAGCCACATTGACAGCCACATTGACAGCCTCATTGACAGCCACATTGACAGCCACATTGACAGCTAAATTGACAGCCACATTGACAGCCACATTGACAGGCACATTGACAGCCACATTGACAGCCACATTGACAGCCACATTGACAGCCACATTGACAGCTACATTGACAGGCACATTGACAGCTACATTGACAGGCACATTGACAGCCACATTGACAGCCACAACTCAACAATCGTCTGTTTGATATTTGCCCCGTGTGCTGCCCAATTGCGGGATTCCCGACTGTAGGCCTGTATGTGCTTGTGATGTGACGAAACACAATAACCATTTTCCCCCTGTGGCTAAATTACGCTCTCTGGTGTAGAATTTTCAACGATTTCATTTATTTCTGTAGAGACAGGAGTAATGAGGCCTATATAATTTGACAAATGTATTTGAATTTATCTGCAGCACTTACAGTAGCCTACCCCTTTTTGTGGCTATGTTTTCTTCCATGCGGCGTGATCTCCCCAAGGCCAAATCATCAACACTTCTTGTTATTAAATCAATGGATTGTGGTCAGTACCCCATATTAGGTTAATTGCGTAGGTAGGCCAACTGTTACAATAATAGTCTATTTAAACTAATCTATCAGCAAGTAGCCTACAATTACAAGAGAGTAAAGTCTGTAAGTCAATGAACAAGTATTTGTATCTAATCACTTATTTTCCCTGTTTAGCCAATAGTGGTTTAGCTATATTGTTATAGAAACGATGCAGGCATATACTCCCTTTTTAACCATTGTAGCACAGGTTCTATATTCATAAGGCTAATAAGAAAATATATAGCAGATACATTCCATTACAGCTGCGCCGTTGTAGGTTTGGACAATGAGTTTCTCTATGAAGTTAAACTCAGACATCTCAAAATTCATAAAGTCAAACACAGACTGCGCATCTCGCCCACTTGACACATCAAAGTAGCCCAAAAAACGTTCCTGAATAAAGCCCTGATCATCCACAAGTTATCCACACGGGCCCTGATCATCCACTTCGTCAACCACTTTGAAAAGAAGGTTGACGACATCCGATCCTCGTTTGTTAAGTCTAATGACACTGCTGGTCCTACTCACACTGCCCTACCCTATGCTTTGACTTCTTTCTCCCCTCTCTCTCCAGATAAAATCCTGCGACTTGTGACTGCAGGCCGCCCAACAACCTGCCCGCTTGACCCCATCCCCTCCTCTCTTCTCCAGACCATCTCCGGTGACCTTCTCCCCTACCTCACCTCGCTGATCAACTCATCCTTGACCGCTGGCCATGTCCCTTCCGTCTTCAAGAGAGCGAGAGTTGCTCCCCTTCTCAAAAAACTAACACTCGATCCCACTGATGTCAACAACTACAGACCAGTATCCCTTCTTTCTTTTCTTTCCAAAACTATTGAGCGTGCCGTCTTTAGCCAACTCTCTTGCTATCTCTCTCAGAATGACCTTCTTGATCCAAACCAGTCAGGTTTCAGGACTGGTCATTCAACTGAGACTGCTCTTCTCTGTGTCACGGAGGCTCTCCGCACTGCTAAAGCTAACTCTCTCTCCTCTGCTCTTGTCGTTCTAGACCTGTCTGCTGCCTTTGATACTGTGAACCATCAGATCCTCCTCTCCACCCTCTCCAAGCTGGGCATCTCCGGCGCGGCTCACTTCTGGATTGCGTCCTACCTGACCGGTCGCTCCTACCAAGTGGCGTGGCGAGAAGCTGTCTTCGCACCACGTGCTCTCACCACTGGTGTCCCCCAGGGCTCAGTTCTAGGCCCTCTCCTTTTCTCCCTATACACCAAGTCACTTGGCTCTGTCATATCCTCACATGGCCTCTCCTATCATTGCTACGCTGACGATACACAACTAATCTTCTCCTTTCCCCCTTCTGATAACCAGGTGGCGAATCGCATCTCTGCATGTCTGGCAGACATATCAGTATGGATGACGGATCACCACCTCAAGCTGAACCCTGGCAAGACGGAGCTGCTCTTCCTCCCGGGGAAGGACTGCCCGTTCCATGATCTCGCCATCACGGTTGACAACTCCGTTGTGTCCTCCTCCCAGAGTGCGAAGAGCCTTGGCGTGACCCTGGACAACACCCTGTCGTTCTCCGCTAACATCAAGGCGGTGACCCGCTCCTGCAGGTTCATGCTCTACAACATTCGGAGAGTACGACCCTACCTTACACAGGAAGCGGCACAGGTCCTAATCCAGGCACTTGTCATCTCCCGTCTGGATTACTGCAACTCGCTGTTGGCTGGCCTCCCTGCCTGTGCCATTAAACCCCTACAACTCATCCAGAACGCCGCAGCCCGTCTGGTGTTCAACCTTCCCAAGTTCTCTCACGTCACCCCCCTCCTCCGCACACTCCACTGGCTTCCAGTTGAAGCTCGCATCCGTTACAAGACCATGGTGCTTGCCTATGGAGCAGTGAGGGGAATGGCACCTCTGTACCTTCGGGCTCTGATCAGTCCCTACACCCAAACGAGGGCATTGCGTTCATCCACCTCTGGCCTGCTGGCTCCCCTTCCTCTGCGGAAGCATAGTTCCCGCTCAGCCCAGTCAAAACTGTTCGCTGCTCTGGCACCCCAATGGTGGAACAAGCTCCCTCACGACGCCAGGACAGCGGAGTCACTCACCACCTTCCGGAGACATTTGAAACCCCACCTCTTTAAGGAATACCTGGGATAGGATAAAGTAATCCTTCTACCCCCCCCCCCCCCCCCCAAAATTGTAAAGTGGTTATCCCACTGGCTATAGGGTGTGTTTGTGAGTCGCTCTGGATAAGAGCGTCTGCTAAATGACGTAAATGTGCCCTTGAGCAAGGCACTTAACCCTAATTGCTCCTGTAAGTCGCTCTGGATAAGAGCGTCTGCTAAATGACTAAAATGTAAATGTAAATGTAAATCCCAATGCCTCGTACCATTTTATAAAGCCCCCGTGGCCTGCAGAATAAGCTCATATTAAACCACATGTGGTCCATTCCCAGTGGTATCCAGCACCAATACGAACACAGGCTGTATCCCAAATAGCACCCTATTCCCTATATGTGGTCCTCTGTAGCTCAGCTGGTAGAGCACGGCGCTTGTAACGCCAAGGTAGTGGGTTCGAACCCCGGGACCACCCATACACAAAAAAAATGTATGCACACATGACTGTAAGTCGCTTTGGATAAAAGCGTCTGCTAAATGGCATATTATTATTATTATTTAGTGCACTACTATGGGCCCTGGTCAAAAGTAATGTACTATAAAGAGAATAGGATGCCATTTGGGATTCCTGCCAAGAGAAAACAAAACAAGCTAAAAGCCAATCTGATGTTTAAACCTACATAAACAGAAAATACACTCATAAACAGTCAACATCAGGCAATCAAGTAAGAAATGGCTGACCAGAAGACAAAATCATCTTACCCCACGACACAAGATAAAGAAACCAGAAACGAAAAGAAAGGGCTGTCTTCCAACAGCTGCTTAACTGGCCAGTCTTACCTCAACCAATCAATGATCAACTCAGTAGTATCAATGTCCTGTTCATCAGATATGTGTATCCCAGGGTAGGCTACATTATTTTTCTCCACATAACATCACAGGCAAGCTGGTCAGAGTTCCACACAACTCCTCCCTAACTAACAATGACTACAGAGCCATATGGTATATAGACATACAGATAAAGTATCTCTATACTGTACGTGACTTTGGGACTAATGATCCGTTCATAAACATGATTAAGCTTAGAACATATTGTCCTTAGATAATTAAGTGATAATGCCCGAGAAACCGGTGTTTGGAGGATATTTTGGCACGGGTGATGTTTGGCCCGAGACGAAGTCGATGACCGGCAAACCGTGTAAATATATTCTCCAAATACCGGCTTTGAGGGCATTATCACTTAATTATCTAACGACAATATGGTCTAAGCTTAATAATGATGTCAGCTGATTCATGTCCAGACTCCCGACACGTTCATTACTATGGTACAGCTGGAGATCGAATTTGAATATTGAAACAATGTTGCAAATGTCGGAGAGACAGACAGCAAGGTTTATACAAATCTCTGATGTTGAAAACTAAATGTTAGTCTAAAAGAAATGTGAGATAATGTCTAGATGCTTTTATAGCGGAGATCAAGTTTATAAATTGCCTGGCTGGGCTGATGAGACAGTGGATTGCGCAGTCAGATGGAACAGAGTAAATAGACATTTTAACGTCCTAGATTTAGCCGGTGGTAACTTCTGGAATAGACACCGGCTGGAATGCGCTTTTAACCAATCAGCATTCATTTATTTATTGGGCTGTGTCTGAAAACGTTACTAGCTGTCAAATCCTTGCTTCCTCCGTCCTTGTTTCCTCAGTTCTACTCAAAGCGCATTGGAGGAGAGGAGAGGATCCAAGGTCCCTCCCATGGTCCTCTTCCTCCAATGAGCTTTGAGAGGAATTGAGAAAACAAGGAAGCAATGATTTGACAGCTAGCAACGTTTTCCTCACTCATTGGGCTGTGAAACTAGCCCTCAAAGTGTTAATTCAAAAGCCTGGCCTTCATTTCATCAGAATCAGAGGATAATAATACCTGTAGGTGTTGCTGTTGTTTGGCAACGCAGACTGTTATCTCATTGGTTGAGGCATCACTGAGAACAAGCCACCTGTGGAGTGCCATTGCATTTCTGTGTGGGGAGGAATGGAGGCGATGCCTTTTTGTGTGGTGGGAGGGGGTCTTTATAAAAAGTGAGAGGGCATAGGAAAAACCGTCAGTGGTTGGTTCCCCTGAGACAGACAGACAGACAGACAGACAGACAGATAGACGCTCGTCTCCAGACTCTACAGAACACAGGTATTATGACCTTCCAGGAGTCATGTAACAAGGGTTCACTTTATAATGTTTTATATTTGAAAATTGACTTGTCTTTTTCATTTGTTTGTCTTTCTCTCCTCTGTGTTAGTGTTTTCATTCTTCCTGCTCTGTGACCTGCTCTTAGGGAAACAACTGACATATTTATATTATCTCCTTTATCTCTATCTCTCCCCATCCCCTCTCTCTCTCTCTCTCTCTCTCTCTCTCTCTCTCTCTCTCTCTCTCTCTCTCTCTCTCTCTCTCTCTCTCTCTCTCCTAGTTGTCTTCCCCTCCACGGATCAAGCCCTATCTAACTGAGAGCCATGTCCTCCTCCTCTCTTCTGTGCTGCCTGCTGGTGGTGTGTGTTCTGGCTGTGGTCCAGATCTATGCAGCAGAGGAACGTAAGGTCCTCAAGGTGTTCAACCTCCGTGCAAGCAACCTGGACAGCAGCCTGCTGGGGACCGCTGATGCCTACGTCGAGGTAAATATCTCCTCACCTGAGTCACCTATCAACCATCATAGCTTATGTGCAGTGAGCTAACTGGGTGCTACTTGTAGACGTGGGTGGTGGATGAATGGAGGCTAGAACACACCCCCTTCATATAAATCTAAACTAAAAAATATATTAGGATTATTAGGCTAATTATCATCATTATTATCATCATTCATAGAGTAAGTTAGAGGACTCATCTTTGTATCTGAGCACGGGCAGCACCATTAAGGCCATCTCCATTTTTCAGTAGTCCATTTTCACAAAGCTTATATTGGTGATTTACTGCCACCTGCAGGGCTGAAGTCCTGAACCAAATCTTGTGTCAGTCATTTACTGTGGCCACCAGATGGAGGTGATGAAGCTTAAAAACATTTGTAATGAATAGTTAACCCAGTTTGAAGAAAAAGACAATGCTCTCCTTGGTTGATCGCTCCCAACTCATAGGAATACCCACTGGTTTCCAATAGATATTACAGCCACAAAGTCAAAATTGCCTATATCGAAGAAAAAATATAATGAAAACAAAAATTAGAAGGATTACTTTATCCTATCCCAGGTATTCCTTAAAGAGGTGGGGTTTCAAATGTCTCTGGAAGGTTGTGAGTGACTCCGCTGTCCTGGCGTCGTGAGGGAGCTTGTTCCACCATTGGGGTGCCAGAGCAGCGAACAGTTTTGACTGGGCTGAGCGGGAACTATGCTTCCGCAGAGGTAGGGGAACCAGCAGGTCAGAGGTGGATGAACGCAGTGCCCTCGTTTGGGTGTAGGGACTGATCAGAGCCTGAAGGTACGGAGGTGCCGTTCCCCTCACAGCTCCGTAGGCAAGCACCATGGTCTTGTAGCAGATGCGAGCTTCAACTGGAAGCCAGTGGAGTGTGCGGAGGAGCGGGGTGACGTGAGAGAACTTGGGAAGGTTGAACACCAGACGGGCTGCGGCATTCTGGATGAGTTGTAGGGGTTTAATGGCACAGGCAGGGAGCCCAGCCAACAGCGAGTTGCAGTAATCCAGACGGGAGATGACAAGTGCCTGGATTAGGACCTGTGCCGCTTCCTGTGTAAGGCAGGGTCGTACTCTCCGAATGTTGTAGAGCATGAACCTACAGGATCGGGTCACCGCCTTGATGTTAGCGGAGAACGACAGGGTGTTGTCCAGGGTCACGCCAAGGCTCTTCGCACTCTGGGAGGAGGACACAACGGAGTTGTCAACCGTGATGGCGAGATCATGGAACGGGCAGTCCTTCCCCGGGAGGAAGAGCAGCTCCGTCTTGCCGAGGTTCAGCTTGAGGTGGTGATCCGTCATCCATACTGATATGTCTGCCAGACATGCAGAGATGCGATTCGCCACCTGGTTATCAGAAGGGGGAAAGGAGAAGATTTGTTGTGTGTCGTCAGCGTAGCAATGATAGGAGAGGCCATGTGAGGATATGATAGAGCCAAGTGACTTGGTGTATAGCGAGAATAGGAGAGGGCCTAGAACTCGCCACGCCACATGGTAGGAGTGACCTGTCAGGTAGGACGCAATCCAAGAGTGAGCCGCGCCGGAGATGCCCAGCTCGGAGAGGGTGGAGAGGAGGATCTGATGGTTCACAGTATCAAAGGCAGCAGACAGGTCTAGAAGGACAAGAGCAGAGGAGAGAGAGTTAGCTTTAGCAGTGCGGAGAGCCTCCGTGACACAGAGAAGAGCAGTCTCAGTTGAATGACCAGTCTTGAAACCTGACTGGTTTGGATCAAGAAGGTCATTCTGAGAGAGATAGCAAGAGAGTTGGCTAAAGACGGCACGCTCAATAGTTTTGGAGAGAAAAGAAAGAAGGGATACTGGTCTGTAGTTGTTGACATCAGAGGGATCGAGTGTTGGTTTTTTGAGAAGGGGTGCAACTCTCGCTCTCTTGAAGACGGAAGGGACATAGCCAGCGGTCAAGGATGAGTTGATCAGCGAGGTGAGGTAAGGGAGAAGGTCACCGGAGATGGTCTGGAGAAGAGAGGAGGGGATAGGGTCAAGCGGGCAGGTTGTTGGGCGACCTGCCGTCACAAGTCACAAGATTTTATCTGGAGAGAGAGGGGAGAAAGAAGTCAAAATCTTGTGACTTGTGACGGCAGGTCGCCCAGTGTGAGCAGGACCAGCAGTGTCTTTGATTTAACAAACGAGGATCGGATGTCGTCAACCTTCTTTTCAAAATGGTTGACGAAGTCATCCACAGAGAGGGAGGGGGGGGGGATTCAGCAGGGAGGAGAATGTGGCAAAGAGCTTCCTAGGGTTAGAGGCAGATGCTTGGAATTTAGAGTGGTAGAAAGTGGCCTTAGCAGCAGAAACAGATGAAGAAAATGTAGAGAGGAGGGAGTGAAAAGATGCCAGGTCCGCAGGGAGTCTAGTTTTCTTCCACCTCTTTAAGGAATACCTGGGATAGGATAAAGTAATCCTCCCCCCCCCAATTTTTTTTTTTTAAATAAATAAATAAATAAAATAAAAATATTGTAAAGTGGTTATCCCACTGGCTATAGGGTGAATGCACCAATTTGTAAGTCGCTCTGGATAAGAGCGTCTGCTAAATGACGTAAATGTAAATGTAAATGATTTCCGCTCAGCTGCCCGGAGCTCTGTTCTGTGAGCTCGCAATGAGTCATCAAGCCACGGAGCTGGAGGGGAGGACCGAGCCGGCCGGGAGGATAGGGACATAGAGAGTCAAAGGATGCAGAAAGGGAGGAGAGGAGGGTTGAGGAGGCAGAATCAGGAGATTGGAGGGAGAAGGATTGAGCAGAGGGAAGAGATTTTAGGATGGAAGAGGAGAGAGTAGCGGGAGAGAGAGAGCGAAGGTTGCGACGGCGCATTACCATCTGTGTAGGGGCAGAGTGAGTAGTGTTGGAGGAGAGGGAGAGAGAAAAGGATACAAAGTAGTGGTCGGAGACATGGAGGGGAGTTGCAAAGAGATTAGTAGAAGAACAGCATCTAGTAAAGATGAGGTCAAGCGTATTGCCTGCCTTGTGAGTAGGGGGGGACGGTGAGAGGGTGAGGTCAAAAGAGGAGAGGTGTGGAAAGAAGGAGGCAGAGAGAAATTAGTCAAATGTAGACGTAGGGAGGTTGAAATCCCCCAGAACTGTGAGGGGTGAGCCATCCTCAGGAAAGGAACTTATCAAGGTGTCAAGCTCGTTGATGAACTCTCCAAGGGAACCTGGAGGGCGATAGATGAATATATATCCATGATGTTTCCTCGAACTAACTCTATGATCATAATCATTCTCATTATTATCCAGGTATTCAGGGCTTTCGGCTTTCTTGGGAGGACAGAGGTGAAGAACGACAACACTGACCCCAGTTGGGAAGAGGAGTTCAGCTTCCTCAACGCCCGTGAGAACAACACCTTGAGGATGGAGGTGTACGACAGCGACGTGGACTTGGACGACCTGCTGGGGACCTGCGAGCGCTCCATCAAGATGGGAACCTTCCAGCATCAATGTTTCCTCAAGAAGGGTGGGACCCTGCACTACTCCTACACCCTAGAGCCTCTACAGTAGACCCTGTACTACTCCTACTCCCTAGAGCCGCTATAGTAGACCCTGTACTACTCCTACATCCTAGAGCCTCTATAATAAACCCTGTACTACTCCTACACCCTAGAGCCCCTACAGTAGAGCCTGTACTACTCATACACCCTAGAGCCGCTATAGTAAGTCGCTCTGGATAAGAGCGTCTGCTAAATGACTAAAATGTAAAATGTAAATAGTAGACCCTGTACTACTCCTACATCCTAGAGCCTCTATACTAAACCCTGTACTACTCCCACACCCTAGACCCTCTATAGTAGACCCTGTACTGCTCTTACACCCTAGAGCCCATACAGTAAACCCTGTACTACTCCTACACCCTAGAGCCTCTACAGTAGACCCTGTACTACTCCTACATCCTAGAGCCTCTATAGTAGATCCTGTACTACTCCTACACCCTAGAGCCTCTACAGTAGTCCCTGTACTACTCCTACACCCTAGAGCCCCTACAGTAAACCCTGTACTACTCCTACACCCTAGATTCTCTACAGTAGACCCTGTACTACTCCTACACCCTAGAGCCTCTATAGTAGACCCTGTACTACTCCTACACCCTAGAGCCCCTACAGTAGACCCTGTACTACTCCTACATCCTAGAGCCTCTAGAGTAGATCCTGTACTACTCCTACACCCTAGAGCCTCTACAGTAGACCCTGTACTACTCCTACACCCTAGAGCCCCTATAGTAGACCCTGTACTACTCCTACACCCTAGAGCCCATACAGTAGACCCTGTACTACTCCTACACCCTAGAACCCCTATAGTAGACCCTGTACTACTCCTACACCCTAGAGCCCCTACAGTAGACCCTGTACTACTCTTACACCCTAGAGCCCATACAGTAAACCCTGTACTACTCCTACACCCTAGAGCCTCTACAGTAGACCCTGTACTACTCCTACATCCTAGAGCCTCTATAGTAGATCCTGTACTACTCCTACACCCTAGAGCCTCTACAGTAGACCCTGTACTACTCCTACACCCTAGAGCCCCTACAGTAAACCCTGTACTACTCCTACACCCTAGATTCTCTACAGTAGACCCTGTACTACTCCTACACCCTAGAGCCTCTATAGTAGACCCTGTACTACTCCTACACCCTAGAACCCCTATAGTAGACCCTGTACTACTCCTACACCCTAGAGCCCCTACAGTAGACCCTGTACTACTCCTACACCCTAGAGCCCCTACAGTAGACCCTGTACTACTCCTACACCCTAGAGCCTCTACAGTAGACCCTGTACTACTCCTACACCCTAGAGCCCCTACAGTAGACCCTGTACTACTCCTACACCCTAGAGCCTCTACAGTAGACCCTGTACTACTCCTACACCCTAGAGCCCCTACAGTAGACCCTGTACTACTCCTACATCCTAGAGCCTCTACAGTAGACCCTGTACTACTCCTACACCCTAGAGCCCCTACAGTAGACCCTGTATAAAAGTATGCATTAGGGCATCTGCAATAGAATATACTTGGCAAAAACAAATGCATTTCTATAGCCTCCAAAATCGTTTTTACAATGGTGAAGGAGTTCAACGGCTGCGCAGTGTCTTCAAAACTGCGCCCCATGTTTGTCATCTAGGGTTTTGTACACATCATTGATTCCTACACCCTCAACTAGAGTAGATACCTATTCAACAACAACAACATCCGGCCCCCATCTAACCCCTCTCCTCTGACATGGCTTTCTCATTCTCCCCAGACTGAGCTGAAAAACCCTCCTCCCCCTCTTCTCAACCTCAGGCTCATCATAACAGACTAGATTCTAGAACATTGAGCAGTACAAAACTCCACCTCACCCCTACAGTTAGTTTATCGTACACAGTGTCTACACTGACGTCTATCTCTCAGTATGCCGCCTTGTGTATTTGATTGTTGACTCAGTTATATGACCCAGATCTGGTTGTCCCACTGTAGTTACAGGGTAGGTACTGTGTCTGTTTACCTTATGAACTGCAGTAGTGAATGAGTTAACCTCTGTCACTCACTGTGTCTGGCCTGCTGTCACTGTGTCTGGACTGCTCTGGTCCTCACTTTAGTATGACATCAATAAATACAAATCTTGTTTCCCTGCACAATGGTCTCAGTCTGGCTCTCTCTAGTTCTTCATTGAAATACTAAATGACCATACTCATGTTTTAGAAATTACAGCTAGCCTACAATTTGACAATGAGGCTTACATCTTTTCAATCATACTCTATTACCATGTTTAGTGTGGAGGCCTGTCTTTGGCCACAAATTGTCAATAGAACAGTGGAATTATGATATCAACAAGGTAATTTAACCTCTGTTAGAGAAAATGGAAGGTCTATGAGAAAACTAATACAATTCCTAGAGAGAGAACCTTTTAAGCTAAATGTGTTTGTTTACGGTCATAGTGTCTAAATCTTCCTGATTCAACCTTGGTTCTCTTTCACAACAGTAAAACATTTAAACAATCAAATAATATAGCATTTCCCCTGCAAAGAATGTTGTTGTTTTTTGGGATTATGATGAAGTAAGAAAGTAATATTCAGCTATTTTTGGTATACCTGGCCAGATGTACAGATAGCCAAACTGGACTCTTATTGTGCTGTAAGGAAACATGTTTTAAATGGAACAATGTTGGAACGAGGTTTACCAAACACATTTAAAGCCAGCTTGAACAAACACAGGTGTGGAAAAACGTGTTGCCGTGGGAATACGTCACGATGACACATGATAAGTCACTCACCTATTTGTCCCTTGTTGTGTTCCAAATGGAACCCTATTCCCTGTATGGGCCCTGGTCAAAAGTAGTGCACTATATAGGGAATAGGGCGCCATAGATCCTCTCCTCCAATGAGCTTTAAGAGGGAGGTTACTGGTCGGTTACTGGGAGCCTGGGACTAACAGGTGAGTAATAATGATGATAATTCTGTCACACTAAAGATGATAAACACCTCATTAGGCTAGCTGTTTTTGTTATTTTTTATGTATTCTAAAAAATATATGTTTTATGAAGACTGTGAAGGCTTACCTGGTAGAAGTATATCATGAGTAAGTATTTGTATCTATTATTTGTTATTTGCTAACTTTGCTGTGAAAGGCAGTGGCATGTATTCATGGCTGCCAAGGGAAGCCATGCTTCCCCTAAAAATTGACAAAAAAATTATAATATTAAAAAACATATAAAATAATTGTTCTTTCGTCTCTCTGTGTTTTCATAATTGTCCTTCACAAGAGGCTGAATGTATCTCACCGGAGAAAGCATCCCAGCGAGCGAAACAGCGCCCCTCTGTCTCTCTACGTGTAGGCTGTGAATGGTCCTGGCGCACCAAAAACATAACTTCAATCACATCACATCGAGAGCAAAACTTCATTGACAGAAACAACTTGAATTGTTGCATCTCGTTGTGTTGTTGTCGTGGGTGGCTAACTAGCTAAAATTGTCTCTTTCCTAAGTTAGCCATGGATGGAGACAGGGATTTGGACTTGTAGTTTTACTTAATTCTCCGTACTGGCCAATGATTATAAAGGCAATTCTGATCCAACCATAAATTCATACATTGTGCCCCTGTCCTGAGAGGATGGAAGTTCAATATGTAGCCAGATGTAGAAGGCTAATGTTAACTAGCTAACGTTGCACATGGAAAGAAGTTAGTCTAGCGAGCAAGCATTTTAGCCAGGTAGCCTAGGACAACAAAAACTAAAAGTGTGTACTGTATGATAGAGTCATAGACCGTTTCATCAACATGAAAGAGAGGAGGATGGCATTGGCGTTTCTCTACAAGTTCGGTGAGTCATGTTTTTTCTACTTACGCACACACACATTCACACATACACACACACACATACACACACACACACACACAAATCAGAACCATGGACACATCATATTTAGCTTACGTTGATTGGACTCAATTGTTTTTGGTATCTTTTAGTTGTCACTGTATTAGACTAAGCAGAGGTGATTTGATGATGTTGAAATGTTGCTGGAATAGAGGAGGCAGCTCCTGTTTTATTTGTGACTTGCGGTAACTCTGTGGTTCTAAATGAAATGTAGGAAACATTGACTTGCTTAACCCTGCTGTAGGTCATGTACTGCAACTGTTTGTTACATGCAATATGCTTTGTGGACTTCACCGGACAGATGTTGCTCTCCGGTTTTGTGATGAAAAGAAGGTGTAGTTGAATTTATTCTACCACTGTGTCTTCTTATTGTCTCGGCCTTTAGGCCTATATATCACAGTGGCAAGGCATTTCCTACTGTCTCCTGTCTCCTATATCCTGTCTCCTCCTGTCTCCTCTAGACTCCCGAGTGGCGCAGTGGTCTAAGGCCACTAGAGATCCTGGTTCGAATCCAGGCTCTGTCGTAGCCGGCCGCGACCGGGAGACCCATGGGGCGGCGCACAATTGGCCCAGCGTCGTCCAGGGTAGGGGAGGGAATGGCCGGCAGGGATGTAGCTCAGTTGGTAGAGCATGGCGTTTGCAACGCCAGGGTTGTGGGTTCGATTCCCATGGGGGGCCAGTATGAAAAAAAATAATAATGTATGCACTCACTGTAAGTCGCTCTGGATAAGAGCGTCTGCTAAATGACTATATATGTCTCATATATCCTGTCTCTTACCGTTTCCTACTGTCTCCTGTCTCCTATATCCTGTCTCCTCCTGTCATCTCCTATATCCTGTCTCCTCCTGTCTCCTATATCCTGTCTCCTATATCCTGTCTCCTCCTGTCTCCTCCTGTTTCCTCCTATATCCTGTATCCTCCTGTCTCCTCTTGTCTCCTATATCCTGTCTCCTCCTGTCTCCTCCTGTCTCCTATATCCTGTCTCCTCCTGTCTCCTATATCCTGTCTCCTATATCCTGTCTCCTATATCCTGTCTCCTCCTATATCCTGTCTCCTCCTGTCTCCTCCTGTCTCCTATATCCTGTATCCTCCTGTCTCATCTTGTCTCCTATATCCTATATCCTGTCTCCTATATCCTGTCTCCTATATCCTGTCTCCTCCTGTCTCCTCCTGTCTCCTATATCCTGTCTCCTCCTGTCTCCTATATCCTGTCTCCTCCTGTCTCCTCCTGTCTCCTATATCCTGTCTCCTCCTGTCTCCTATATCCTGTCTCCTCCTGTCTCCTATATCCTGTCTCCTATATCCTGTCTCCTCCTGTCTCCTCCTGTCTCCTATATCCTGTATCCTCCTGTCTCCTCTTGTCTCCTATATCCTATATCCTATATCCTGTCTCCTATATCCTGTCTCCTATATCCTGTCTCCTATATCCTGTCTCCTCCTGTCTCCTCCTGTCTCCTATATCCTGTCTCCTCCTGTCTCCTCCTGTCTCCTATATCCTGTCTCCTCCTGTCTCCTATATCCTGTCTCCTCCTGTCTCCTCCTGTCTCCTATATCCTGTATCCTCCTGTCTCCTCTTGTCTCCTATATCCTATATCCTATATCCTGTCTCCTCCTGTCTCCTATATCCTGTCGTCTCCTATATCCTGTCTCCTCCTGTCTCCTATATCCTGTCTCCTCCTGTCTCCTCCTGTCTCCTATATCCTGTCTCCTCCTGTCTCCTATATCCTGTCTCCTCCTGTCTCCTCCTGTTTCCTCCTATATCCTGTATCCTCCTGTCTCCTCTTGTCTCCTATATCCTATATCCTATATCCTGTCTCCTCCTGTCTCCTCCTGTCTCCTATATCCTGTCTCCTCCTGTCTCCTCCTGTCTCCTATATCCTGTCTCCTCCTGTCTCCTCCTGTCTCCTCCTGTCTCCTCCTGTCTCCTATATCCTGTCTCCTCCTGTCTCCTATATCCTGTCTCCTCCTGTCTCCTCCTGTCTCCTATATCCTGTCTCCTCCTGTCTCCTATATCCTGTCTCCTCCTGTCTCCTATATCCTGTCTCCTCCTGTCTCCTCCTGTCTCCTATATCCTGTATCCTCCTGTCTCATCTTGTCTCCTATATCCTGTCTCCTCCTGTCTCCTATATCCTGTCTCCTCCTGTCTCCTCCTGTCTCCTATATCCTGTCTCCTCCTGTCTCCTCCTGTCTCCTATATCCTGTCTCCTCCTGTCTCATATATCCTGTCTCCTCCTGTCTCCTCCTGTCTCCTATATCCTGTATCCTCCTGTCTCCTCTTGTCTCCTATATCCTATATCCTATATCCTGTCTCCTATATCCTGTCTCCTCCTGTCTCCTCCTGTCTTCTATATCCTGTCTCCTCCTGTCTCCTCCTGTCTCCCATATCCTGTCTCCTCCTGTCTCCTATATCCTGTCTCCTCCTGTCTCCTCCTGTCTCCTATATCCTGTCTCCTCCTGTCTCCTCCTGTCTCCTATATCCTGTCTCCTCCTGTCTCCTCCTGTCTCCTATATCCTGTCTCCTCCTGTCTCCTATATCCTGTCTCCTCCTGTCTCCTCCTGTCTCCTATATCCTGTATCCTCCTGTCTCCTCTTGTCTCCTATATCCTATATCCTATATCCTGTCTCCTATATCCTGTCTCCTATATCCTGTCTCCTCCTGTCTCCTATATCCTGTCTCCTCCTGTCTCCTCCTGTCTCCTATATCCTGTCTCCTCCTGTCTCCTCCTGTCTCCTATATCCTGTATCCT
This sequence comes from Coregonus lavaretus, assembly GCF_964263955.1. NCBI lineage: Eukaryota > Metazoa > Chordata > Actinopteri > Salmoniformes > Salmonidae > Coregonus > Coregonus lavaretus. Next base: position 44,408,785 of record NC_140004.1, read on the forward strand.
CCTGTCTCATCTTGTCTCCTATATCCTATATCCTATATCCTGTCTCCTATATCCTGTCTCCTATATCCTGTCTCCTCCTGTCTCCTATATCCTGTCTCCTCCTGTCTCCTATATCCTGTCTCCTCCTGTCTCCTCCTGTCTCCTATATCCTGTCTCCTCCTGTCTCCTATATCCTGTCTCCTCCTATCTCCTCTTGTCTCCTATATCCTATATCCTATATCCTGTCTCCTATATCCTGTCTCCTATATCCTGTCTCCTCCTGTATCCTCCTGTCTCCTCCTCTATCCTCCTGTCTCCTCCTGTCTCCTATATCCTGTATCCTCCTGTCTCCTATATCCTATATCCTATATTCTGTCTCCTATATCCTGTCTCCTCCTGTCTCCTCCTGTATCCTCTTGTCTCCTATATCCTGTCTGGAGTGTTTCCTATTTTGTTGTGTTACAACCTGTAATTTAAATGGATTTTTATTTGGATTTCATGTCATGGACACACACAAAATAGCCTCCTTCTTACTCCAATTCACTTTATATCCAGGCAATTGGCCAAATGCTCTCATGAGCTATAGCACCCTTTGTTATCGAACAGCTGGGATTTGCCAGTGTTAGTAAGATATCATCAGCGTATAGGTTGGTTTTGAAGTCATGACCACTCCAAATGATACCACTTATATCCTCCTTAGCTCTAATAGCACAGGCAAGGGGCTCTAGTGCCAAAATGAACATAGTTGGGGACGACGGGCAGCCCTGCCTTGTAGAATGGAAAAGCTGAAAGGGGTCAGATATTACAGTATGCCATTCGTTTTTTAACTGAACCAGTAGGTTCATGATAGAGTGCCCTAATCCACTGCATAATAACAGGCCCAATCTAGTGTATAAAACAGATAAGGCCATACTATTCGATCAAAAGCTTTCTCTGCATCCAGTGATACTGCTACAGCTGGATGCTGGAGAGAGCTAGCCCCTGACATAACATGAAAAAGTATCCTCATGTTGTTGGAGGATAGGCCACCTGGTACAAACCCCACCTGGTCCAGGTGTATAAAGCGCAGGGCACGGATCTAAGAGATAGAAATATGGATTGGCAGTCCTTCATCTCAGCCTTGTAGCCTCTGAATGTTGTACATTCTACCCCTGTAAACATAACATACTGTACACTCCCCTCAGCCCCCTCCCCTCTAAAGGTCAGAGCAACATAAATTTGGTCCGTTTTCAAGCATCGTCTCAGCCAATGAGCGTCCACGGTGCTGGCTATGGGGCGGCAACACCCTATACTACATGGCAAAAAGTGATTTGAACTGAAATGGAATTTGGGACAAAGCCCTGGTTAACAGAGGTAGAAATGGTCTCATTACATAATCAAAGGTAGGTTAGGGTACGCCTGTGAGAAAAGGCTTTCCTCCAACAGGTGGGTGACAACAGGGGCCAACCAACGATACTATATTGAGGGTGGTTACGGTGTTATCACAGGCCAAAGCACACATTCTCTCATAGTAAGTGAAGTAAGCCTTGGACAAGTAAGTCTCCTGTCTCTGTAACATGAGTGATGCAGCTTGATGTACAAGTACACCCCCTGGACTCCAGTAGCCTACAAGTACACCCCCTGGACTCCAGTAGCCTACAAGTACACCCCCTGGACAGGATGCTAGTAGCCTACAAGGACACCCCCTGGACAAAACGCTAGTAGCCTACAAGGACACCCCCTGGACAGAACGCCAGTAGCCTACAAGTACACCCCCTGGACAGGACGCCAGTAGCCTACAAGGACACCCCCTGGACAGGACACCAGTAGCCTACAAGGACACCCCCTGGACAGGACGCCAGTAGCCTACAAGGACACCCCCTGGACAGGACGCCAGTAGCCTACAAGGACACCCCCTGGACAGGACGCCAGTAGCCTACAAGGACACCCCCTGGACAGGACGCCAGTAGCCTACAAGGACACCCCCTGGACAGGACGCCAGTAGCCTACAAGGACACCCCCTGGACAGGACGCCAGTAGCCTACAAGTACACATCCTATGATACAGGCTAGAAAACAGCAGAAGCAGGTCAGCAACAACAGGTGTCCTTTCCCCCAAAGTCACTACCACCAGTGGTATTACACCCCTGGTCCCGGCTCAATCCCGCCAGATTTACCCACGTCAGTCCTGCAGTTACTGGCCAACTCTCTAGCCTATAGGCTACTGCCACCCTTCATTACCCATCATACAGAGCAGATGCATAACATCAACAAACCCCAACATCGCCATAATACCACCATACTCAAACTATAGGCTACAGTAGGCCTATGAGGCAAAGCCTGTAACCTGACTGTGACCATTGGGTGCTACTGAACAGTATTTTGATAATAAATACTTCAAAATGGTTCTAATCCCCGAGCCGACTAGGTGAAAGATCTGTCGATGTGCCCTTGAGCAAGGCACTTAACCCTAATTGCTCATGTAAGTCGCTCTGGATAAGAGCGTCTGCTAAATGACAAAAAATAAATAAATAAATAAATAAATAAAATAAAGTATAGAGAGGAACAGACAGAGAAACAGAGAGAGAAACGGAGAGAGAGAGAAAGAGAGAGAAACAGAGAGAAATAGAGAGAAACAGAGAGAGAACAGAGAGAGAAACATATATAAAAAGAGAGAAACAGAGAGAGAAACAGAGAGAGAAACAGAGAGAAACAGAGAACAGAGAGAGAAACAGAGAGAGAAACAGAGAGACATTTGTGGTCATAAAGGCTGCAAAGGGGGCACTGTGTGTAATTACAGAGAAGGAGAAACTACCTTACAAAAGTAGCTTTGCTAGGCCCAGCTGTCAACATTTCTTCTCTCCACTTAATTTAGATTTTCCCCGTTATCTATACATTTACATATACAGTATATCATGTTCAAAAAATTACCTATAGAGGGCAGCGGCACATTTTTGAGAAATGTACTCCAAAAGACTGCCTCGAAGAAGAATTGGGCCATACCACAGATAGAACAATGAGACAGATATTTCACCGGATGCATAAATGTGAAGCTTCTGCTTGGCGTTTCCACTCACTACCAAATATGGTAATGAAAGGAAGCCCACTGGCCGGTAGTGAGAGAAGATGGAAGGAGACGGATTTTGACCGACATTATGTTAGTTCTCTCATCTATTAAACATTTGATCTCAATACAGTTTTTGGTTCCCAAAACTAGAATCTACTATGAACAGAGTGGACTACGTTTTGTAGACTTTACCCTTTGCCAAAGTTGTAAAAAAAATCGCGTTGTTTAGAAGGAGTGCAAAGGCGAATTTAGTTATTGCACACGCGCACTTCACGGAGTAGGCGTTCTCTAACGAAAATATGCAGATATGTGCTACAACAGGCCAATAGGATGTCGCTAGCTCGATCTTGGCTCTGCCCATCTCCTCGCTTGTTCTGTCCACTATGGTTTATTTGTTCCCATTGGAAACGACAGGCTGTGGTCTATCTGGGTTTAGTTATAAAAAAAAAAAACTTTGGCCATACCATATGATATCATATCCGGTTTAAATGGCTCACTGTTTGTTGGCGGGAACTGTACGGTAGTCCGCAGTTGGCTGGCTAGTAGGTACTGTAGATCTTTATTTTGGTTGAGCTAAAATCATTGTTCATCATTGCACTTTTTCGTCAAGTGAAAATGTCTCGTGTGCTGAACTGCATTGTGGCTGTCTGTCCTGATATGGGGATTGGAAATAACGGGAATCTACCATGGCACCCGAAGAGACTCAAGTAAGTAGCCTAGCTAACTAACGTCGTTTGCCTCATTCATTTAGTTTCAACAGCTAGCTAAGCCATCTACAACAATAGCCTATACACAGCATCTCTGTTTCAACTAGCTGGCAACGAATGGCAAGCTAACAACAGTGTTGAAATGCCGTATATTGATCTATTGATGTGTGGCACAGAAATCTAGCAAGAAATCAGAATAGTCAGCTGCTGATGCAACAAGGAATGACAACGTTGGGATCCTAAGTCCAGGGTTGCTCAAGTTAACGTCATGGCATATGATGATCTGAACTTGAAGTCATAATTTCTGTAGTTTACCCATAAAATAGACAGTTTTTCTACATTCTCGCTGGCCTGTTGTTTTTCATGTCTCACGTACAGTAATGATGTTGACTTCTTTTACAGTAATGAATTTAAGTATTTCCAGAAGATGACAATGACGTCATCAGTGGAAGGTACAGTCAGTTTCCATACATTTTACATTTTACGTTTGACCTTTTAGTCATTTAGCAGACGCTCTTATCCAGAGCGACTTAAAGTTAGTGCATTCATCTTAAGATAATGTAGCTAGGTGGGACAACCACTTATCACAGGCATAGAAAGTAACATTTTCCTCAATAAAGTATCTATCAGTAGAGTCAGAGCTGGGTGGGTGGGTGGGTGGGGCGGTCAAGTGCAAGTTCTGGTTCAGGTTATTATTATTTTTAACAATGCAGTGTAAATCAGATGAGCTTGCTCAGTACACGGATACAGTCATTGGCTGGTTCAGTTGTTAACACTGACAGTTGTAAACATTAAACTGTATTGTTAATGACCACTAGGTGACAGTATAGCAACACGTGCACAGTATCACGAGATATTATTTAAAAGGGCAATTCCGCCACTTTTTAACCTCGTATTCATCCTCTCCAGCACCAAACCGTTTCCGTTATCGGTGGTTAAAAACACAAGAAGAAAGGTCCTAAAAAAAATGCCTCTCTGTGACATCACAGGGTAGGATTAAAAGTAAAAAAAACTGATTTTCAAAACCTGCAACTAGTTTCTAGCCCAAGGGAGAGTATTGTATTGCTCCCCAGGGCACCACGAATCTCAGTGTTTGAAAATCACTGTTTTTATAATGTTATCTTTGATGATGTCATCGGTTAGAACTTTTTAACTTTACAAAACTTGGAAATGTGCTGTTTTCACATATGTAGACACAAGCATTGTGCTGGAGATGATGAACATGAAGTTAAAAAGTGGTGGAGTTGCTCTTTAATAATAAAAAAAACCTTGACACTTTCCCTGCAGTGATAGCGTATTCTTATTAATGTTTAACACAGTCATGGTCGAAAAGAGTATACCGGTACATACCCTCACTGCTTTTACAGTACTGAGAAAGAGTATACCGATACATACCCTCACTGCTTTTACAGTACTGAGTCCAAAGTCAGGAGCATCTATATAACATCTAGCTCATCACATGAGCTGAGCACCTTTATCACATGTTCTGTCATCATCAAATGTCATTCCCCTGTCCTTTTCTGGATGACTTTGCTCACTATATTCCAGTCCTGGAGGTGCTAAACGACTTCTGGTTTTTCGTTCTACCTGGTGGTTAATTGCACCCATCTGGTGCCCCAGGTCTGAATCAGGCTTAGATTAAAATAAGAGGATGAAGACTAACTGTTTTGTCCCTTCAGTTCCGGAATCAAACAGTCCTGAGCTAGACTGTAGGCCAGGCCTAGACCTGAGACATGGCCTCCATAGACGCCATAGCAGGCCACAGCCATGTCTCGGGGCTGTGTAGGACCCCAAGATATTCTTGACCAGGGGAAACTCATCTCTGTCTGGGATTGGTTAGGTAAACAGAATGTTGTCATCATCTCTGTCTGGGATTGGTTAAATAGGTAAACAGAATGTTGTCATCATGGGGCGGAAGACGTGGTTCTCTATTCCAGAGCGGAACCGGCCACTCAAGAACCGGATCAACATCGTTCTCAGCAGAGAACTTAAGTAAGAGGCATGGAGGACATCAGTAATGACAGTCACTTACCAGCTACTAATTTCTATACAATGTGTTCATCATCCTGTGTTATCTGTAATGGGCATCATATAGTGAAGATTGTCTTCCTCTGTGTATCTATTTGTGTCATACGTGACAATGTAATACTGAAAGCCATTGAATACTATGAACCAAAACACATTGTAACTACTATGTTGCCCTAACATTACTACTATGTTGCCCTAACATTACTACTATGTTGTGTGAATGTCAGAGAGCCTCCAACCGGGGCTCACCACTTGGCGTCAGACTTCAGCTCAGCACTCCGCCTGCTGGACACAGCTGAGATGGCAGAACGGGCCGACCAGGTCTGGGTGATCGGGGGCAGCTCCCTGTACAAGGTAAGAAATACACAGGCCTTAGCCATTAGTCCTTCATGTAGAGGATTGGATAGGGGTCCATTTGGAATAGGTCAACAGTCTCTGAGATGTGGCCTTGCACCAGATGGGAACTTGTGTAGAGGGATGTGTTCATAAAGAAAGACTTGTAGAGAAATGGGGTTTGAGTGAGTGGGCGTTTTGAAACTGTTTACTAGAGCGGGAACTTCTTTAGTGTTCTTTACGTATTTTACCTCAGTAACCTGTGACGCAAGACATCATTGACGACCTTGGTGCATTTTCCAATGTCTCAACTGCATTCTCCGCTGTCAAAAACACTTTTCAGTTATGCTATTTGTCCACTAAGCTGAACGAAATTGAGTAGTAGAAAAGTTAACACGCGCACACACAGCTCCACACAGACACACAGCTCCACACAGCTCCACACAGACACACAGCTCCGCACAGACACACAGCTCCGCACAGACACACAGCTCCGCACAGCTCCACACAGACACACAGCTCCGCACAGACACACAGCTCCGCACAGACACACAGCTCCGCACAGACACACAGCTCCGCACAGACACACAGCTCCACACAGACACACAGCTCCACACAGACACACAGCTCCACACAGACACACAGCTCCACACAGACACACAGCTCCACACAGACACACACAGCTCCACACAGACACACACAGCTCCACACAGACACACACAGCTCCACACAGAAACACACAGCTCCACACAGACACACACAGCTCCACACACACACACAGCTCCACACAGCTCCACACAGACACACACAGCTCCACACAGACACACACAGCTCCACACAGACACACACAGCTCCACACAGACACACACAGCTCCACACAGACACACACAGCTCCACACAGACACACACAGCTCCACACAGACACACACAGCTCCACACAGACACACACAGCTCCACACGTGCACACAGACATACACACAGACACACACACACACACCTCCACACACACAGACACACGCAGACACACACACACCTCCACACACAGCGTCCCTTATACCTTTCTTCCTTCCTTCCTCGGCAGTCGGTAGGTTGTCATGGAGACCTCATCGCTCAAGGATGCTTTTGACAATACAGCACACAAGCTCTGTTCACTTCTCCACACACACACACACACTCTCCACCTCATATACGTATCTAAAGGGTTGACTCTTTAAAGGTTACGTTTGGGACTTTAAGACCTTGACTATTTTCCACATAGCCTTGTTATGAACACACACAAACTGTCTGGGTCGATCTACAATGGGGCATTTCAGTAGAAAATAACGTCCAGGTCTACTGTCATGCGTTTCAGAGTAAGAGTACTGATCTAAGATCAGGCCCCCCCCCCCCCCCACCCCGTCCCCCCCGTCCCCCCCGTCCCCCCGTCCCCTGTCCCCCGCCCCCGTCCCCGTCCCCCCGTCCCCCGTCCCCCCCCCGTCCATAATACATCTGATTCATTATGATCTAAAAGGCAAACTGATCCTAGATCAGTACTCCTACTCTGAAACGATTGACAAATGTGGGTCCAGGTCTTAGAATCCCAAACGTATACTTTCAGTGTATTTATTTGTTGTTGTTTATTTGTTGTCTGGTTCCCCAGGAGATGATGGAGAGTCAGGGGACCAGGAGGTTGTTTGTGACACAGATCCTGCAGCAGTTTAAGAGTGACACCTTCCTGCCTGAAATCAACCAAGACAAATACCGCCTACTGCCAGAGTGAGTTTCACACACGCATGTATGCCTTCGAAAAGTATTCAGACACCTTCCCTTTTTACACATTTTGTTACGTTACACATCCTTATCCTAAAATGGATTCAAAAAATAATGTCGTCATCAATCTAAACACAATACCCCATAACGACAAATTGAAAACAGGTTTTTATAAATTTTTGCAAATGTATTGAAAGAAAAAAAAAAAAAATAATGGCCTCCATCATTCTTCAATGGAAGAAGTTTGGAACCACCAAGACTCTTCCTAGAGCTGGCTGCCCAGCCACACTGAGCAATCGGGGGAGAAGGGCCTTGGTCAGGGAGGTGACCAGGAACCCGATGGTCACGCTGACAGAGCTCCAGAGTTCCTCTGTGGTGATGGGAGAACCTTCCAGAAGGACAACCATCTCTGCAGCACTCCACCAATCAGGTCTTTATGGTAGAGTGGCCAGACGGAAGCCACTCCACAGTAAAAGGTACTTGACAGCCCGCTTGGAGTTTGCCAAAAGGCACCTAAAGACTCTCAGACCATGAGAAACAATATTATCTGGTCTGATGAAACCAAGATTGAACTCTTTGGCCTAAATGCCAAGCGTCACGTCTGGAGGAAACCTGGCACCATCCCTACGGTGAAGCATGGTGGTGGCAGCATCATGATGTGGGGATGTTTTTCAGCAGCAGGGACTGGGAGACTAGTCAGGATCGAGGCAAAGATGAACGGAGCAAAGTACAGAGAGATCCTTGATGAAAACCTGCTCCAGAGCGCTCAGGACCTCAGACTGGGGTGAAGGTTCACCTTCCAACATGACAACGACCCTAGGCACACAGCCAAGACAACGCAGGAGTGGCTTCGGGACAAGTCTCTGAATGTCCTTAAGTGGCCCAGCCAGAGCCCGGACTTGAACCCGATCTAACATCTCTGGAGAGACCTGAAAATAGCTGTGCAGCGACGCTCCCCATCCAACTTGACAGAGCTTGAGAGGATCTGCAGAGAAGAATGGGAGAAACTCACCAAATACAGATGTGCCAAGCTTGTAGCATCATACACAAGAAGACTCAAGGCTGTAATCACTGCCAAAGGTGCATCAACAAAGTACTGAGTAAAGGGTCAGAATACTTATGTAAATGTGATATTTCATTTTTTTCATTTGCAAAAAAATTAAAAATAAACTGTTTTTGCTTTGTCATTATGGGGTATTGTGTGTCGATTAATGTGTGGGGGGGGGGGGGGGACTATTTAATTCATTTTAGAATAAGGCTGTAACGTAACAAAAGGTCAAGGGTTCTGAATACTTTCCGAATGCACTGTACGTGCATGCACACACACACACAGCATGGATACACTTTACTAAAATCAAATCAAGCTTTATTTCTTATAGGATATGCATTTCAATCAAAGGTGTGAAAAATCAAAACAATACGTTTTCTAAAAATGGGAAATTAAAATGCTAAAACAATAATAAAATAACAGTGGACATGAGAGACTAATGCGTAAAAATAAATCAGATGTATAGAACGGGATAAATCAAATAGATAGTATGACTGACTAAAAGCACCCTAAGAACCCTAACCCTAAGAAGAACCCTCACTAGTTTACTCCAATTAGGGAAGGGGTGGTGGGATTGGAAAGTAATAAAGGGAAATATATATTTTTAAAGGATATGTGTATGTATTTGTGTGTGTGTGTGTGTATGTATGTACAGTGAGGGAAAAAAGTATTTGATCCCCTGCTGATTTTGTACGTTTGCCCACTGACAAAGAAATGATCAGTCTATAATTTTAATGGTAGGTTTATTTGAACAGTGAGAGACAGAATAACAACAAAAAAATCCAGAAAAACGCATGTCAAAAATTTTATAAATTGATTTGCATTTTAATGAGGGAAATAAGTATTTGACCCCCTCTCAATCAGAAAGATTTCTGGCTCCCAGGTGTCTTTTATACAGGTAACGAGCTGAGATTAGGAGCACACTCTTAAAGGGAGTGCTCCTAATCTCAGTTTGTTACCTGTATAAAAGACACCTGTCCACAGAAGCAATCAATCAATCAGATTCCAAACTCTCCACCATGGCCAAAACCAAAGAGCTCTCCAAGGATGTCAGGGACAAGATTGTAGACCTACACAAGGCTGGAATGGGCTACAAGACCATCGCCAAGCAGCTTGGTGAGAAGGTGACAACAGTTGGTGCGATTATTCGCAAATGGAAGAAACACAAAAGAACTGTCAATCTCCCTCGGCCTGGGGCTCCATGCAAGATCTCACCTCGTGGAGTTGCAATGATCATGAGAACGGTGAGGAATCAGCCCAGAACTACACGGGAGGATCTTGTTAATGATCTCAAGGCAGCTGGGACCATAGTCACCAAGAAAACAATTGGTAACACACTACGTCGTGAAGGACTGAAATCCTGCAGCGCCCACAAGGTCCCCCTGCTCAAGAAAGCACATATACAGGGCCGCCTGAAGTTTGCCAATGATCATCTGAATGATTCAGAGGAGAACTGGGTGAAAGTGTTGTGGTCAGATGAGACTAAAATCGAGCTCTTTGGCATCAACTCAACTCGCCGTGTTTGGAGGAGGAGGAATGCTGCCTATGACCCCAAGAACACCATCCCCACCGTCAAACATGGAGGTGGAAACATTATGCTTTGGGGGTGTTTTTCTGCTAAGGGGACAGGACAACTTCACCGCATCAAAGGGACGATGGACAGGGCCGTGTACCGTCAAATCTTGGGTGAGAACCTCCTTCCCTCAGCCAGGGCATTGAAAATGGGTCGTGGATGGGTATTCCAGCATGACAATGACCCAAAACACACGGCCAAGGCAACAAAGGAGTGGCTCAAGAAGAAGCACATTAAGGTCCTGGAGTGGCCTAGCCAGTCTCCAGACCTTAATCCCATAGAAAATCTGTGGAGGGAGCTGAAGGTTCAAGTTGCCAAACGTCAGCCTCGAAACCTTAATGACTTGGAGAACATCTGCAAAGAGGAGTGGGACAAAATCCCTCCTGAGATGTGTGCAAACCTGGTGGCCAATTACAAGAAACGTCTGACCTCTGTGATTGCCAACAAGGGTTTTGCCACCAAGTACTAAATCATGTTTTGCAGAGGGGTCAAATACTTATTTCCCTCATTTAAAATGCAAATCAATTTATAACATTTTTGACATGCGTTTCTCTGGATTTTTGTTGTTGTTATTCTGTCTCTCACTGTTCAAATAAACCTACCATTAAAATTATAGACTGATCATGTCTTTGTCAGTGGGCAAACGTACAAAATCAGCAGGGGATCAAATATTTTTTCCCTCACTGTGTGTATATATATATATATATATATATTACACACACACATGCATACATACAGTGGGGAGAACAAGTATTTGATACACTACCGATTTTGCAGGTTTTCCTACTTACAAAGCATGTAGAGGTCTGTAATTTTTATCATAGGTACACTTCAACTGTGAGAGACGTAATCTAAAACAAAAATCCAGAAAATCACATTGTATGATTTTTAAGTAATAATTTGCATTTTATTGCATGACATAAGTATTTGATCACCTACCAACCAGTAAGAATTCTGGCTCTCACAGACCTGTTCGTTTTTCTTTAAGAAGCCCTCCTGTTCTCCACCCATTACCTGTATTAACTGCACCTGTTTGAACTCGTTACCTGTATAAAAGACACCTGTCCACACACTCAATCAAACAGACTCCAACCTCTCCACAATGGCCAAGACCAGAGAGCTGTGTAAGGACATCAGGGATAAAATTGTAGACCTGCACAAGGCTGGGATGGGCTACAGGACAATAGGCAAGCAGCTTGGTGAGAAGGCAACAACTGTTGGCGCAATTATTAGAAAATGGAAGAAGTTCAAGATGACGGTCAATCACCCTCGGTCTGGGGCTCCATGCAAGATCTCACCTCGTGGGGCATCAATGATCATGAGGAAGGTGAGGGATCAGCCCAGAACTACACGGCAGGACCTGGTCAATGACCTGAAGAGAGCTGGGACCACAGTCTCAAAGAAAACCATTAGTAACACACTACGCCGTCATGGATTAAAATCCTGCAGCTCACGCAAGGTCCCCCTGCTCAAGCCAGCGCATGTCCAGGCCCGTCTGAAGTTTGCCAATGACCATCTGGATGATCCAGAGGAGGAATGGGAGAAGGTCATGTGGTCTGATGAGACAAAAATATAGCTTTTTGGTCTAAATTCCACTCGCCGTGTTTGGGGGAAGAAGAAGGATGAGTACAACCCCAAGAACACCATCCCAACCGTGAAGCATGGAGGTGGAAACATCATTCTTTGGGGATGCTTTTCTGCAAAGGGGACAGGACGACTGCACCGTATTGAGGGGAGGATGGATGTATCGCGAGATCTTGGCCAACAACCTCCTTCCCTCAGTAAGAGCATTGAAGATGGGTCGTGGCTGGGTCTTCCATCATGACAACGACCAGAAACACACAGCCAGGGCAACTAAGGTGTGGCTCCGTAAGAAGCATCTCAAGGTCCTGGAGTGGCCTAGCCAGTCTCCAGACCTGAACCCAATAGAAATTCTTTGGAGGGAGCTGAAAGTCTGTATTGCCCAGCGACAGCCCCGAAACCTGAAGGATCTGGAGAAGGTTTGTATGGAGGAGTGGGCCAAAATCCCTGCTGCAGTGTGTGCAAACCTGGTCAAGACCTACAGGAAACGTATGATCTCTGTAATTGCAAACAAAGGTTTCTGTACCAATATTAAGTTCTGCTTTTCTGATGTATCAAATACTTATGTCATGCAATAAAATGAAAATTAATTACTTAAAAATCATACAATGTGATTTTCTGGATTTTTGTTTTAGATTCCGTCTCTCACAGTTGAAGTGTACCTATGATAAATATTACAGACCTCTACATGCTTTGTAAGTAGGAAAACCTGCAAAATCGGCAGTGTATCAAATACTTGTTCTCCCCACTGTAGGCCTACATTGAACACCACACATTGGCTGCTACTGTAGGCTGTCATTGTGGTCCTCTGTAGCTCAGCTGGTAGAGCACGGCGCTTGTAACGCCAAGGTAGTGGGTTCGATCCCCGGGACCACCCATACACAAAAAAATGTATGCACGCATGACTGTAAGTCGCTTTGGATAAAAGCGTCTGCTAAATGGCATTTCTTCTTCTTCTTCTTTAGGCTGAACGATAGAACAGCTATTTCCATGTTAAAATGTTATGGGATGCATTTTCTCAATTGTTTTTGATGGTAGGCCACTCTGGTAGGCCTACATTATAATAAAATAGACACAGTAACCTACTTGGCCACTGTTTTAAAACTGTAACTTAAAGCGGGTACAGCCTCAGTGTTCACAGTAAACGCGCGCTGGAAGTTGCACAATCTTCACAACGTTCAAGTTTGCACTCAGCAGACCTGAAATTAGCTCAGTGCCGAAAGAATGTTGACAGAACTGTAGTGTATTAAGATTATGACTATTCTAGTGGAACCTGGGGGGGATGTTTATTTTAGTTCAAAAATAACCATTTGTAGGGTGACGCCCCAGGGGAGACAGGTGATTGGACAGCAGAGGGAGCAACCCATATTTTTGCATTCTTTATAAGTATAGGCTGGAGGCAGAGGGGGTTAGAACAGACATTATCTTTGGACACTGTTCTCCAGCCCTGCAGGGTCTGTAAACTTATGCTGACATCTTGTGATATAAATAAAACTTATAATCAAAGTACAGCCTAAGCGGACTCTTTGTTTGACAGCAATAATTACCAGCATCGACGCGATACTACAGAACATTTATTACAAGGCATTATTCTAAGCTTGAACAAAGAGATGCCTAGAAACCTAAGTAAAAGCACAGCTAAAAAGGTGTATTAAGATCTTAAAAATGTAAGATCTTTCTTAAAAGGGTGGGTGGGGGGGGGGGGGGGGGGGGGGGGGGGGGGGGTTGTGTATGCTAATGACCATTTGCAGTGAATAGGCCCATTTCGAGTCACATTCTGAGGTTTATTATAACAGACTAAATAAAATGTGCTGGCACAACAACAGACATCCAGGCTGATTTTCAAAACATCAAACACATCCATTATGATTAGAATAATTTGTTTGGGTTAACTAGCTAGTCCCTGAGCAGAACAGAACCAAAGTGTGTGTGTGTGTGTGTGTGTGTGTGTGTGTGTGTGCGTGTGTGTGTGTGTGTGTGTGCGTGTGCATGCGTGTGCGTGTGCATGCGTCTGTGTATTCTATTGTTTGTGAATGTTATTTTGGTGAGTGCACTCATGGTGATGTCACCTTTTACTGAGGTGTTCCATGTGTTCTACCCGTATGCATCCTCCTAACCATACATTTCCTGACATCGCTGTAATGTTAATGGTCACACTGACGCCCACCAAGCGTCTGTCTGTGTGTGTGTGTGTCACATTGCGCACACGACACGTGGGAATGAGACATGTTTTCTACCAGACCTCTATCTCGGTGTGTTTATCCTCCGTTTGTTGACGTCTCTGTCTGTCATCATGGCGATTAGGATCAGATTCACAGATGAAAACTAAATCTCAACTCAATGATAAATGTTTTGCCTTCGTGGGATCAACTCTCTTCTCGTTAATGTTATCTAAGACTCATTTGACTGAGACAAACCCACAAGATGGCGTCGTTATGGTGTAAAGTACCATGTTGACCAAGTTTACGATGGCCCTAAAGAATCAAAACAGCCAACCTGGTTTCAGTGAAGAGACAAATTAATGATCCTTGTTGTTGTGTGGTTGAGTGGAGCTGGAGGATAGATTTGAGTGGTTGAGTGGAGCCGGAGGATAGATTTGAGTGGAGCTGGAGGATAGATTTGAGTGGTTGTGTCTCTCTTGGTCTCTCCTCAGGTTTCCAGGAGTGCCACAAGACCTACAGGAGGAGGCTGGGCTACAGTACAGATTTGAAGTCTATGAAAGCATCGACCAATGAGCTGTAAGCACACCCAGGAAAACACCCGGCGTTGTCATCTATCATGTCAATATTTACTGCTGCTCACAGTTGTCGCTCAAATGTAATTAATGAAAATTGTTCAATTCCATTATAAATTAATTGTGTGATCTTTTCACTGAAATAAAACCTGGTTGTTTTGTGTTTTCTTTTCCTCCTAATTCCTTTCTGTTAGTTATTATTTTTATGTCTTTTGGATATTTTTTCACAGAAACAGATGTTACATATTTATACATTTATATAGATACACAACAACAACAACTTATAAAACAGTGGGTTTCTAAGGCAGATTGTTCCACTCTGACTGCGCCTAAATGGGCTCTGGTCTAAAGTAGTGCACTATGTAGGGGACAGGGTGTCATAGGGCTCTGGTCAAAAGTAGTGCACTATGTAGGGGATAGGGTGACATTTGGGACGTAACCTGAGACGCGACTGCTCATTCCAAATGAGACATGACATGAATATGCAGAAGGTTTCGACTAGAAAGCGAATGAACTCACCAGGTGTCTGGAGTGGCCATCACAGGAGAGGCGTACACCTATCCATCTCACACACACACACACACTGTGGCTTTAATCAAGCTAACCCGGCTCAATTAGGCCCCACTGCCCTGGCTGTAACGCGCCAGAACACACACACACACACAGAACACACACCTTGATTGGCACTGAAAGGAGAGTCATTATACAGAGATCAGAGCCATGTGCCCCTCAGCCTGCCGTGCACACCGAGAGAGTCTGGAAAATGTCAAAGAGAAGAGACATTAGCATTTCTGATGAGACACTGGTCTTATCACACAAACGCACGGTGAGTGAGCACCTGTTTCTGGAGGAGATGCACAAAAGCCGACTTGGAGGCGGATAGAAGTCTGTAAATAATGAGATGAATCTACAGAACTGAATCCCGTTTGTACGCTAGCCTTTTGATAAATGTGATATTTAAACACACACTTGTGGCTTTTAAATCTGACCTCGGTCAGCCTCTCTTTGTCCATAAGTAAACTACTTCTGTATGACTCTTCGTGAGTATTTAGTCTTTGACGTGGAGGACGGGCTATAGAGGGTATTTTTCCTGTCTACGCTGGCTGAGCACAGTGCTGACAGGGTGTTGGACTGTAGCCTTTAAGAGTTGTTCTTTATTACCTCGGCCTTGAGCGACCAGGACCTGACGCTGTCTGTCGACTGCCGAGTCGTCACGCAGATCGATGGGAGACTTGAACAGACAGTTCAACACCTGGAATACTCAAAACAGTTATGGCATACTGCCAGGGAAACACGCACGTGCACACTCTCTCTCATACACATATACACACACCCACAGTGTGTGAGTTTTCAATTCAAAATAAAGACGAGGGGAGTGTTTACCTGTGCACAACCTCTACTTCAGACCCATGTTTTGTACCATCAGAGTTGTGGGAATAATATAATGACTTTTCATTGGCTGTCCTGTGTTCTTCACTGAGAGACCATCAGTCCTGATTATTACCTCTCCTCCTCGCTGTCAACATTCTCCTCTCCTCCTCGCTGTCAACATTCTCCTCTCCTCCTCGCTGTCAACATTCTCCTCTCCTCGCTGTCAATTCTCCTCTCCTCGCTGTCAATTCTCCTCTCCTCGCTGTCAACATTCTCCTCTCCTCCTCGCTGTCAATTCTCCTCTCCTCGCTGTCAACATTCTCCTCTCCAGTCTACTCACTTTTCTCTCCGTCGCACTCTCTCTCTCTCTCTCTCTCTCTCTCTCTCTCTCTGTCTCTCTCTCCTCCCTCTTTCTCTCTCCCCTCTCTCTCTCCTCCCTCTCTCTCTTCCCGCTCTCTCGCTCTGTCTCTTCCCTCTGTCTCCCTCCGTCTCTCCCCTCTCTCTCTTCCCTCTGTCTCTCTCTCCTCCCTCTCTCTCTCTCTCTGTCTCTCTCTCACTCTCTCTCCCTCTCACTCTCCCTCTCTCTCTCTCTCTGTCTCTCTCTCCTCCCTCTTTCTCTCTCCCCTCTCTCTCTCCTCCCTCTCTCTCTTCCCGCTCTCTCGCTCTGTCTCTTCCCTCTGTCTCCCTCCGTCTCTCCCCTCTCTCTCTTCCCTCTGTCTCTCTCTCCTCCCTCTCTCTCTCTGTCTCTCTCTCCCTCTCTGTCTCTTCCCTCTCTTTAAAGTGGCAGGGTTGTTTGCTTTCTCTTCCTAGCTAGCCATCAGAATGGTCACACCTGCTCTACTCCTCTCCCTCTCTACCTCTTTCTCAACCATAGATCACACTATCGATCCTCTCCTTCCTGTGTTCCTCAGGGGTTTTGTTCTTTAGTGGGCATCCTTTGGTGCATTATCAACTGTTCAACCAGGATGTATAACAGCGAAGAGAACCACAGGTGATTTTATGGGTACAGGGCCATACAACTCAAGGTAAGTCCCTTCATTGAAACAACGTATCTACATGCTGTGAATACATGTGAGTATTCAAAACAAACAAAAGTATACTGAACAGGGTTACGGTCAATACCATTAAAATTCTAACCAGAAAGTAAACCAAATTCCAATTTGACATTTTCCTAATTGAAAAGCATTGAAGATAATTGGATTTTGGAATTTCAGTGTACTTCCTGAATTGACTGGAATTGACCCCAACACTTATACTGAACAAACAAAGAAATGCAGTAAATCGTTATTGACTGGACAGGACATACGTGGATGGATGAAGAGTAACTCAAAAATGTGGGAAAAGTGTTCTTTCATTTTGACTGAAAATATTAATGTGAAATAGTACTATCTGTGTGAGCGAGTGAAAAAGAATGGACTTTTGTTTCCATTAGCACTTTACAAGACTTTATGCTAGGTTTGTTGCTTTTTTATTCGGTTTTTTTGCGAGCTAATAGTTTTATACGCTGAGGTGTGTAAAGCCGTTCCTGGGAAATCTGAGTGCAATATATTGGCACTTCTCTTAAGTATTACCTTAGTCATGATTACTGATGCATAAATCAATTGTAGGAATGGGAAGGTAGACGTCATCATCTCCTAACCACAGTCTATTCCTTCTACTCAAGTCTCTGATCGTTATGGAAAATATTGCTTACAATAACCACCTTTCTACGTGCAAACTGAAAAATGCCCTGCAAACACACAGACACACACATCCCCACATGAAGTTGCTATCAGTCTTTTGAAGGAGGGGAATTTTATTTTGGTGTTTTTTTTTTTTAGGGGGGTAGATCAGCTTTAATATTGCAGATTGTAACTTCCATCAATGTAATTGTCTGCATCACTTCCAATCCCCCACATTTTTTTTTTTCCTCGCAAATATATATAAGGAGGGGAAATTGAATTGTGGGGTACAATTTTTTTTTTTACTTCAAATGGTTTAGTAGGAGATGTATTGAAGCATATTAAAGAACCAATGTTGCCTACCTATTAATCTACTACTAAGACACATACACAGTAACCCCAACTTTAACCAATGAATTCTAACAGTTAATGAACATATTTCAATGATGGATAATGTATCTCTAATGTTTAATTGATGGTTAATCAACTAATTATAAAGCCTTTATAAAAGTAACCTTACTCAGAGTATTGAAACCTACAACATCATCTCAACCCTGCTCCATCATCTCAACCCTGCTCCATCATCTCAACCCTGCTCCATCATCTCAACCCTGCTCCATCATCTCAACCCTGCTCCATCTAGAAAGGAGACTCTCCCCCCCCCCCCAGTGTTCAGTTGACTCATGCGGAGTGCTTTTTTACCGTCGCCAATACACATGCAGTAAGAACCAGCCACCTTTTCATTTGTCTGACTGACACTGTTGCCCTGCTGTAATGACGCAGAAACGTGTGTGTGTGTGTGTGTGTGTGTGTATGTGTGTGTGTAAAGAGCGAAGCAGGTATGAGGTGTGTATTTCATCCAACTAAATATGGCATAAAGCCAGTGAGGCCTACGCTAAGCTTCCTCAAAGAGAATACCTTCTTTTGATAAACAAACGTATCTCAAATAGATGTATGCTATGTTGTGGTCTGTGGACCATTTGTAGTTCATGTCCCTCTTTAGCGTGTGTGTGTTCGTGTGTGCGTGCTCTGAGTAGGATGAGGTCAGCCTGCCTTACACTGAAAATTGCACATTGAAATATCACTTAGAAATAACACATCCAGCTGGGTGAGATAAGTGCTGGATTTGACCTCGCGTCTCACACGCACACCACACAACACAGACATGTTCACACTTTCCATCTCCATGACAGATTCTAAATGTATCCTGATATCAACAACAAACATGGGGTAAAAAGGCTTGTCTACATTTAAGGAAATTAATTATAATTTACTTTTAAGGACATTGCATTGCTCAGATTTTTTTTTCTCAAATTTAATGATTTAGGTCAGATCCTTTGAATCAATTTCCTAAATGAAAATATATTCAACCCCAACCATGCGTGGTCCATGTTGTTGAAATAAGGTTCTGTTTTTCTGTCAAATGGAACAAACAAAAAAAACCTCATAGGCTTGTCGACGACAGAATGACTATCCTTTTTCATCTGCGAGATGTGTTTCCCCACTCACTCTCCAACACCAAAACGGTTTGAAATGGTTTCTGTATTCCCCTGGCTGCCACTGAGTTGGCTGTCATCAGGCATTCTCTCTGTACTCAGGCAGTTTGAAGGCCAGGGCCGGCTCTCAAAGCAAAGCGCTAACAGAAGTTGAAATGCCACCCTACAGAGAGAGCCCTCGTCACCAGCTCTGCTGCCTCTGAGGCTGCGTCTCAAATTGCACCCTATTCCCTATATACACTGAGTGTACAAAACATTAGGAACACCTTCCTAATGTTGAGTTGCACCCCCCCTTTTTCCTTCAGAACAGCCTCAATTCGTCCTGGGCATGGACTCTACAAGGTGTCGAAAGCGTTCCACAGGGATGCTTGCCCATGTTGACTCCAATGCTTCCCACAGTTGTCTCAAGTTGGCTGGATGTCCTTTGGGTGGTGGACCATTCTTGATAGACACAGGAAACTGTTGAGCCCTATAAAACACATGCAGCCACACTCTGTCCCTATAAAACACACGCAGCCACACTCTGTCCCTATAAAACACACGCAGCCACACTCTGGCCCTATAAAACACACGCAGCCACACTCTGGCCCTATACACACAACTGATGTAGAATGCATTTGGCACAACAGTTGTGATACAACAGAGTTTTTCAGCACAGCCCTCCATGTGCTCGCCAGAGGTAGCCTGACTGCCATTAGGTACCGAGATGAGATCCTCAGACCCCTTGTGAGACCATATGCTGGTGCGGTTGGCCCTGGGTTCCTCCTAATGCAAGACAATGCTAGACCTCATGTGGCTGGAGTGTGTCAGCAGTTCCTGCAAGAGGAAGGCATTGATGCTATGGACTGGCCCGCACGTTCCCCAGACCTGAATCCAATTGAGCACATCTGGGACATCATGTCTCGCTCCATCCACCAACGCCACGTTGCACCACAGACTGTCCAGGAGTTGGCGGATGCTTTAGTCCAGGTCTGGGAGGAGATCCCTCAGGAGACCATCCACCACCTCATCAGGAGCATGCCCAGGCGTTGTAGGGAGGTCATACAGGCACGTGGAGGCCACACACACTACTGAGCCTCATTTTGACTTGTTTTAAGGACATTACATCAAAGTTGGATCAGCCTGTAGTGTGGTTTTCCACTTTAATTTTGAGGGTGACTCCAAATCCAGACCTCCATGGGTTGATACATTTGATTTCCATTGATAATTTTTGTGTGATTTTGTTGTCAGCACATTCAACTATGTAAAGAAAAAAGTATTTAATAAGATTATTTCATTCATTCAGATCTAGGATGTGTTATTTTAGTGTTCCCTTTATTTTTTTGAGCAGTGTATATACACACAGTTGAAGTCGGAAGTTTACATATACTTAGGTTGGAGTCATTAAAACTTGGTTTTTCAACCACTCCACAAATTTCTTGTTAACAAACTATAGTTTTGGCAAGTCGGTTAGGACATCTACTTTGTGCATGACACAAGTAATATTTCCAACAATTGTTTACAGACAGATTATTTCACTTATAATTCACTGTATCACAATTCCAGTGGGTCAGAAGTTTACATACACTAAGTTGACTGTGCCTTTAAACAGCTTGGGAAATTCCAGAAAATGATGTCATGGCTTTAGAAGCTTCTGATAGGCTAATTGACATCATTTGAGTCAATTATAGGTGTACCTGTGGATGTATTTCAATGCCTACCTTCAAACTCGGTGCCTCTTTGCTTGACATCATGGGAAAATCAAAAGAAATCAGCCAAGACCTCAGGAAGAAAATGGTAGACCTCCACAAGTCTGGTTCATCCTAGGGAGCAATTTTCAAACACCTGAAGGTACCACGTCATCTGTACAAACAATAGTACGCAAGTATAAACACCATGGGACCACGCAGCCGTCAAACCGCTCAGGAAGGAGACGCGTTCTGTCTCCTAGAGATGAACGTACTTGGGTGCGAAAAGTGCAAATCATTCCCAGAACAACAGCAAAGGACCTTGTGAAGATGCTGGAGGAAACAGGTACAAAAGTATCTACAGTGGGGAGAACAAGTATTTGATACACTGCCGGTTTTGCAGGTTTTCCTACTTACAAAGCATGTAGAGGTCTGTAATTTTTATCATAGGTACACTTCAACTGTGAGAGATTGAATCTAAAACAAAAATCCAGAAAATCACATTGTATGATTTGTAAGTAATTAATTTGCATTTTATTGCATGACATAAGTATTTGATACATCAGAAAAGCTGAACTTAATATTTGGTACAGAAACCTTTGTTTGCAATTACAGAGATCATACGTTTCCTGTAGGTCTTGACCAGGTTTGCACACACTGCAGCAGGGATTTTGGCCCACTCCTCCATACAGACGTTCTCCAGATCCTTCAGGTTTCGGGGCTGTCGCTGGGCAATACGGACCTTCAGCTCCCTCCAAAGATTTTCTATTGGGTTCAGGTCTGGAGACTGGCTAGGCCACTCCAGGACCTTGAGATGCTTCTTACGGAGCCACTCCTTAGTTGCCCTGGCTGTGTGTTTCGGGTCGTTGTCATGCTGGAAGACCCAGCCACGACCCATCTTCAATGCTCTTACTGAGGGAAGGAAGTTGTTGGCCAAGATCTCGCGATACATGGCCCCATCCATCCTCCCCTCAATACGGTGCAGTCGTCCTGTCCCCTTTGCAGAAAAGCATCCCCAAAGAATGATGTTTCCACCTCCATGCTTCACGGTTGGGATGGTGTTCTTGGGGTTGTACTCATCCTTCTTCTTCCCCCAAACACGGCGAGTGGAGTTTAGACCAAAAAGCTATATTTTTGTCTCATCAGACCACATGACCTTCTCCCATTCCTCCTCTGGATCATCCAGATGGTCATTGGCAAACTTCAGACGGGCCTGGACATGCGCTGGCTTGAGCAGGGGGACCTTGCGTGAGCTGCAGGATTTTAATCCATGACGGCGTAGTGTGTTACTAATGGTTTTCTTTGAGACTGTGGTCCCAGCTCCCTTCAGGTCATTGACCAGGTCCTGCCGTGTAGTTCTGTGCTGATCCCTCACCTTCCTCATGATCATTGATGCCCCACGAGGTGAGATCTTGCATGGAGCCCCAGACCGAGGGTGATTGACCGTCATCTTGAACTTTTTCCATTTTCTAATAATTGCGCCAACAGTTGTTGCCTTCTCACCAAGCTGCTTGCCTATTGTCCTGTAGCCCATCCCAGCCTTGTGCAGGTCTACAATTTTATCCCTGATGTCCTTACACAGCTCTCTGGTCTTGGCCATTGTGGAGAGGTTGGAGTCTGTTTGAGTGTGTGGACAGGTGTATTTTATACAGGTAATGAGAGGAGAACAGGAGGGCTTCTTAAAGAAAAACTAACAGGTCTGTGAGAGCCGGAATTCTTACTGGTTGGTAGGTGATCAAATACTTATGTCATGCAATAAAATGCAAATGAATTACTTAAAAATCATTAGATTCCGTCTTTCACAGTTGAAGTGTACCTATTGTACCTATTATAAAGATTACAGACCTCTACATGCTTTGTAAGTAGGAAAACCTGCAAAATCGGCAGTGTATCAAATACTTGTTCTCCCCACTGTATATCCACAGTAAAACGAGTCCTATATCGACATAACCTGAAAGGCCGCTCAGCAAGGAAGAAGCCACTGCTCCAAAACCGCCATTAAAAAAAACAGACGGTTTGCAACTGCAAATGGGGACAAAGATCATACTTTTTGGAGAAATGTCCTCTGGTCTGATGAAACAAAAATAGAACTGTTTGGCCATAATGACCATCGTTACGTTTGGAAGAAAAAGGGGGATGCTTACAAGAACACCATCCCAACCGTGAAGCACGGGGGTGGCAGCATTATGCTGTGGGAGTGCTTTGCTGCAGGAGGGACTGGTGCACTTCACAAAATAGATTGCATCATGAGGAAGGAAAATTATGTGGATATATTGAAACAACATCTCGAGACATCAGTCAGGAAGTTAAAGCTTGGTCGCAAATGGGTCTTCCAAATGGACAACGACTCCAAGCATACTTCCAAAGTTGTGGTAAAATGGCTTAAGGACAACAAAGTGAAGGTATTGGAGTGGCCATCACAAAGCCCTGACGTCAAACCTGCCCATTTATGGGCAGAACTGAAAAAGCGTGTGTGAGCAAGGAGGCTGACAAATCTGACTCAGTTACACCAGCTGTGTCAGGAGGAATGGGCCAAAAATCACCCAACTTATTGTGGGAAGCTTGTGGAAGGCTACCCGAAACATTTAACCCTAGTTAAACAATTTAAAGGCAATGCTACCAAATACTAATTGAGTGTATGTAAACTTCTGACCCACTGGGAATGTGATGAAAGAAATAAAAGCTGAAATAAAATCACTCTACTATTATTCTGACATTTCACATTCTTAAAATAAAGTGGTGATCCTAACTGACCTAAGACAGGGAATTTTTACTAGGATTAAATGTCAGGAATTGTGAAAAACTGAGTTTAAATGTATTTGGCTAAGGTGTATGTAAACTTCCGACTTCAACTGTGGATATATATATATATATATATATATATATATATATATATATATATATATATATATATATACACATACACACACACACACACACACACATACATCCTTTAAAAAAATATATTTCCCTTTATTACTTTCCAACCCCACCACCCCTTCCCTAATTGGAGTAAACTAGTGAAAAACAATGCTTAGGCCTCTACTTCCAGCTTATACATACTATATACATTTTACAATAATTCTATTTTGTTTGTTTTTACTCCTGAACTTCCTCAACCGCTCCGATCATTTTCATGATGTCCATCCGGTTTGCTTCTATATGCCATATCTTTCTAACTGTGCTCTTTCACAAGAGCTCTCAACCTATAACCTATATACTTATTATGGACACAGTATGCTTACATTATTAGTTATCTTGTTGTTATTAGTTGTTATTAGTCCCATCCTTCAGCTCCATTCAACACCTCCCATCTATCTCTTAACACCATCCATATAGGATTTCTATTTGCCATATATTTTTCAACTGCACTGTGATGTTTTACAAAAGTTCTGAACCTTTCTATTCTCATTGTTTCTACAGATTGAAAATTGAAAATAAACATTTTTGCTAAAAGTATTATTATATTATTGATCGATTGACTATGACTTCAGATCACCCAGTAGTGCTGTCTGCAGGGTTAGCTCCAGGTAAATATTGCAATCCTTTAGCCATTCCTGGACCTGTGTCC
Source organism: Coregonus lavaretus (assembly GCF_964263955.1). NCBI lineage: Eukaryota > Metazoa > Chordata > Actinopteri > Salmoniformes > Salmonidae > Coregonus > Coregonus lavaretus. The sequence continues at coordinate 44,433,328 of NC_140004.1, forward strand.
AAAAACAAGCTACAAATGGACAGTACCAAAACAAATGATCTAATGATTCTGTCTCTTCGCAGCAAAATCTGCAGAGCTGGGAAGATTGTATCCCCCATATAAATAACATTCTATTGGTAGCAAGAATTTTATATAATAATTTAAATTTTGAATCCAGCATCGTTTTGCATATCAGTTCATAAACACTATGCCATGGTATCGGTATGTGAAAAATCTCTTCCCAACTATTTAGCAATCTATATGGGACGGCTGTCAATCCATTGGTCCTTAAATGAAACTGGTATACTTTTTATTTATTTATCACAGTTTTCTTTAACCAATGATGTTCTTTAATGCAAGGCCGACAGACAAGTTCCTTACTTTTCCCCCCCTTCCACTTTCCTCTTCCATTTTTGCGGTAATGCTGCAATTATTTGGTTGTCATTTTGGGTAGAGCAGACATTTCCATTTGTTTTTGTTAGCTGCATGTGCGACATAACTCCACCAGTCCTACCGATGATAGAATTTACCAAGATTATACCTTTTTTTAAACATTTTGTAAAAAAAAAAAAAAAAAAAGGTTTCTTATCAATTAGTATATTTGAGTTTAACCACAATATTTGTTGCATTATTTGTTCTGTCGTTTCTGGAGGATTAAATTGAAATTGCAACCAACTTTCTATGGCTTGTTTTACAAAGTGATATTTGGGAGATGATTTCCTTTTCAAATAACTGAAAGTGAGAGGTTGTAATCTGAATAAAGGGAAAAAGGCCATTCTTGAACACTGGGTGAGACAATCTTACTAATTTGCTAGAGAACCAGTTCAGATTTAAGTATAACTTTTTGTATGACTGAAGCTTTTAGTGAGAAGCTTTAATATTTAATAATTTCTGTCCTCCGAAGCCCTTTTAGTCTTACAACAATAGAATCCTTGGTCCTCAGAGCTGACATGTTGGCTTCGTGTCACAGACTTCATTCCCTGTTGGTTCCCTTGTTTCCTCACTCTGTTACGGTAGTAGGCAGACACTAACACCTCCACTTAAATACAGAAGGCAGCTGAATGCATTAGACTCTGGTTATTTGAATGCAGCAGATCTTTTATCCATCCATCCACACACATCTTACCGGCTGAAATGACCAAACACACACTGTGATGATGAACACACACACACTTATTCTCTCTCTCTCTCTCTCTCTCTAAAAGTATGTTGCTATGGTAGCAACAGAAACACAAGGCCAAGCAGACAATGAGCTTTAGTGTTGCATACAGTCACTCTAGGAGCTTTAGTGGTGAATACCGTCCTACAGTCACTCTAGGAGCTTTAGTGGTGCATACCGTCCTACAGTCACTCTAGGAGCTTTAGTGGTGCACACCGTCCTACAGTCACTCTAGGAGCTTTAGTGGTGCACACCGTCCTACAGTCACTCTAGGAGCTTTAGTGGTGCACACCGTCCTACAGTCACTCTAGGAGCTTTAGTGGTGCACACCGTCCTACAGTCACTCTAGGAGCTTTAGTGGTGCACACCGTCCTACAGTCACTCTAGGAGCTTTAGTGGTGCATACCGTCATACAGTCACTCTAGGAGCTTTAGTGGTACATACCGTCCTACAGTCACTCTAGGAGCTTTAGTGGTGCACACCGTCCTACAGTCACTCTATGAGCTTTAGTGGTGCATACCGTCCTACAGTCACTCTAGGAGCTTTAGTGGTGCATAGTCATACAGTCACTCTAGGAGCTTTAGTGGTGCACACCGTCATACAGTCACTCTAGGAGCTTTAGTGGTGCACACCGTCCTACAGTCACTCTAGGAGCTTTAGTGGTGCACACCGTCATACAGTCACTCTAGGAGCTTTAGTGTTGCATACCGTCCTACAGTCACTCTAGGAGCTTTAGTGGTGCATACCGTCCTACAGTCACTCTAGGAGCTTTAGTGGTGCACACCGTCCTACAGTCACTCTAGGAGCTTTAGTGGTGCATACCGTCCTACAGTCACTCTAGGAGCTTTAGTGGTGCATAGTCATACAGTCACTCTAGGAGCTTTAGTGGTGCATACCATCCTACAGTCACTCTAGGAGCTTTAGTGGTGCACACAGTCCTACAGTCACTCTAGGAGCTTTAGTGGTGCATACCGTCCTACAGTCACTCTAGGAGCTTTAGTGGTGCACACCGTCATACAGTCACTCTAGGAGCTTTAGTGGTGCACACCGTCCTACAGTCACTCTAGGAGCTTTAGTGGTGCATACCGTCATACAGTCACTCTAGGAGCTTTAGTGTTGCATACCGTCCTACAGTCACTCTAGGAGCTTTAGTGGTGCATACCGTCCTACAGTCACTCTAGGAGCTTTAGTGGTGCACACCGTCCTACAGTCACTATGAGCTTTAGTGGTGCATACCGTCCTACAGTCACTCTAGGAGCTTTAGTGGTGCATAGTCATACAGTCACTCTAGGAGCTTTAGTGGTGCATACCGTCATACAGTCACTCTAGGAGCTTTAGTGGTGCATACCGTCATACAGTCACTCTAGGAGCTTTAGTGGTGCATACCGTCCTACAGTCACTCTAGGAACATAGGGTGAGAGCGGACTAAGTGTTTTTCTTTTACAGAACACGTCTTGAGAGAGAGACGTCCCTTTGTATGTACTGAAACTGTCTGGGGGGAGAGAGGCGTGTGTGTGTGTGTGTGTTTGAGAGAGAGAGTGAGGAGTGGAGAAGACGGGGATGAAGTCCCTCTCCACGCGCCCTTCACACCGAGCGGAGGGCGGCAGTGTTGTATAATATGTTGTGTCTGTCTGTTACGTGTCTTCTTGAAGTCCAGGTACCAGGACAAGAAAACCAGGACATTTACATTAGGATCTTGAATACAAGACATGCGTCGGTGTATTGCACGAGATTTTCCCAACTCAGGAACTCATGCCTTCTGAGGATGTTACAGTGATGATGTCGATTCTATCAAACCCAGTGGTGTAAAGTACTTAAGTAAAAATACTTTAAAGTACTACTTAAGTCGTTTTTTGGGGTATCTGTACTTTACTTTTACTTCACTACATTCCTAAAGAAAATAATGTACTTTTTACTCCATACATTTTCCATGACACCCAAAAGTACTTGTTACATGTTGAATGTTTAGCAGGACAGGAAAATCCTCTAATTCACGCACTTATCAAGAGAACATCCCTACTGCCTCTGATCTGATGGACTCACTAAACACACATGCTTTGTTTGTAAATTATGTCTGAGTGTTGGAGTGTGCCCCTGGCTATCTGTAAATTAAAAAAACAAGAAAATCATGCTGTCCGCTTTGCTTAATATAATGAATTTTAAAAGATTTATACTTTTACTTTTAATACTTAAGTATATTTAAAACCAAATATTTTTAGACTTCTACTCAAGTAGTATTTTACTGGGTGACTTTCACTTTTACTTGAGTCATTTTCTATTAAGGTATCTTTACTTTTACTCAAGTGTGACAATTGGGTACTTTTTCCATCACTGATCAAGCACTTGGAGAGCCTGTTTGTAGACAGACTGAATGGGTTTTAATGTTGTACAGCATGCTTGGCCCCAACTAGTCAAGCAGTATGTTAAGTGGGGGAGTATCATAGCATTCAAGTACTGTTTCGCTGCCCCTGTAGTCAAACAATTTTGTATGAAGCGGAAATTAGCTAGGTTGAATTTGGTTATTTGAGTTACCTTTTTCACCGTTTTTTTTTAAAAGAGAGGTTGGAATCAGGTATGATGCCAAGGTACTTCAAATCAGTTACCACCTGGAGCTTCTCCCCTCACACATAGACATCTGGCTCAGTAGCATCAGTTGCCCTCTTTGTGAATAACGTGCAGACTGTTTTTTACACATTGAGACGCAAACATGAGTCACTGAGCCACTTTGTAACATGGACCATTACAATAGTGACTGCCTGTGCAGCTTGTCGTTTGCTCTTTGCGTGCACATAAATCTCTTATCATCTTCATACATTTGTATTTCAGACCCAGTACAGACAGAAGGCAGATCATTAAATGTACAGGCTTAACAGGAGGGGCCCCAGTATTGACCCTTGGGGCACACCCACATCATAGCTGAGAGTGAGAGACAGCTCATTGCTCACTCTGACACACTGGGTTCTGCCTTCAAGGTATGATTTCATCCATCTGAAGGGGGAAATGTTGAACTTGGACAGTTTTGTGATGAGAACCTCATGGTTCATAGTATCAAAGGCTTTCCTTAGCTCTAGAAACACAGCCATTAATATAGTCAGAGGTCTTTGACAATAAAGAGGAGAGACTGTAGGTGAGCAGGACATCATGAGTGGTCCAAGGCAGTATCAATAGATCATGAGTGGTCCAAGGCAGTATCAATAGATCATGAGTGGTCCAAGGCAGTATCAATAGATCATGAGTGGTCCAAGGCAGTATCAATAGATCATGAGTGGTCCAAGGCAGTATCAATAGATCATGAGTGGTCCAAGGCAGTATCAATAGATAAAAGAACACTAAGGTTGGGCAACTCTGCTCCTCTGGGGCCTTCTTTCTTTCAAATGAGCGTCAGGTTTAGACCTGGGTTATCTTGTGTGAACATGCACTCAGCGTCAGGTTTAGACATGGATTATCTTGTACTCAAATACTGTTATCTGGATTATTTAGTGACCTGTCCATCTGTATTCCCACAGGGACTTGACGAAATTACATCTAAATAAATTACAGATGACCCTATAAGACACAGTACAGGTACCTGCATTAGCGTGACCTTTCACCTTTAACCCTGCTGTCATGGAAGACGCAACGGTGGTGCGTACGGATGGGAACTCTCTGCTCAAGGCTGTGTTCCTGAGCCGACTGCGCCTGACACGCCTGCTGCTGGAGGGAGGGGCTTACATCAACGAGAGCAACGAACGCGGCGAGACGCCGCTGATGGTGGCGTGCAGGACACGCCACACGGACGCACAGAGCGTGCCCAAACACAAGATGGTTCGGTACGTTAAGGAGTGGGAACACCGCTCAGCAGAGCAGAGTGTCCCAACCGGCCAGTACAGGCTTTTACTACAGTTAAACAGCCAAAACAGTTACACACCTAACTAATACAGTTTGTATTGAAGACTATGATTGGTTAATTAGTTGAATCAGGTGCTATGGCTGAAGCAAAATCCTGCACCGAAAACTGCCCTTTATGAACAATATTGGCCACCAATGGCCTGCCGTAGTGCCAATAAGATAGTTTACCTCCTCTTCAGGAGTTTCCACAAGGTATTGATCAACGTGTCATCAACAGGTACCTGCTGGAGAGCGGAGCTGACCCAAATATCCAGGACAAGACCGGTAAGACGGCCCTGATGCATGCATGTTTGGAGCAGGCGGGGTCAGAGGTCCTCTCTCTACTGCTGGGGAGTGGAGCTGACCCCAGCCTGGACGACCACTCGGGCTTCTCAGCGCTGGTCTATGCTGTCAACGCAGGGGAGAACGAGGCCCTGAGAGTCCTACTGGACGCCTGCAAGGCCAAGGGCAAGGAGGTAAGGATGTGGGTTTGATTCCGCTTGGAAGGGTTGCAAAATTCTGGAAACTTTCCCAGAAATCCTGGTTTGAGGTTTCCTGCCGATCCCCTTCTGATTCTTGGAATCCTCCAACCAGGACTTCTGGAAAACCTGGGAATTTTGGGAAAGTAACCAGAGTTTTGCAACCCTTTGCTGGGGCCACCCATTTGCACCCTCTATTAGAAGTCGCTTTGGATAAAAACATCTGATGGCATTTATTACAGGTCATCATCATCACCACGGACAAGCTGCCGTCGGGACGCCAGATGACCAAGCAGTACCTGAACGTACCCCCGCCTCCCGACCTGGAGGAGCGCCTGCACTGCACCCCTGGCTCTGCTGCCTGCTGCATGTCCCCCTCAGAGATCCAGCTCCGCACCCCTCCGCAGGGCACCTCAGCCACTGCCTCACCCCAGCCAGGGAGCCCCCTCCTGGGCCTCAGGGAGCACCACCACCACCATGGTGGTGGAACCACCATCTCTGGTTCTGCTGGTTCTGGTTCTTCAGGTGCTGGTTCTTCTCAGCCGGGCTCCCCGACCAGGGACCCTAACCCGTTTCGAGGCCCCGGTGTTGGGGTGGTGAAGCTGCTCCATCCCCAGCGGCTCCACTCGGAGCCCTGGCTGCAGCAGAACAAGGCCTCCAGGTAGGTATCCTAGACTAGAGGTTAGAGAAGTGCACCGGCAACTGGAAGGTTACCGGTTTGAATCCTATGTCTGTCAGGGAAAAAATCTGGTGCGGAGTGGGTCGGCAACTGGAGGGTCGGTGGCATCAGTGTCCTAGATATTATCTCCTTCCCTTGAGCAAGGCACTTAACCCCTAAACTGCTCATAGGGCACTGCACTAGTAGCTTCCCACTGCTCCAGCCTCTCCAACCAAATATGTATGTGTGTGGGTTGTTTTCTTCTTCTTCCTCCAGCCTGACAGAGGAGCTGCTGGACATCACCCCAGAGGAGGAGCTCTCCTTCAGGGTCAACGGCCTGGCCTTCTCTGGGTCCGGAAGGGTGGGGCCCGGGGCACATCCGATCGTCGCCCGCCCCCAGAGCATCGAACCCAAGGATGCCACGGGGCTGCTGGAGCAGGTCATGATAATAATAATAATAAAACTAATAACTCTTATCATGTGCATGTAAAATTATTAATTTGTATATTTGTTCTCTTTCAGGTGGCTGGGAGCGAGGGAGGTGGCGGAGGAGGAAGAGGAGGCCTGAGTAGGAAGATGTCTTACGACAGCGCTGCAGCTTATTCCCACCCAAACCTCCTGCACCGGGGGGACGGAGGAAGCTATGGAGGCTGCCCCAACTGCCCCTGTGGCGCCCATGAGCCTGTCCTCCCTGTACACAAAATCTCTCCAGACTGTTACCTCCCCAACCTGGCTGTGTCCAGCCTGAGGAACGTAGTCTGCCGCCGCAACATCGGCATGGACCACTACAGCTCCGACTCCCAGCTGCCCCAGTTCGGCAGCCACAGCAGCCACCCAGAGAGTGGAGACTCCTCCAGGGGCGTTGTAGGGGGAACTGAGAAGCGTAAGCTGGTCGCTAGTAGATCCTCCACACTGTCGGGCTCCCGGGAGTCCCTGGAGAGCGCTGCCCAGAGAAGGGGCCCTGCAAACCTGGAGAGGAGAGGCTCAGGGGCCCTGCTCTTGGATCACATCTCCCACACCCGCCCGGGGTACCTGCCCCCTCTCAACCCCCACGCACCCATACCCGACATCGGAGTCAGCCCCACCTCAACCTGCCCCAGCCTGAGTGGAAGCACCAAGGCACTGAATCTGAATGGGGGTGTTGCAGGGCCGGGATCAAAGCCTCTTGTCCCCTGTGCTCCTGCCTTCCCCAGAGATCTGAAGTCAAAGCAGACACTGCTGAGGAGACACTCCATGCAGACAGAGCAGATTAAACAGTTGGTCAACCTCCAGGAGACACTCCATGCAGACAGAGCAGATTAAACAGTTGGTCAACCTCCAGGAGACACTCCATGCAGACAGAGCAGATTAAAACAGCTGGTCAACCTCCAGGAGCTCTTCGGCCACTAAGACGAAAGATGCTAGACTGGTCCCAGATCTGTTTGTGCTGTCTTTGTTACGCCTTGGCAAAACAGCACAAACAGTTCTGGGACCAGGATAAAAGGTTGCATTTTCTTTGTCTCTGGCTACTGTGTGCTTGGCTGACTGTGATCGCTTTCTATTGGCTGACTGTGATCGCTTTCTATTGGCTGACTGTGATCGCTTTCTATTGGCTGACTGTGATCGCTTTCTATTGGCTGACTGTGATCGCTTTCTATGTCAAGCATTGTTGCTGCTCTGTGACCATGACATCGTTAACAAAATAACTTCTTACCAGAAGACTATTATTGCTCATCCCAGCTTTTTCAATGTGCTTAATTACACGTATGTTTTATTTTGGACGATATTGTATCGATACTCTTTGCCTGGTAGCGTTAGCTTGCGCTAGTCGGGCTGTACCAGCACTAAAACCCTGGTATTTTTCATCCTAGCTTGTTCTCCATCTTCTTTTTAAATAGTGAGCCAACATGTTTTCAGCACTTATTTCCGTTTCGGATCATAAAGAATTTTCCCATGCTCTTGTCTCTCTGCAGCAGAGCAGTGGAGGCTGGTGGGAGGAGCTAAAGGAGGACGGGCTCATTGTAATGGCTGGAATTAAATAAATGGAACAGAGTCAAACATGTGGTTTCCATATGTTTGATGTTTTTGATACCGTTCCATTAATTCCATCCCAGCCATTACAATGAGCCCGTCCTTCTATAGCTCCTCCCACCAGCCTCCTCTGCAGCAGACATACACTGAGTGTACAAAACATTAAGAACTGCTGTTTCCATGACATAGACTGACCAGGTGAAGGCTAAGATCCCTTATTGATGTCACTTGTTAAATCCACTTCAAATCAGTGTAGATGAAGGGGATGAGACAATTTAAAGAAGGATTTTTACGCCTTGAAACAATTGAGACACGGATTGTGTATGTGTGCCATTCAGAGGGTGAATGGGCAAGACAAAAATATTTAAGTGCCTTTGAACAGGGTATGGTGGTAGGTGCCAGGCGCACCGGTTTCAGTGTGTTAAGAACTGCAACTCTCAAAAGTTTCCCGTGTGTTTCAACAATAGTCCACCACCCAAAGGACATCCAGCCAACTTGACTCAACTGTGGGAATCATTGGAGTCAACATGGGCCAGCATCCCTGTGGAACAATTGACACCTTGTAGAGTCCATGCCCTGACGAATTGAGGCTGTTCTGAGGGCAAAAGGGGGGTGCAACTCAATATTAGGAAGGTGTTCTTTACGTTTGGTATACTCAGAGTATAGTGAGCAGTGTTTGGAACATAAAATCGCAATAACATCACAGTATCGAATCATAATACATATAGAATCGTGAGAATCACAATACATATCGTATCGGCACCTAAGTGTCATGATAATATCGTATCGTGAGGTCCCTGCCAATTCCCAGCCCTACTTTTAAACACATGGAATGAACTTCGACGGAAGCCTTGAATCCTATAGACTCTTTGACAAGGACAGAAGACAGCGTCTGCTAAATGACAAAAATGTAAAATGTAAGTCTGTTTCTCTCTTCAATCTGCACACGCTGGATCGGTCTACGAGGGAAATAGAGTCGGGTCTCGAGTATGGAGCCCCTGTTATGAACATTGGGGGCCAGAGCTTGACATTTGAAGACAGACAATGGATTTCAGAGTCTGAAGGGAATGTACAGGGAAGGAGGTGCAGAGACTGAAAAAGAGGAACCTACAGCTTGAAGAGGCTGAAGATTGACCTCCTGTTGGACACGTTGTCACAAACCACTGCAGAGTCTCACCTGATGGAGAAGGAGCTGGAAGAGGTGTGAGGGGAACGGCACCTCCGTACCTTCAGGCTCTGATCAGACCCTACACCCAAACGAGGGCACTGCGTTCCTCCACCTCTGACCTGCTAGCCCCCTTACCTCTACGGAAGCACAGTTCCCGCTCAGCCCAGTCAAAGCTATTCGCTGCTCTGGCACCCCAATGGTGGAACAAGCTCCCCGACAACGCCAGGACGGCGGAGTCACTGACCACCTTCCGGAGACACTTGAAACCCTACCTCTTTAAGGAATACCTGGAATAGTATAACAGTAATCCTTCTACACCCCCCTCCCCCACCCCCGCCCATAAAAAAAATAAAAGATTACAACAACAAAAAAATATTAAAAAAGGAGTGGTTGTCCCACTGGCTATCCTAAGTTGAATGCACCAATTTGTAAGTCGCTCTGGATAAGAGCGTCTGCTAAATGACTAACATTTAAATGTAAGACAGGATCTTCAAAGGGAAAGGGAAGCGTGGCATTCTCTGACTGAATCAATGACAGACTGAAAGCAAGACAGCACAAACACATCTGGGACTCAAGCGAACTCCTCTGACTGTCGAAGATCAAACTCACTAAGGAAAATGTATGTGTCAAAGCAAGACAGCACAAACACATCTGGGACTCAAGCGAACTCCTCTGACTGTCGAAGATCAAAACTCACTAAGGAAAATGTATGCGTCAAAGGGAACAAACACCAAAAAATGAAAACAAGAGAATCAAGCTTCTTGATAATAAGGTGCAATGTTCTGTTTGAAAGTGATTAGAATTTCAGAGCATCCAATTATTGTATTTACATAGTATTTATTCAACAGGGTTGTTTTGTACACCATTTGACGAGGTAGTTGTGTTTCCTTTCGCTTGTTCTGTTGTGCTCCTTTACTGCTAATTAAAATCTGTATTTATGAGCTGAACAGGAAATCTCAAGGGTGACATCTTACACATAATGTTTTAATATAATGTATTATTTGAAAAACACATTGATACCAGAAATAGTTATTTGCCAAATGTTCAAGGTAAATGTTTTGTTCAAACTGAAAACATTCTGCTACATTGTGATCCTGAATGTGGCCCTGATTTCAGTTCAGAAATGGTAACTATTGTCTTGACTTCTGAATGGTTATTAAATAGTTCATTGGTCTTATGTAACTCCAGTAAGGTTCAGTCTGCTAAAGTCCTCTTCAACTAGTTTAGCGTAGAATCATTTCCATCGGACTCCTTTCACCGGCGTGTCACCCCATTCCCTACCGCTGATCGAAAAGCACTGCTCCCCATGTCTCTGGTCAAAAGTAGTGCACTACATAAGGAATAGGGTGCCACTTCGGCTGCACAACTGTTGTCCTTTCACGAGTAGACTACGAGTCTTCTGAGCTCTGGGCCCAATATTCAGAAGTGCTGATCCAGGATCAGTTTAGCCTTTTTAGATCATAAGGCCCCGGGGGGGGGGGTATCAATTCAAATCACATTTTATTCCTCACATCCTTTCGTAAAACAACAGGAGTAGACTAACAGCGAAATGCGTACCCTTCCCAACAATGCAGAAAGACAAATAGAAAAAAAAAATAACAGGAGATCAGTAGCCCCTTAGTCCTTTGAGCTGTGCCCTCTGTGAGTCCAGCAGGTCGTAATAGATCCTGCTCTTGTCGAGGTCTCTCCTGTAAGGCAATAGGTCCTCTACAGCTAAGACATCAGCGTGGCCAGTCCACACTGTCAGGCTGTACCTAGGAGAGGACACGGAACAGACAGTATTATACACAGGATCAGATCACACATCTTTTATTGTCGGTCGGCTGGTCACTGAAATGTGCTTTGCCTACAAAAAGGTCCTGAGGAGCAGCTGATTAGTAGAATCAGGTGTTTAAAGCAGGGCTGGAACAAAATCCTGGGAGAGGGTGGAGATGCTTCATGCTATTAGATCTGAATGAAGTCATCGTTAGGCTTGCACATTCACAAACAGAGGATAGAGAGAAGAGTGGAGGAGAGGAGGATAGACTGAAGAGTGGAGGAGAGGAGGATAGACTGAAGAGTGGAGGAGAGGAGGATAGACTGAAGCGTGGAGGAGAGGAGGATAGACTGAAGAGTGGAGGAGAGGAGGATAGAGAGAAGAGTGGAGGAGAGGAGGATAGACTGAAGAGAGGAGGATAGACTGAAGAGAGGAGGATAGACTGAAGAGTGGAGGAGAGGAGGATAGACTGAAGAGTGGAGGAGAGGAGGATAGAGAGAAGAGTGGAGGAGAGGAGGATAGAGAGAAGAGTGGAGGAGAGGAGGATAGACTGAAGAGTGAAGGAGAGGAGGATAGACTGAAGAGTGGAGGAGAGGAGGATAGACTGAAGAGTGGAGGAGAGGAGGATAGACTGAAGAGTGGAGGAGAGGAGGATAGACTGAAGAGTGGAGGAGAGGAGGATAGACTGAAGAGTGGAGGAGGAGGAGGATAGACTGAAGAGTGGAGGAGAGGAGGATAGACTGAAGAGTGGAGGAGAGGAGGATAGAGAGAAGAGTGGAGGAGAGGAGGATAGACTGAAGAGTGGAGGAGAGGAGGATAGACTGAAGAGTGCAGCATAGTGGACGGCTAGAGAACATGGATAAATGTGGAGCTTTGTGCCACAGAAGAATGTATTAAGTGAACTGAGGCAGGCGTACCATATCCTACTCAAAACCACCATAATAACTGACTAATGCTAACCTTTCTGACCTGTTGCCCATCTGAATATGGGAACCATACATCTGTGCTCCACAAAACTGGGTTAGCCTGCTGAGCTAAAGCCTAGCAAGGTTTCTTATCATGCAAGCGTGGCCCACCAAATCACTTCTGTTGCAAGGTCTCCCTTGGGAAAGAGGTTTTCTGTGACGTCCTGGTTAAATAAATGTAAAATAAATCAAACCTGTCTGACTGCTGTAGAAGCCAGTGTAGCTGGGAGAATGACTTGGGTAGGAGGGCTGCTCTGACCGGGAAGGTGACCGGATGTCTTAGTGTCCGACACACTGCCTCCATCTCCCTCACCATCTCCCAGCTGTACCCTATGGGGCAGAGAAGTTATTAAGACATCATAAGGCTCCTACATACTTATATGTTATTAAACATTATGCCTGCAACCTATATTTACCAGGTATGATGAATGAGTACAGCCACGGTAGCTATGATGTAAACACCAGCTCATCTGTGTTCAGGTAACTCACCTGGGTTGTGTGTATCTGCAGTCCAGCCCGTTGTCCAGCCCAGGGAGAGAACATCACCATGGGAACCTGGGGTCACAGCTGCCTCCAGGAAGACTTTGGGGTCAAGGGGTGTGGCCTTGCCTCCAGGGCCTGGCAGGATGTCAGCGTTGATCCACACAGGACCACGGAGCTCAGTCCGAACCTCGTCTAATAACACCATGGATGGAGCTACCGCTGCCAGGCTGGGTTGAACAATCAATGGGATTACACAAACTGACTGAGGCCGGTTTCCTGGACACAGATTAACCCTGGTCCTGGATTGGAAAATCTCCACTGAAATATACTGAATGAAAATTTAAACGCAACATGCAACAATTTCTTTGATTTTACTGAGTTACAGTTCATATAAGGAAAATCAGTCAATTTAAATAAGTTCATTATGCCCTAATCTATGGATTTCACATGACCAGGAATATATATGCATCGGTTGGTCACAGATACCTTTAAAAAGAAAAAGTAGGAGCGTGGATCCGAAAACCTGTCAGTATCTGGTGTGACCATTTGCCTCATGCATCGCGACACATCTCCTTTGCATAGAGTTGAGCAGGCTGTTGATTGTGGCCTGTGGAATGTTGTCCCATTCCTCTTCAATGCTGTGCGAAGTTGCTGGATATTGTCGGGAACTGGAACACGCTGTCGTACACGTCGATCCAGAGCATCCCAAACATGCTCAACGACTGACATGCCTGGTGAGTATGCAGGCCATGTACACAATTCAGCTTCCAGGAATTGTGTACAGATCCTTGCGACATGGGGCCGTGCATTATCATGCTGAAACATGAGGTGATGTCGGCGGATGAATGGCACGACAATGGGTCTCAGGATCGCGTCACGGTATCTCTGTGCATTCAAATTGCCATCGATAAAATGCAATTGTGTTCGTTGTCCGTCGCTTATGCCTGCCCATACTATAACCCCACCATCGGGCACTCTGTTCACAACGTTGACATCAGCAAACCGCTCGCCCACACAACGCCATACACGCGGTCTGCGTGTGTGAGGGCGGTTGGATGTACTGCCAAATTCTCTAAAATGACATTGGAGGCGGCTTATGGTAGAGAAATTAACATTAAATTCTCTGGCAACAGCTCTGGTGGACATTCCTGCAATCAGCATGCCAATTGCACGCTCCCTCAAAACTTGAGTCATCTGTACTCCTGATTGGCGCAGTGGTCTAAGGCACTGCATCGCAGTGCTAACTGTGCCACTAGAGATCCTGGTTTGAATCGAGGCTCTGTCGCAGCCGGCCGCGACCGGGAGACTCATGGGTGGCGTACAATTGGCCTAGCGTCGTCCAGGGTAGGGGAGGGAATGGCCGGCAGGGATGTAGCTCAGTTGATAGAGCATGGCGTTTGCTCTGGATAAGAGCGTCTGCTAAATGACTAAAATGTAAATGTAAATCTGTGGCATTGTGTTGCATGACAAAACAGCACATTTTAGAGTGGCTTTTTATATTCCTCAGCATACTGTTTAATCACCTTCTTGATATGCCCCACCTATCAGGTGGATGGATTACCTTGGCAAAGGAGAAATGCTCACTAACTGGGATGTAAACAAATTTGTGCACAAAATCTGAGAGAAATAAGCTTTTTGTGCATATGGACAATTTCTGGAATGTTTTATTTCAGTTCATGAAACATGGGACCAACACTTTACATGTTGCGATTGTATTTTTGTTCAGTGTAGCTTTTAGTCCAGAAATAGGCTCTGTCTAGGAAAACCACGCAGTCCTGACTAACATCTGGGTACACCTAAAGGTTGTATGATAGACTAGCGTCCAGGCGGTGTACATCAAGCTGCCTCACACTAAAGAAACAGGGGATTTAGCTGCTAGCCCAATTATGAACTTATAGTAGCCTAACGTTACTCCTTTTCGTCCAAGGACCTTACATCTGCATTGGGGTTTTAGGCTGGGTATCTGTATAAACACTTTGTGACAACTGCTGATGTAAAAAGGACTTTATAAAATAAATGTGATTGATTGATTGATTACTTGTTCTGTTTAGAGGTGAATTGGCTCTGGAAGCCAAAAAAGCCAAATAACTCCATCTAAATGTGAATCGATTCTCAATTGCGGTACGGTTCTAGAAACACAAAGCCCTCTACTTTCATATCACATCAAAATAATTTCATAAATGCTAAATATACACTTACTGCACACTGTTTTAACACAGTTGCAGCCGACAGTGTTTTTCAGGTGACAACACGTTTGAGGCGTCCGTCTTCCATTTTCACACAGGTGTTCAGAGACACAGATAGACAATTAGCACAGGTAGTCCATTCTGTCTTCCATCCGTTTTCCATAAACAAGCGCTGTAACATGGAAATACAGTGGCTTGCGAAAGTATTCACCCCCCTTGGCATTTTTCCTATTTTGTTGCCTTACAACCTAGAATTAAAATGGATTTTTGGGGGGTCTGTATCATTTGATTTACATAACACGCCTACCACTTTGAAGATGCAAAATATTTTTGGGGGTGAAACAAGCAAGAAATAAGACCAAAAAACAGAAAACTTGAGCGTGCATAACTATTCACCCCCCCCCAAAGTCAATACTTTGTAGAGTCACCTTTTGCAGCAATTACAGCTGCAAGTCTCTTGGGGTATGTCTCTATAAGCTTGGCACATCTAGCTACTGGGATTTTTGCCCATTCTTCAAGGCAAAACTGCTCCAGCTCCTTCAAGTTGGATGGGTTCCGCTGGTGTACAGCAATCTTTAAGTCATACCACAGATTCTCAATTGGATTGAGGTCTGGGCTTTGACTAGGCCATTCCAAGACATTTAAATGTTTCCCCTTAAACCACTCGAGTGTTGCTTTAGCAGTATGCTTAGGGTCATTGTCCTGCTGGAAGGTGAACCTCCGTCCCAGTCTCAAATCTCTGGAAGACTGAAACAAGTTTCCTTCAAGAATTTCCCTGTATTTAGCGCCATCCATCATTCCTTCAATTCTGACCAGTTTCCCAGTCCCTACCGATGAATTTATTTTTTGGGATGCTGCCACCACCATGCTTCACTGTGGGGATGGTGTTCTCGGGGTGATGAGAGGTGTTGGGTTTGCACCAGACATAGCGTTTTCCTTGATGGCCAAAAAGCTCAATTTTAGTCTCATCTGACCAGAGTACCTCCTTCCATATGTTTGGGGAGTCTCCCACATGCCTTTTGGCGAACACCAAACGTGTTTGCTTATTTTTTTCTTTAAGCAATGGCTTTTTTCTGGCCACTCTTCCGTAAAGCCCAGCTCTGTGGAGTGTACGGCTTAAAGTGGTCCTATGGACAGATACTCCAATCTCCGCTGTGGAGCTTTGCAGTTCCTTCAGGGTTATCTTTGGTCTCTTTGTTGCCTCTCTGATTAATGCCCTCCTTGCCTGGGCCGTGAGTTTTGGTGTGCGGCCCGCTCTTGGCAGGTTTGTTGTGGTGCCATATTCTTTAAATGTTTTAATAATGGATTTAATGGTGCTCCGTGGGATGTTCAAAGTTTCAGATATTTTTTTTATAACCCAACCCTGATCTGTACTTCTCCACAACTTTGTCCCTGAACTGTTTGGAGAGCTCCTTGGTCTTCATGGTGCCGCTTGCTTGGTGGTGCCCCTTGCTTAGTGGTGTTGCAGACTCTGGGGCCTTTCAGAACAGGTGTATGTATACTGAGATCATGTGACACATTATGTGACACTTAGATTGCACACAGGTGGACTTTATTTAACTAATTATGTGACTTCTGAAGGAAATTGGTTGCACCAGATCTTATTTAGGGGCTTCATAGCAAAGCGGGTGAATACATATGCACGCACCACTTTTCTGTTATTAATTCTTTATACTTTTTTTAAACAAGTCATTTTTTTTCATTCCACTTCACCAATTTGGACTATTTTGTGTATGTCCATTACATGAAATCCAAATAAAAATCAATTTAAATTACAGGTTGTAATGCAACAAAATAGGAAAAACGCCAAGGGGGGTGAATACTTTTGCAAGGCACTGTATGGCCATGTGGGAACCCTAACCCTATAAAAGGTGCGTAGTAATTTAACATTTATTTTTTTTGACAATTATTTCTCGCTGATATGAAAGATACGTTCCTTATTTTTCCAAAACCACACCGCAAGCGATGCGTGTTAACGTTTAGAGCAATCGTCGGGGCTCTCAACAAAACTCCCCCCCCCCTAGTCAGAAGATACTATCGTCACTCGGTCACTCGGCCTCCCGAGTGGCGCAGTGGTCTAAGGCGCTGCATCGCAGTACTAGCTGTGCCACTAGAGATCCTGGTTCGAATCCAGGCTCTGCTGTAGCCGGCCGCAACCGGGAGACCAATGGGGCGGCGCACAATTGGCCCAGCGTCGTCCAGGGTAGGGGAGGGAATGGCAGGCAGGGAGGTAGCTCAGTTGATAGAGCATGGCGTTTGCAACGCCAGGGTTGTGGGTTCGTTTCCCACAGGGGGCCAGTATGAAAATAATAATGTATGCACTAACTGTAAGTCGCTCTGGATAAGAGCGTCTGCTAAATGACGTAAATGTAAATGTAATAGGCACTCAAGCAGTTAGCGTCCTGCCCTGTGTGTTGTTCTGGCTCAGACAAGCCTCCTTACTTTATGACAGGTTGGACGATATTCCATCCTACTTACAGGTGATACACAAATGAGGGAACATCTATAGCTAGTTAAGGTATAACAAAAAAGTATAACGAGTACTAAACAATCATTAGTAGAAAGATAATTCACCTTTTGAAGTCTAGCTTTATCCCCTTGTCTGACGCCTTGACCTCCTTCAGCCAATCACTCAGCGTGACATCGCTGTCAGTCTCAGGAGGATGAGCCATGATTGGCTCTTTTGGGTCGTGGCTCCTCAGAAGAAGGTCTGCCTCAATCATGTGGGCGGAGCCTTGGGTGTATGGATATGAAATACTAGAATGAGCAAATGAATTGATCCACTGTACCTTTTCCACTGCATCTTTACAACCAGATAACTCTCTGGGTTACGTTGTGCGCAAGTCACTTATGTATTTCTAATAGAGCCCCAACTTTCCACAGAATTATATGACATCTCTAGAGGAATAATGGGCCTGTGTAAAGACGGGCAACATAATGAATACAACCATATCCACTCTAGATTATTTGATATAACTCTCTCCATCCTAGGTGGTCTTACTTTGTAGTGCCTCTGTGATTTTGGTCTTGCTGTTGGCAGCATGGGCCCATTCAATATCTGCTGCATCCTTCACATTTATCTTCCCCTGGCTGAGAAAATACTCCAGAGTCTGGTCACTCATCGGTTCTAGACATGGACAGGAAATAAGGGTTGTCACTAATTACCACAGCCACAAAGTCAAAATGGGCTATAAATCCATGAAAACAAAAATGAGCTTTTACATCTGAAATGTAAGGTTAGGGTTAGGCATAAGGTTAGGCATAAGGTTAGGGTTTGGGTTAGGCATAAGGTTAGGGTTAGGCATAAGGTTAGGGTTTGGGTTAGGTATAAGGTTAGGGTTAGGGTTAGGCATAAGGTTAGCAGTGTGGTTAGGCATAAGGTTAGCAGTGTGGTTAAGGTTAGACATAAGGTTAGCAGTGTGGTTAAGGTTAGGCATAAGGTTAGCAGTGTGGTTAAGGTTAGGCATAAGGTTAGCAGTGTGGTTAAGGTTAGACATAAGGTTAGCAGTGTGATTATGGTTAGGCACAAGGTTAGCAGTGTGGTTAGGCATAAGGTTAGCAGTGTGGTTAGGGTTAGGCATAAGGTTAGCAGTGTGGTTAGGCATAAGGTTAGCAGTGTGGTTAGGGTTAGGCATAAGGTTAGCAGTGTGGTTAGGCATATGGTTAGCAGTGTGGTTAGGGTTAGGCATAAGGTTAGCAGTGTGGTTAGGGTTAGGCATAAGGTTAGCAGTGTGGTTAAGGTTAGGTTTAACATTTTAAGAAGATACATTTTAGAACTAGGCGGGGTTTAGCCATAATTAATGACTTTGTGGCTGTAGTAACTAGTGACGGCCGGAAATAAGAGATGGAAATAGATAGGAAATATAACCACAGACAGAACAATGGGACAGATATTTCACCTAACGTATAAATGTGAAGCATCCTGTTGGCGTTTCCACTCACTACCCAATATGGAGGAGAGGTAGCCCAGTGGGCGGCAGTGGGAGAAGATGGAGGGAGATGGATTTTGGCCAAAATTCTGCCCATTTTAATTTTCTCATCAATGAAACATTTGATCTCAAAACAGTTTTCAGTTTCCAAAACTAGAATATGTTACAAACAGAGTGGAATACGTTTTTGTAGACTTTAGCCTTTGCCCAAGTTATTTTTTAAAGTGCATTGTTTAGAAGGATTGCAAGGGCGAATCAAGTTATTGCACAAGCCCACTTCAGAGTAGGCTTTCCCTAACGGAAAAATGCAAATACATGCTAGAACGCGACAATAGGCTCTCGCTAGCTCGTGCTTGACTCTGCCCACTATGCTTCATTTGCTCCCATTGGAAACAACAGGCTGTGGTCTATCTTGGGTTAGTTATACAAATCTTTGATATAACTGTTTGGATAGCTAGCTCTAGTGATTTTATACTTCTATATACAATGTGTTTATACTACTGTCAGCAATTAACCAAGCTAGGTTGTGTTATTCACGAGACATTAAACATACGCACAAGACATTAAACTAGCGTGTCATATGCCTGTGTAACATGGGTCCTCAAATCCTTAAAAAGTTATACAGCTGCACCATCGAGAGCATCCTGACTGGTTGCATCACTGCCTGGTATGGCAACTGCTTGGCCTCCGACTGCAAGGCACTACAGATGGTAGTGCGTACGGCCCAGTACATCACTGGGGCCAAGCTTCCTGCCATCCAGGACCTCTATAACAGGCGGTGTCAGAGAAAGACCCTAAAAATTGTCAAAGACTCCAGCCACCCTAGTCATAGACTGTTCTCTCTGCTACCGCACGGCAAGCGGTACCGGAGTGCCAAGTCTAGGTCCAAAAGGCTTCTTAACAGCTTCTACCCTTAAGTCAACATTCACAAGGCCGCAGGGCCAGACGGATTACCAGGACGTGTACTCCGAGCATGTGCTGACCAACTGGCAAGTGTCTTCACTGACATTTTTAACATGTCCCTGACTGAGTCTGTAATACCAACATGTTTCAAGCAGATCACCATAGTCCCTGTGCCCAAGAACACTAAGATAACCTGTCTAAATGACTACCGACCCGTAGCAACTCATGTCTGTAGCTATGAAGTGCTTTGAAAGGCTGGTCATGGCTCATATCAACACCATTATCCCAGAAACTCTAGACCCACTCCAATTTGCATACCGCCCCAACAGATCCACAGATGATGCAATCTCTATTGCACTCCACACTGCCCTTTCCCACCTGGACAAGAGGAACACCTACGTGAGAATGCTATTCATTGACTACAGCTCAGCATTCAACACCATAGTGGCCTCATAGCTCATCACTAAGCTAAGGATCCTGGGACTAAACACCTCCCTCTGCAACTGGATCCTGGACTTCCTGACGGGCCGCACTCAGGTGGTAAGGGTAGGTAACAACACGTCTGCCACGCTGATCCTCAACACGGGGGCCCCTCAGGGGTGCGTGCTCAGTCCCCTCCTGTACTCCTTGTTCACCCATCACTGCATGGCCAGGCACGACTCCAACACCATCATTAAGTTTGCCGACGACACAACAGTGGTAGGCCTGATCACCGACAACGATGAGACAGCCTATAGGGAGGAGGTCAGAGACCTGGCCGTGTGGTGCCAGGATAACAACCTCTCCCTCAACGTGATCAAGACAAAGGAGATGATTGTGGACTACAGGAAAAAAAAGAGGACTGAGCACGCCCCCATTCTCATCGACGGGGCTGTAGTGGAACAGGTTGAGAGCTTCAAGTTCCTTGGTGTCCATATCACCAACAAACTATCATGGTCCAAACACACAAAGACAGTCGTGAAGAGGGCACGACAAAACCTATTCCCCCTCAGGAGACTGAAAATATTTGGCATGGGTCCTCAGATCCTCAAAAAGTTATACAGCTGCACCATCGAGAGCATCCTGACTGGTTGCATCACCGCCTGGTATGGCAACTGCTCGGCCTCCGACCGCAAGGCACTACAGAGGGTAGTGCGTACGGCCCAGTACATCACTGGGGTCAAGCTTCCTGCCATCCAGGACCTCTATACCAGGCGGTGTCAGAGGAAGACCCTAAAAATTGTCAAAGACTCAAGCCACCCTAGTCATAGACTGTTCTCTCTGCTACCGCACGGCAAGTCTAGGTCCAAAAGGCTTCTCAACAGCTTCTACCCCCAAGCCATAAGACTCCTGAACAGCTAATCATGGCTACCCGGACTATTTGCATTTCACTGTAATGTCTACACCTGTTGTATTCGGCACATGTGGCAAATAAAATTTGACTTGATTTGATAAGACTCCTGAACAGCTAATCAAATTGCTACCCGGACTATTTGCATTGTTCCCCCCACCCCCACTTTTACGCTGCTGCTACTCTCTGTTTATTATCTGTGCATAGTCACTTTAACTCTAACTACATGTACATATTACCTTAATTACCTTAACTAACCTGTGCCCCCTCACATTGCCTCTGTACCGGTACCCCCTGTATTTAGCCTCACTACTGTTATTTTACTGTTGTTCTTTAATTATTTTACTTATCTATTGTTTTACTTAACACTTATTTTTCTGAAAACTGCATTGTTGGTTAAGGGCTTGTAAGTAAGCATTTCACTGTAAGGTCTACACCTGTTGTATTCGGCGCATGTGACAAATACAATTTGATTTGAACAGTGATGTTGGACTCTTGGCAACTAAGTGCAATCATAGTCAGAGAGCAGTGCGTTTAGAGAACGTTAGCATGGTAGCCTACCTGTGGATATCTCTGGCGTTTTAGGCTTCAAATTCCAGACGACACACAATACAAAGCTTCCAGTCAATATGAGAACAATAACTCGCAAACGGCTTAAACTTGGGCTATTTAAAACACCCATTAAATACTGCAAAATGCATGTAAAATACAGCAGTTGCAAAGCTGATTTTGTTCAAACGTGCGCTTCCGTGTTTGGTCTTCTTCTTCTTTAAAATTGTATTGGCGGACCGCAACCAACTGAAAGATACATACACCGCCACCTACTGTACTGGAGTGTGGGGCTATTATATATATATTTCTCTTATCTAGCCATGTCTTTCCGACTACTGTTCTGGCGTGTGAATTCATTACACTTTGTGACACAAAAAAGGAAAGGGAAAAGGACGTTGAAAAGGGAAGAAAAATGTCCCTACCAACTAACACTCCACCCATTAAAACCTCACCACTATACCAACTAACCTTCCACCCATTAAAACCTCACCACTATACCAACTAACCCTACACCCATTAAACCTCACCACTATACCAACTAACCCTCCACCCATTAAAACCTCACCACTATACCAACTAACCCTACACCCATTAAAACCTCACCACTATACCAACTAACCCTACACCCATTAAAACCTCACCACTATACCAACTAACCCTACACCTATTAAAACCTCACCACTATACCAACTAACCCTACACCCATTAAAACCTCACCACTATACCAACTAACCCTACACCCATTAAAACCTCACCACTATACCAACTAACCCCCCACCCATTAAAACCTCACCACTAGCAGAACGGGGGGCGCTGTTGGAGACCAAGGATGTAGCACGCGTCTCCCTATCGCTCCTGAGTTAGTGACCAAATTTATATATTTAACTTTGCAAAATTGCATACATTTCTGTTTGCCCAGGCGTCTGAAGAGACCCATAAACAACTCAGTTCAAGTTTAATTAATTTAAATTCGTAATGACATCAACCCGACCAAAAACAGAGTCTGCAAGAGCAGGCCGCAGCAAGCCTGCAACTTCTCCCGACTCACCCCCGCCACCGAACGCTGCCAATGCCGGCCCCACGGAAACACTGACTGTGGAGACGCTGCAATCCGTGATAGGCACCCTCAAAACCGACATTTTCGGAAAAATTGACTGTCTCTCTACCAACCTCAGGTCAGAGATATCAACGATCAAAGACGAGCTTAAAAAATCTATCGAGAGTATACAGAATAAGCTCGACGCACATGGGGTGACTTTATCGGATTTGGAGCGAGGTGCTACAGACCACAGCACTCGCATTAGCGAGCTAGAGGCTAACGTCGGCTCATTGACAACCAGGGTGGCATTCCTCGATAATAGATGCGAAGATATGGAAAGTAGAATGCGGAGGAACAACATTCGTCTACTGGGAATACCGGAGGGAGTAGAGGGCCCAAGGCCCACGGAGTACATGGCCCAGCTACTTCAGGAGCTGCTCGGGCTAGAGGAGAAGCCATTGCTAGACCGGGCTCACCGCACTCTGCGTAGCCGACCCAGGGATGGAGAACCCCCGCGACCATTTGTCATCAGGGTGCATTTCTTTCACGTCCGCAACGACATACTGAGAAGATCGGGAGAAGCATCCCCTCTTCTACATAAGGGTAAAAGAGTCTCGATATTTGCGGACTACACAACAGCTGTGGCTAAGAGGCGGGCTAGCTTTGGAGCTGTGAAACGCCAACTACACGCCTGCCCGGGCGTAAAGTTCGGCCTCATCTACCCTGCGGTTTTGAGACTGACTTTACCGGACGGCTCCATGCACAGATTCGAGGACCCGGCTATAGCGGCAGATTTCATCAACAAGAACGTGAAAGCGGCTGTTGTACCGCATGGTGTGTAACAAATGGTTGGCTGGCTGGTCTTCCTAGCAGGCTAGCTAGCAGGCCGAATGGGTGACTAACGAAGCCATCTTTGCTGGGTTCATCGACATATGAATGTCATTCTCTTTTTTATCTCTTTATTTCCAGCCCAGGTTTGCCGCCTCTAATGCCAATATCTGGGGGTCTGCATGGCTGTTTCAGTTTGATCATTTACCATCTACGTCGAGGTTAAACCTCTCTTAATCGAGGATAGTTTTCCTTAGACTCTGTTGGGGACCATTTTATCCATGTTTGGCTTACTCTAGTTAAATGGTCACTAATCTTAGGTAGCACAGAGTAAGAGTTATCATGCTTAGCTCTAAACTTTCTTTGTATTTAGGGTTTTGCTTGCATCTCATTTGGGGAGATGCTTCGGCAAGGGCGGGTGTGAGGGAAGGGTTCGTTCACTCTCTATTTGTATATAGTTTGTATATGTTTTTTGTGCCTCTTCGCTTGTCTTTGTTTTTTACATTTGCGCTTTTAGGTTCAGCTAAGATCTTCAGTTTACATTGTACCTTGTCCTTTACACATCCTCTCTCTCTCTTAAGATATGACTCAGCCTAGTGTAGCCCATACTGCTGGAGGGAATGGCTTTAATTTTCTTACTTGGAACTGCAGGGGCATAAATAACCCAGTTAAACGTAGTAAGGTGCTACACCATCTTCATCATTTGAAAGCTCACATCATCTTTCTCCAAGAAACTCATCTGAAGGTATCACAACACTCAAGTCTTAGGTGCAGATGGGTGGGTCAGGTGTTCCACTCCTCATTTCAGAGTAAGGCGAGAGGGGTGGCTATTTTACTTCACAAATCGGTACCTTTTACATGTTCTAATGTGATCGCAGATCCCCATGGTAGATATATAATTGTCAGTGGTAGACTGCTCAATACAAAGGTTCTTCTTGTTAATATCTATGCTCCTAATTGGGACAATGGTGATTTTTTCAAATCGGTTTTCTCTACACTCCCAGATATGTCCACACATATGTTGATTTTAGGAGGTGACTTTAACTGTTGGTTAGACCCACAATTGGATCGATCCTCCACTAAACCTACCACCCTATCAACCTCAGCTAGAGTTGTTCGAACCTTTATGTCTGAATTCGCAGTCTCAGATCCTTGGAGAATGGTTAATCCAGCTGGGAAAGCATACTCTTTTTTCTCATCGGTTCACCACACTTTTACGCGCATAGACTACTTCCTTGTTGATGACCGGCTCCTCCACTCCATATCTTCATGTTCATATAACCCAATTGTTGTATCTGACCATGCCCCTGTTACTATGGAAGTAGCTTTTCAAAATGTTGACAATCAGCGACCGCCTTGGCGACTAAAAACTCAACTGCTCAGTAATGAACACTTTGTCAATTTTGTTTCGAGTCAAATCGACTTTTTCATGATTACAAATAGAACCCCAAACATCTCTGCGTCTACTCTCTGGGAAACTTTGAAAGCTTATATCAGAGGTGAAATTATCTCCTACACCGCACATGAGAACAAATTGAAAAGGCATAGGTTATCTATGTTAACACGCTGTATTGCCCAATTAGATGACATTTATGCCGTTTCACCATCCCCGGATATTTATAAGGAACGTTTAACTCTGCAAGCAGAATTTGACACACTATTAACAGACCAGGTTACTGAAATGCTTGTCAAGTCTAGGAGCACTTACTATGAACAAGGAGATAAAGCCAGTAAATTATTAGCTCACAAGTTACGTCAACTATCATCATCATCTCAGATTACAAAAATTCGTACATCATCTGGGATATCATTAGATCCTGGGGGGATCAATGAGGAGTTCAAGAGATTTTACCAGTCTCTATATACCTCTGAAAGTAAAGCGGATACACTGGAATTGGATGATTTCTTCCACTCACTTTCTGTGCCTTCGGTCGGCCGAGACTTGGTTAAAAAATTAGAGCAGCCGATCACTGTTGAAGAACTGTCTAACGCTGTCAAATCCCTTCAATCTGGGAGAAGCCCAGGGCCTGATGGCTACTCGACAGAGTTTTATAAAAAGTTTATCTCCAAAATAGCCCCTATTCTAATTGAAATGTACAATGATGCATTTGTAAATGGTGCTCTCCCACATACTCTCACTCAAGCAACCATTTGTGTTATTCTTAAAAAAAACAAAGACCCTCTTGACTGTGCATCATACCGTCCAATTAGCCTGCTAAATGTGGACTATAAAATTCTAGCCAAAATTCTGGCAACGCGGCTAGAAACAGTCCTCCCATCAATTATCTCTCCGGATCAAACAGGATTTATAAAAAATAGACACTCATTCTTCAATCTCCGAAGATTATTTAATATTATATACAATCCTTCTGACGACAATACCTCTGAAGCCATTATATCCCTGGACGCAGAGAAAGCGTTTGATCGGGTGGAATGGAAATACCTTTTTTACACTCTAAATAAATTTGGCTTTGGCTCCAAATTCATGACCTGGATAAAACTTCTGTACTCATCCCCCCAAGCCTCTGTCAGGACTAATAACACTCAATCAGATCGCTTCCCTCTGCAAAGATCGACACGTCAAGGTTGCCCTTTAAGTCCCTTACTGTTTGCCCTCGCCATAGAGCCACTTGCAATAGCACTTCGCTCCAACCCCCTCATCAAAGGCATAGTCAGATACGGGCACGAACACAAACTGTCTTTATATGCAGATGATTTATTAATATACACATCCAATCTTTCTGTCTCTGTCCCTGCTGCCCTTGCCACTTTCACATCCTTCGGTCACATATCAGGGTATAAACTAAATCTCAGTAAAAGTGAATTGATGCCACTTAACATGGCTGCAAAAAAATCCCCTTTACATAACTTGCCATTTAAAATAGCTCACAGCAGTTTTATTTATCTCGGGGTACATGTCACAATTAGGTTTGAAAACCTTTTTCAAGCCAACTTTGCTCCTCTCTTAACCCGTACTAAGGACGATTTGGAACGGTGGTCTTTGCTACACCTCTCCTTAGTTGCTAGAATTAACTCTATTAAAATGAATACTCTCCCTAAATTCTTATACCTATATCAGTGCCTTCCAATATTTCTACCCAATACATTTTTCAAAAAGATCGACGGCCTAATTCTACCCTTTATATGGGACAAAAAGCCTCCTAGGATGCGAAAACAGCTCTTGCAGAGGCCCAAACCAGACGGCGGTCTAGCTCTACCAGATTTCAGATCCTATTATTGGGCCGCTAACCTTAGGATCATTCAGTACTGGTTGCAGAGCAGAGTGATATTCCCACCCCCAACTTGGCTGGAGATGGAGGCTGCCTCGTCTACACCGGCATCATTGTCTTCCCTCGCTCACTCCTCTGTTACAGGCCCTTACTCCTCCTTCACCAATAATATATGTGTCAAAACAACATTGAAGATCTGGAATCAATTTAGGCGCCACTTTGGATTTCAAACAACCTCTTCCTTGGCTCCGGTAGCCTCAAACCCAGCTTTTCCCCCATCTATGATTGATGGTGCTTTCTCAACATGGTCTAATCTCGGTATTAAAAGATTCAGAGATCTGTATACTAACAATACATTTAGTACGTTTCAACAATTATCAGCTAAATTTGGTCTCCCCAGACATCATTTTTTTAGGTTCTTACAAGTCCGGAGTTATGTCCGCAGCATAGATCCAGGATTCCCCAACCTTTCTGGTGGAACACAGTTTGACACATTTCTCACCCCACTTCCTAATCAGAAAGGCACATTGTCAATAATCTATAGTCAAATTTGCTCACTACAAGCCATCTCATTAAACAATATCAAATCCTCTTGGGAGGAGGAACTGGTTGAGGAAATATCTGATGAACTATGGGAAGGGGCACTCAAAAGGGTACATAGCTCTTCTATCTGCGCTCAACACGGCCTCATCCAATGCAAACTCATTCATAGGGCCCACTGGACCAAAGCAAGACTATAAAAAATTTACAAGGATGTGAACCCTAATTGTGTTCGATGTAACCAGTCCCCTGCTAATCATGTGCACATGTTTTGGGGCTGCCCATCTCTTGTTGGTTTCTGGAAAGACATCTTTAACACACTCTCAGAACTAAGCGGCACACAGATCGAGCCAGACCCTCTCATTGCATTATTTGGAGTTTCCTTACCCACAATACAACTGACCAAAATGAATAAGGATGTAATTGCCTTTGTCACGTTGTTAGCGAGACGATTAATTTTACTTAGATGGAAATCCTCTGCAGCCCCTTCTCATGCTCTTTGGATTAAATCTATTTTGAATTGCATAAAGTTGGAGAAAATAAAACAGACACTCAATGGGTCTGTAGACAAATTCTATGCAAAGTGGGCTCCCTTCTTTTCTTATGTTAAAAGAATACATTTCCCTGCAGTTCCAGAGTGATGTATATTTATATATTGGTGATGTAAGAAGCCTGGTATGTGCATATACGACATCTCGGATGTTAAGGACGGTAATAACTGTGCTAGCTGACCTATAACAACTGGATCAAAACAGATATTTTTTATTATTATTATTATTATTATTTTTTTTTTTTCCCTCTGTGTTTTATCTTATTTATGTATTTAATGTCTATTTTTTCTTTCATGTCTGACTATCTATGTTTTGCTGTATCGTTGTCTCCAAATTGTTGTTCCATATTCATACCAAATAACTTTCAAGTGCAATTATTTACTAAATGCTGGTACTGAAAATTCAATAAACAAAGTATATAAAAAAAAAAAAAAACTCACCACTATACCAACTAACCCTACACCCATTAAAACCTCACCACTATACCAACTAACCCTCCACCCATTAAAACCTCACCACTATACCAACTAACCCTACACCCATTAAAACCTCACCACTATACCAACTAACCCTCCACCCATTAAAACGTCACCACTATACCAACTAACCCTACACCCATTAAAACCTCACCACTATACCAACTAACCCCCCACCCATTAAAACCTCACCACTATACCAACTAACCCTCCACCCATTAAAACCTCACCACTATACCAACTAACCCTCCACCCATTAAAACCTCACCACTATACCGACTAACCCTCCACCCATTAAAACCTCACCACTATACCAACTAACCCTCCACCCATTAAAACCTCACCACTATACCAACTAACCCTCCACCCATTAAAACCTCACCACTATACCAACTAACCCTCCACCCATTAAAACCTCACCACTATACCAACTAACCCTCCACCCATTAAAACCTCACCACTATACCAACTAACCCTCCACCCATTAAAACCTCACCACTATACCAACTAACCCTACACACGTTAAAACCTCACCACTATACCAACTAACCCTCCACCCATTAAAACCTCACCACTATACCAACTAACCCTCCACCCATTAAAACCTCACCACTATACCAACTAACCCTACACACGTTAAAACCTCACCACTATTCCACTACTTGGCTGATCCTACACCAGGCCGGCAGCCTGGGAAGACGGGACACTATCGGTCAACACACCTTGTAACTGCAGTAAAATCTCGAACACAGTGCTTGACTTGGGCAGGAGCCCAGTACCGGCACCTCAAATGTTCTACTGCTTGAGCTCCTGTTCTTCCTATAGAATATTAGCGCAAAAGTATTGTGGAGCTCCTGCACCTAAATATAAACAGTACTGGCACCCAAAATGAGTACCGGAACCTATTTCAGTCCAAGTCAGGCACTGCTCATACACCCAATTACTTCTCTGCAGCTGCCACCACAACATCTATTTTCTGTGATTTACACTGAACAAAAATATAAACGCAACATGCAACAATTTCTAAGATTTTACTGAGTTACAGTTAAGGAAATCTGTCAATTGAAATACATTCATTAAGCCCTAATCTATGGATTTCACATGACTGGGAATACAGATATGCATCTGTTGGTCACAGATACCTTAAAAAAAAAAAGTAGGGGCGTGGATCAGAAAACCAGTTAGTATCTGATGTGACCACCATTTGCCATGCAGAGCGACACATCTCCTTTGCATAGAGTTGATTAGGCTGTTGATTGTGGCCTGTGGAATGTTGTCCCACTCCTCTTCAATGGCGGTGCAAAGTTGTTAGACATTGGCGGGAACCGGAAACATGCTGTCGTTCACATCAATCCAGAGCATCCCAAACATGCTCAATGGGTGATATGTCTGGTGATTATGCAGGCCATGGAAGAACTGAGACATTTTCAGCTTCCAGAAATTGTGTACAGATCCTTGCGACAAGGGGCCGTGCATTATCATGCTGAAACACGAGGTGATGGCGGCGGATGAATGGCACGACAATGGGTCTCAGGATCGCATCACAGTATCTCTGTGCATTCAAATTGCCATCGATAAAATGTGATTGTGTTCGTTGTCTGTAGCTTATGCCTGCTCATACCATAACCCCACCATGGGGCACTCTGTTCACAACGTTGACATCAGCAAACCACTCGCCCACACGACGCCAAACACGCCGTCTGCCATCTGCCCGGTACAGTTGAAACCGGGATTCATCCATAAAGAGCACACTTCTCCAGCGTGCCAGTGGTCATCGAAGGTGAACAGTTGCCCACTAAAGCATTTGCCCCCGAACTACAGTCAGGTCAAGACCCTGGTGAGGACGACGAGCACGCAGATGACCTTCCCTGAGACAGTTTCTGACAGTTTGTGCAGAAATTCTTCGGTTGTGCAAACCCACAGTTTCATCAGCTGGCCGGGTGGCTGGTCTCAGGCAATCCCGCAGGTGAAGAAGCTCATGAAACATGGGACACTTTACGTGTTGCGTTTATATTTTTGTTCAGTGTATGTTCCATTTCTGCAGTACAGTTGATAACCATGGCTATGAACGCTCAGAAACCAACCTTACTGAAACATATGTTATTCATATCATTCTCTGTTGGCCTCGGCCTTCTCACAGGGAGCCTCTCAGGATCCCTCGCCCTGGACCTCTCTTCACCGCCTCAGCATACCTTCTGTACTACTCTGATCCTGGCAACCTCGACCTGCCTTTTAATTCAATTCAAAAGGGCTTTATTGGCATGGGAAACACATGTTTACATTGCCAAAGCAAGTGAGATAAACAGTAAACAAAAGTGAGAAGACACAACATCAACAAAAAAAGATTAGAATTGAACAGTAAATATTGCACTCAAAAAGGTTTTAAAAAGATAGACATTTCAAGTGTTATATTATCAGCTATGTACAGTGTTTTAGCAATGTGCAAATAGTAGTGGAAGATAAGTAAACAGGTAAATATTGGTGGTATTTACCATGTAGTTTGTGCTTCACTGGTTGCTCTTTTGTCATGGCAACAGGCCACAAATCTTGATGCTGTGATTGCACACTGCGGTATTTCGCCTAACCGATATGGGAGTTTATCAATGTTTGATTTGTTTTCAAATTCTATGTGGGTCTGTGTGATCTGTGGGAAATATGTGTCTCTGTGGTCATACATTTGGCATACATTAGGCCTTTCTCTCACCGGACAGTTCTGATCTCCAGCACCATGGGTACCCATACAGCTAACACACAGCTTTCCCCACCGATACTACACATTCCTTTGTCTCACTGCTGTCTGTGTTTGGTCGCATTGGATTGTGGGATTTGATAACTAAGATTCCTGCTTTATGAGCTTGAACAGTCATTGGGCGCGTTCGAGTGGGTTAATTTTGTCATGTCGCTTTCAAAGTGTGTTGCATTATGGGGATAGAAATTGTCCGACTTGTGCCTACATGTCGATTGCATGAACTTTACAGAAATCATGTGATCAAAGTTCATGAAGTTGACTGCAGTCAGAGGTCAAGGGCCATGTTTGAGAGCATCAAATCCATGGTGAGTTGTGGGTAAATTGTGACTTTCGGCTGTCGCAGATACACTTCCCTGACTTCACTCCTCGACTTTCGTCTACAGCCAGTTGATTTCGCCTTACCACTCAAACGCGCCCAATGGCTTGAAAGGAGGCAGAGGCTATATGTAATTTGGTATAAATACATTGTGTAATCAGTTTCATCAACATTGGCACATATCCATTTCTTACATTTGCATGACAAAAAAATAACAATTGAACAATTCTACACACAGCAACACAACTCTAAATAATTTCACTTCATTATTTTGACCATCATAACATTTCATTGGTGGATACATTAAAATATCTTATCAGAGCTCAGGAAATATTCGGAGCAAGAGGTTTAGCAAAATGTAAAGCATTCAGTCACTTTCTATAAATTCTAATGTGCTAGGAATTATTAACATAAAATGTAATCTCAACGTCTGCACAGAGGCTGATATATTCAGGTAAAAGCAGGCTTATAGAGGAAAGACAAGTCAGATGCACAGCGGCAGCTTGAATTGGGCTGGTACACAGAGGAACCGAGTGCAG
This sequence comes from Coregonus lavaretus, assembly GCF_964263955.1. Lineage (NCBI taxonomy): Eukaryota > Metazoa > Chordata > Actinopteri > Salmoniformes > Salmonidae > Coregonus > Coregonus lavaretus. Next base: position 44,465,020 of record NC_140004.1, read on the forward strand.
GCACCTCTAATTTTCTACTAGAGTACCGGCACCTCTTAAAGAACATTGCCTAAATTAAATTATGAATACCTTTCACCTAAATATCATGAGTATCGGGAACCCAGAATGAGTGCCGGCACACATTTAATTCCACTTCAAGCAATGCACGGCAGTAAGAAGACCAGGCAGGATCACTCTCTGATGACAAACAGTTCATAGTAGGGTGACCAGATGGCCCTCTCTTCCACCTCGCTTATCAACTCCCTCTCTCTCGATGGGTGACTGCCCCAGAGAGAGGCCCTGTATCTGGAGGTCGGTGGCTTCAGTCTCAGCCTCTTGGATCTCGGAGGGCTGGAGGTCTGTGGCGTCTGATTCTGATGATGATGCCCCACCATAACAATGGTCCTCTCCTGCCCTCTCCTGGACATGGTTGGAACTGCAGCTGCCTGTGCCTGCATGGTTGGACTTGCATGTGTGGGTGTCTGAAGAACGGTGTGGGGGTGGTGTGACCTGTGTCTGCAGCATATAGTCTGTCTGCAACCGTCTCTCTAGTTCCTCTGTGTTGCGGGCTAGCATGAAGCTAACCTTCCTCTGGTGAGCTAGAGCTTCTTCCTTATCACTCAGCTACACAGGGAGATGGGGAGGGGGAGAGATAAGGAGGGAGAGAGAGAGAGAGAGAGAGAGAGACAGAGAGACAGAGAGACAGAGAGAGAGAGAGAGACAGAGAGACAGAGAGAGAGAGAGAGAGAGAGAGACAGAGAGACAGAGAGAGAGAGAGAGAGAGAGACAGAGAGACAGAGAGAGAGAGAGAGAGAGAGAGAGACAGAGAGAGAGAGAGAGAGACAGAGAGAGACAGAGAGAGAGAGAGAGAGAGAGAGAGAGAGAGAGAGAGAGACAGAGAGACAGAGAGACAGAGAGACAGAGAGACAGAGAGAGAGAGAGAGAGACAGAGAGAGACAGAGAGAGAGAGAGAGAGACAGAGAGACAGAGAGACAGAGAGAGAGAGAGAGAGACAGAGAGAGACAGAGAGAGAGAGAATACAAATAGAAAGAGAGAGAGAGTGATCAGTGGGTAGGAAGGAAAAGCCAGATAACATTTTGAAACGTTTGAAATACTACCTGAACTTCTACAAATATAAACCCCTATTCTAATTTATTTATCCACATGGACAGGAAATATTCAGGGCCCTAAGTATACTGTATTAGGGTGTGGGTCCAGTCTACTGTATTAGGGTGTGGGTCCAGTCTACTGTATTAGGGTGTGGGTCCAGTCTGCTGTATTAGGGTGTGGGTCCAGTCTACTGTATTAGGGTGTGGGTCCAGTCTACTGTATTAGGGGGTGGGTCCAGTCTGCTGTATTAGGGTGTGGGTCCAGTCTACTGTATTAGGGTGTGGGTCCAGTCTGCTGTATTAGGGTGTGGGTCCAGTCTACTGTATTAGGGGGTGGGTCCAGTCTGCTGTATTAGGGTGTGGGTCCAGTCTACTGTATTAGGGTGTGGGTCCAGTCTACTGTATTAGGGTGTGGGTCCAGTCTACTGTATTAGGGGGTGGGTCCAGTCTACTGTATTAGGGTGTGGGTCCAGTCTACTGTATTAGGGTGTGGGTCCAGCCTACTGTATTAGGGTGTGGGTCCAGTCTGCTGTATTAGGGGGTGGGTCCAGTCTACTGTATTAGGGGGTGGGTCCAGTCTGCTGTATTAGGGTGTGGGTCCAGTCTACTGTATTAGGGTGTGGGTCCAGTCTACTGTATTAGGGGGTGGGTCCAGTCTGCTGTATTAGGGTGTGGGTCCAGTCTACTGTATTAGGGGGTGGGTCCAGTCTGCTGTATTAGGGTGTGGGTCCAGTCTACTGTATTAGGGTGTGGGTCCAGTCTACTGTATTAGGGTGTGGGTCCAGTCTACTGTATTAGGGTGTGGGTCCAGTATACTGTATTAGGGTGTGGGTCCAGTCTACTGTATTAGGGTGTGGGTCCAGTCTACTGTATTAGGGTGTGGGTCCAGTCTACTGTATTAGGGTGTGGGTCCAGTCTACTGTATTAGGGTGTGGGTCCAGTCTACTGTATTAGGGTGTGGGTCCAGTCTACTGTATTAGGGGGTGGGTCCAGTCTACTGTATTAGGGTGTGGGTCCAGTCTACTGTATTAGGGTGTGGGTCCAGTCTACTGTATTAGGGTGTGGGTCCAGTCTACTGTATTAGGGTGTGGGTCCAGTCTACTGTATTAGGGTGTGGGTCCAGTCTACTGTATTAGGGTGTGGGTCCAGTATACTGTATTAGGGTGTGGGTCCAGTCTACTGTATTAGGGTGTGGGTCCAGTCTACTGTATTAGGGTGTGGGTCCAGTCTACTGTATTAGGGTGTGGGTCCAGTCTACTGTATTAGGGTGTGGGTCCAGTCTGCTGTATTAGGGTGGGTCCAGTCTGCTGTATTAGGGTGTGGGTCCAGTCTACTGTATTAGGGTGTGGGTCCAGTCTACTGTATTAGGGTGTGGGTCCAGTCTACTGTATTAGGGTGTGGGTCCAGTCTACTGTATTAGGGGATGGGTCCAGTCTACTGTATTAGGGTGTGGGTCCAGTCTACTGTATTAGGGTGTGGGTCCAGTCTACTGTATTAGGGGGTGGGTCCAGTCTACTGTATTAGGGTGTGGGTCCAGTCTGCTGTATTAGGGTGTGGGTCCAGTCTACTGTATTAGGGTGTGGGTCCAGTCTGCTGTATTAGGGTGTGGGTCCAGTCTACTGTATTAGGGTGTGGGTCCAGTCTACTGTATTAGGGTGTGGGTCCAGTCTACTGTATTAGGGTGTGGGTCCAGTCTACTGTATTAGGGTGTGGGTCCAGTCTGCTGTATTAGGGTGTGGGTCCAGTACAGTACAGACCAGGTCGAGGAGTTTGTGCAGAGTCTCTGTGGGGTCGCCTGTGATCTCTGTGCTGGACGGCAGCAGTCCTCTAAGTCTCTGAGCCACACTGAGAGATGCTCTCTTATCCTTGCCTGCAATACACAGATATAGCCAGTCATTCATTCATTCATTCATTCATTCATTCATTCATTCATTCATTCATTCAATCATTGATTCATTCATTCACTGTACATTCACTGTACTGTACAAACAGCCTCACTTATTTTGTCTTAAAAACAGTGTGATCAATGATGTATCAGTGCATTCGGAAATAATTCAGACCCCTTGACCTTTTCCACATTTTGTTACGTTACACCCTTATTCTAAAATTGATTAAATAGTTTTTTTCCCTCATCAATCTACACACAATGACAAAGCAAAAACAGGTTGTAAGACATTTTTGTTCATATTACATTTACATAAGTATTCAGACCCTTTAATCAGTACTTTGTTGAAGCACCTTTGGCAGCGATTACTGCCTCGAGTCTTCTTGGGTATGACACTACAAGCTTGGCACACCTGTATTTGGGGAGTTTCTCCCATTCTTCTCTGCAGATCCTCTCAAGCTCTGTCAGGTTGGATGGGGAGCGTCGCTGCACAGCTATTTTCAGGTCTCTCCAGAGATGTTAGATCGGGTTCAAGTCCGGGCTCTGGCTGGGCCACTCAAGGACATTCAGAGACATGTCCCGAAGCCACTCATGCATTGTTTTGGCTGTGTGCTTAGGGTCGATGTCCTGTTGGAAGGTGAACCTTCGCCCCAGTCTGAGGTCCTGAGCGCTCTGGAGCAGGTTTTCATCAAGGATCTCTCTGTACTTTGCTCCGTTCATCTTTCCCTCGATCCTGACTAGTCTCCCAGTCCCTACCGCTGAAAAACATCCCCACAGCATGATGCTGCCATCACCATGCTTCAGGTGGACTCTAATCAAGTTGTAGAAACATCTCAAGGATGATCAATGGAAACAGGATGCACCTGAGCTCAATTTCGAGTCTCATAGTAAAGGGTCTGAATACTTATGTAAATAAGGTATTTCTGTTTTTTATTTTTTATTTTTTATACATTTGCAAAAATTTCTAAAAACCTGTTTTTGCTTTGTCATTATGGGTTATTGTGTGTAGATTGCTGAGAAAAAAGTACTTTAATCCATTTTAGAATAAGGCTGTAACGTAACAAAATGTGGAAAAAGTCAAGGGGTCTGAATAATTTCCGAATGCACTGTATATCAATATTATATATATGTTTATATACACCATTGACTGTGACACACAGAACATTAACTTCCATGTTTCTATGTCTTGTTGAAGTGAGGACAATACAGTATACCTTCTGGCCTGAGTGGGCGGGGCTTGTTCCTGTCTGTCTCGCCCAGAAGCAGGAAGTGGTCGCTGCGCCTCCTGAGCTGCTGTTCGAAGGCGATCCGAAACGCGTCTGCCATCAGCAACGCCTCCTCGCTCCTCCTGCCATGGGATTCCAGCTACACACACACACACACACACACACACACACACACACACACACAACTTTTACTTTTACTCCACTACATCCCTAAAGAAAATATATACTTTTTACTCCCATAAATTTCCCTGACACCAAAAACTACTCATTACATTTAGAATGCTCAGGCAGGACGGAATTATGATCCAATTCACGCACCTATCAATATAACGCGTTGTGATCCCTACTGCCTGTGACCTGCTGAATCACTAAACACAAATACTGTGTTTGTAAATGGTGTCAGAGAGTTGGAGTGTGCCGCTGTCTGTCCGTAAAAATTAATTGTGCAGTCCGGTTTGCGTAGTACAAGGAATTTGATGTACAGCATTGACTTTTACTTTGTACCCTTTACTCAAGTATGAACATTTTGTACTTTTTCCACCACTGTACTTAAGTACATTTAAAACCAGATACTTTTATTCAAGTTAGGGATGTTAACGGTTAACCGTTAATCGGTTAGCTGCTGAAAATACATTTGACTGTCATGCTTATCGGTCTATAGGTACATTTGCATAATTTTGTGGAATTAAATTGGCGCGTGTGTATTTTCGTTAGTCGTCATGCATTTTATTTCTCACACACGCAGCATACTGAGACTAGTTAGAGGAGAGGAATATCACCTGTCAGACAGCATACAGAGACTAGTTAGAGGAATATCACCTGTCAGACAGCATACAGAGACTAGTTAGAGAGGAATATCACCTGTCAGACAGCATACAGAGACTAGTTAGAGGAGAGGAATATAACCTGTCAGACAGCATACAGAGACTAGTTAGAGGAGAGGAATATAACCTGTCAGACAGCATACAGAGACTAGTTAGAGGAGAGGAATATCACCTGTCAGACAGCATACAGAGACTAGTTAGAGGAGAGGAATATCACCTGTCAGACAGCATACTGAGACTAGTTAGAGGAGAGGAATATCACCTGTCAGACAGCACACAGAGACTAGTTAGAGGAGAGGAATATCACCTGTCAGACAGCATACAGAGACTAGTTAGAGGAGAGGAATATCACCTGTCAGACAGCATACAGAGACTAGTTAGAGAGGAATATCACCTGTCAGACAGCATACAGAGACTAGTTAGAGGAGAGGAATATCCTACCACCTGTCAGACAGCATACAGAGACTAGTTAGAGGAGAGGAATATCACCTGTCAGACAGCATACAGAGACTAGTTAGAGGAGAGGAATATCCTACCACCTGTCAGACAGCATACAGAGACTAGTTAGAGAGGAATATCACCTGTCAGACAGCATACAGAGACTAGTTAGAGGAGAGGAATATCCTACCACCTGTCAGACAGCATACAGAGACTAGTTAGAGGAGAGGAATATCACCTGTCAGACAGCATACAGAGACTAGTTAGAGGGGAATATCACCTGTCAGACAGCATACAGAGACTAGTTAGAGGAGAGGAATATCCTACCACCTGTCAGACAGCATACAGAGACTAGTTAGAGGAGAGGAATATCACCTGTCAGACAGCATACAGAGACTAGTTAGAGGAGAGGAATATCCTACCACCTGTCAGACAGCATACAGAGACTAGTTAGAGGAGAGGAATATCACCTGTCAGACAGCACACAGAGACTAGTTAGAGGAGAGGAATATCACCTGTCAGACAGCATACAGAGACTAGTTAGAGGAGAGGAATATCACCTGTCAGACAGCATACAGAGACTAGTTAGAGGAGAGGAATATCCTACCACCTGTCAGACAGCACACAGAGACTAGTTAGAGGAGAGGAATATCACCTGTCAGACAGCATACAGAGACTAGTTAGAGGAGAGGAATATCACCTGTCAGACAGCATACAGAGACTAGTTAGAGGAGAGGAATATCCTACCACCTGTCAGACAGCATACAGAGACTAGTTAGAGGAGAGGAATATCACCTGTCAGACAGCATACAGAGACTAGTTAGAGGAGAGGAATATCACCTGTCAGACAGCACACAGAGACTAGTTAGAGGAGAGGAATATCACCTGTCAGACAGCATACAGAGACTAGTTAGAGGAGAGGAATATCACCTGTCAGACAGCATACAGAGACTAGTTAGAGGAGAGGAATATCCTACCACCTGTCAGACAGCATACAGAGACTAGTTAGAGGAGAGGAATATCACCTGTCAGACAGCATACAGAGACTAGTTAGAGGAGAGGAATATCACCTGTCAGACAGCATACAGAGACTAGTTAGAGGAGAGGAATATCACCTGTCAGACAGCATACAGAGACTAGTTAGAGGAGAGGAATATCACCTGTCAGACAGCATACAGAGACTAGTTAGAGGAGAGGAATATCACCTGTCAGACAGCATACAGAGACTAGTTAGAGGAGAGGAATATCACCTGTCAGACAGCATACAGAGACTAGTTAGAGGAGAGGAATATCCTACCACCTGTCAGACAGCATACAGAGACTAGTTAGAGGAGAGGAATATCACCTGTCAGACAGCATACAGAGACTAGTTAGAGGAGAGGAATATCACCTGTCAGACAGCATACAGAGACTAGTTAGAGGAGAGGAATATCACCTGTCAGACAGCATACAGAGACTAGTTAGAGGAGAGGAATATCACCTGTCAGACAGCATACAGAGACTAGTTAGAGGAGAGGAATATCACCTGTCAGACAGCATACAGAGACTAGTTAGAGGAGAGGAATATCTACCACCTGTCAGACAGCATACAGAGACTAGTTAGAGGAGAGGAATATCACCTGTCAGACAGCATACAGAGACTAGTTAGAGGAGAGGAATATCACCTGTCAGACAGCATACAGAGACTAGTTAGAGGAGAGGAATATCACCTGTCAGACAGCATACAGAGACTAGTTAGAGGAGAGGAATATCACCTGTCAGACAGGCATACAGAGACTAGTTAGAGAGGAATATCACCTGTCAGACAGCATACAGAGACTAGTTAGAGGAGAGGAATATCACCTGTCAGACAGCATACAGAGACTAGTTAGAGGAGAGGAATATCACCTGTCAGACAGCATACAGAGACTAGTTAGAGGAGAGGAATATCCTACCACCTGTCAGACAGCATACAGAGACTAGTTAGAGGAGAGGAATATCACCTGTCAGACAGAATACAGAGACTAGTTAGAGGAGAGGAATATATCTACACCTGTCAGACAGCATACAGAGACTAGTTAGAGGAGAGGAATATCACCTGTCAGACAGCATACAGAGACTAGTTAGAGGAGAGGAATATCACCTGTCAGACAGCATACAGAGACTAGTTAGAGGAGAGGAATATCCTACACCTGTCAGACAGCATACAGAGACTAGTTAGAGGAGAGGAATATCACCTGTCAGACAGCATACAGAGACTAGTTAGAGGAGAGGAATATCCTACCACCTGTCAGACAGCATACAGAGACTAGTTAGAGGAGAGGAATATCACCTGTCAGACAGCATACAGAGACTAGTTAGAGAGGAATATCACCTGTCAGACAGCATACTGAGACTAGTTAGAGGAGAGGAATATCACCTGTCAGACAGCACACAGAGACTAGTTAGAGAGGAATATCACCTGTCAGACAGCATACTGAGACTAGTTAGAGGAGAGGAATATCACCTGTCAGACAGCATATAGAGACTAGTTAGAGAGGAATATCACCTGTCAGACAGCATACTGAGACTAGTTAGAGGAGAGGAATATCACCTGTCAGACAGAATACAGAGACTAGTTAGAGGAGGGGAATATCCTACCACCTGTCAGACAGCATACAGAGACTAGTTAGAGGAGAGGAATATCACCTGTCAGACAGCACACAGAGACTAGTTAGAGGAGAGGAATATCACCTGTCAGACAGCACACAGAGACTAGTTAGAGGAGAGGAATATCACCTGTCAGACAGCATACAGAGACTAGTTAGAGGAGAGGAATATCACCTGTCAGACAGCATACAGAGACTAGTTAGAGGAGAGGAATATCACCTGTCAGACAGCATACAGAGACTAGTTAGAGGAGAGGAATATCCTACCACCTGTCAGACAGCATACAGAGACTAGTTAGAGGAGAGGAATATCACCTGTCAGACAGCATACAGAGACTAGTTAGAGAGGAATATCACCTGTCAGACAGCATACAGAGACTAGTTAGAGGAGAGGAATATCACCTGTCAGACAGCATACAGAGACTAGTTAGAGAGGAATATCACCTGTCAGACAGCATACAGAGACTAGTTAGAGGAGAGGAATATCCTACCACCTGTCAGACAGCACACAGAGACTAGTTAGAGGAGAGGAATATCACCTGTCAGACAGAATACAGAGACTAGTTAGAGGAGGGGAATATCACCTGTCAGACAGCATACAGAGACTAGTTAGAGGAGAGGAATATCACCTGTCAGACAGCATACAGAGACTAGTTAGAGGAGAGGAATATCACCTGTCAGACAGCATACAGAGACTAGTTAGAGGAGAGGAATATCACCTGTCAGACAGCATACAGAGACTAGTTAGAGGGGAATACCACCTGTCAGACAGCATACAGAGACTAGTTAGAGGAGAGGAATATCACCTGTCAGACAGCATACTGAGACTAGTTAGAGGAGAGGAATATCACCTGTCAGACAGCATACAGAGACTAGTTAGAGGAGAGGAATACCACCTGTCAGACAGCATACAGAGACTAGTTAGAGGATAGGAATATCACCTGTCAGACAGCATACAGAGACTAGTTAGAGGAGAGGAATACCACCTGTCAGACAGCATACAGAGACTAGTTAGAGGAGAGGAATATCACCTGTCAGACAGCATACTGAGACTAGTTAGAGGAGAGGAATATCACCTGTCAGACAGCATACAGAGACTAGTTAGAGGAGAGGAATATCCTACCACCTGTCAGACAGCATACAGAGACTAGTTAGAGGAGAGGAATATCACCTGTCAGACAGCATACAGAGACTAGTTAGAGGAGAGGAATATCCTACCACCTGTCAGACAGCATACAGAGACTAGTTAGAGGAGAGGAATATCACCTGTCAGACAGCATACAGAGACTAGTTAGAGGAGAGGAATATCACCTGTCAGACAGCATACAGAGACTAGTTAGAGGAGAGGAATACCACCTGTCAGACAGCATACAGAGACTAGTTAGAGGAGAGGAATATCACCTGTCAGACAGCATACTGAGACTAGTTAGAGGAGAGGAATATCCTACCACCTGTCAGACAGCATACAGAGACTAGTTAGAGGAGAGGAATATCACCTGTCAGACAGCATACAGAGACTAGTTAGAGGAGAGGAATATCCTACCACCTGTCAGACAGCATACAGAGACTAGTTAGAGGAGAGGAATATCACCTGTCAGACAGCATACAGAGACTAGTTAGAGGAGAGGAATATCCTATCACCTGTCAGACAGCATACAGAGACTAGTTAGAGGTGAGGAATATCACCTGTCAGACAGCATACAGAGACTAGTTAGAGGAGGGGAATATCCTACCACCTGTCAGACAGCATACAGAGACTAGTTAGAGTAGAGGAATATCACCTGTCAGACAGAATACAGAGACTAGTTAGAGGAGGGGAATATCCTACCACCTGTCAGACAGCATACAGAGACTAGTTAGAGTAGAGGAATATCACCTGTCAGACAGCATACAGAGACTAGTTAGAGGAGAGGAATATCCTACCACCTGTCAGACAGCATACAGAGACTAGTTAGAGGAGAGGAATATCACCTGTCAGACGGCACCAGAGACTAGTTAGAGGAGAGGAATATCACCTGTCAGACAGCATACAGAGACTAGTTAGAGGAGAGGAATATCACCTGTCAGACAGCATACAGAGACTAGTTAGAGGAGAGGAATATCACCTGTCAGACAGCATACAGAGACTAGTTAGAGGAGAGGAATATCACCTGTCAGACAGCATACAGAGACTAGTTAGAGGAATATCACCTGTCAGACAGCATACAGAGACTAGTTAGAGGAGAGGAATATCACCTGTCAGACAGCATACAGAGACTAGTTAGAGGAGAGGAATATCACCTGTCAGACAGCATACAGAGACTAGTTAGAGGAGAGGAATATCACCTGTCAGACAGCATACAGAGACTAGTTAGAGGAGAGGAATATCACCTGTCAGACAGCATACAGAGACTAGTTAGAGGAGAGGAATATCACCTGTCAGACAGCATACAGAGACTAGTTAGAGGAGAGGAATATCCTACCACCTGTCAGACAGCATACAGAGACTAGTTAGAGGAGAGGAATATCCTACCACCTGTCAGACAGCATACAGAGACTAGTTAGAGGAGAGGAATATCACCTGTCAGACAGCATACAGAGACTAGTTAGAGGAGAGGAATATCCTACCACCTGTCAGACAGCATACAGAGACTAGTTAGAGGAGAGGAATATCACCTGTCAGACAGCATACAGAGACTAGTTAGAGGAGAGGAATATCACCTGTCAGACAGCATACAGAGACTAGTTAGAGGAGAGGAATACCACCTGTCAGACAGCATACAGAGACTAGTTAGAGGAGAGGAATATCACCTGTCAGACAGCATACTGAGACTAGTTAGAGGAGAGGAATATCACCTGTCAGACAGCATACAGAGACTAGTTAGAGGATAGGAATATCCTACCACCTGTCAGACAGCATACAGAGACTAGTTAGAGGAGAGGAATATCACCTGTCAGACAGCATACAGAGACTAGTTAGAGGAGAGGAATATCCTACCACCTGTCAGACAGCATACAGAGACTAGTTAGAGGAGAGGAATATCACCTGTCAGACAGCATACAGAGACTAGTTAGAGGAGAGGAATATCCTATCACCTGTCAGACAGCATACAGAGACTAGTTAGAGGTGAGGAATATCACCTGTCAGACAGCATACAGAGACTAGTTAGAGGAGGGGAATATCCTACCACCTGTCAGACAGCATACAGAGACTAGTTAGAGTAGAGGAATATCACCTGTCAGACAGAATACAGAGACTAGTTAGAGGAGGGGAATATCCTACCACCTGTCAGACAGCATACAGAGACTAGTTAGAGTAGAGGAATATCACCTGTCAGACAGCATACAGAGACTAGTTAGAGGAGAGGAATATCCTACCACCTGTCAGACAGCATACAGAGACTAGTTAGAGGAGAGGAATATCACCTGTCAGACGGCACCAGAGACTAGTTAGAGGAGAGGAATATCACCTGTCAGACAGCATACAGAGACTAGTTAGAGGAGAGGAATATCACCTGTCAGACAGCATACAGAGACTAGTTAGAGGAGAGGAATATCACCTGTCAGACAGCATACAGAGACTAGTTAGAGGAGAGGAATATCACCTGTCAGACAGCATACAGAGACTAGTTAGAGGAATATCACCTGTCAGACAGCATACAGAGACTAGTTAGAGGAGAGGAATATCACCTGTCAGACAGCATACAGAGACTAGTTAGAGGAGAGGAATATCACCTGTCAGACAGCATACAGAGACTAGTTAGAGGAGAGGAATATCACCTGTCAGACAGCATACAGAGACTAGTTAGAGGAGAGGAATATCACCTGTCAGACAGCATACAGAGACTAGTTAGAGGAGAGGAATATCACCTGTCAGACAGCATACAGAGACTAGTTAGAGGAGAGGAATATCCTACCACCTGTCAGACAGCATACAGAGACTAGTTAGAGGAGAGGAATATCCTACCACCTGTCAGACAGCATACAGAGACTAGTTAGAGGAGAGGAATATCACCTGTCAGACAGCATACAGAGACTAGTTAGAGGAGAGGAATATCCTACCACCTGTCAGACAGCATACAGAGACTAGTTAGAGGAGAGGAATATCACCTGTCAGACAGCATACAGAGACTAGTTAGAGGAGAGGAATATCCTACCACCTGTCAGACAGCATACAGAGACTAGTTAGAGGAGAGGAATATCACCTGTCAGACAGCATACAGAGACTAGTTAGAGGAGAGGAATATCACCTGTCAGACGGCACCAGAGACTAGTTAGAGGAGAGGAATATCACCTGTCAGACAGCATACAGAGACTAGTTAGAGGAGAGGAATATCACCTGTCAGACAGCATACAGAGACTAGTTAGAGGAGGGGAATATCCTACCACCTGTCAGACAGCATACAGAGACTAGTTAGAGGAGAGGAATATCACCTGTCAGACAGCATACAGAGACTAGTTAGAGGAGAGGAATATCACCTGTCAGACAGCATACAGAGACTAGTTAGAGGAGAGGAATATCACCTGTCAGACAGCATACAGAGACTAGTTAGAGGAGAGGAATATCACCTGTCAGACAGCACACAGAGACTAGTTAGAGGAGAGGAATATCACCTGTCAGACAGCATACAGAGACTAGTTAGAGGAGAGGAATATCACCTGTCAGACAGCATACAGAGACTAGTTAGAGGAGAGGAATATCACCTGTCAGACAGCATACAGAGACTAGTTAGAGAGGAATACCACCTGTCAGACAGCACACAGAGACTAGTTAGAGGAGAGGAATATCACCTGTCAGACAGCATACAGAGACTAGTTAGAGGAGAGGAATATCCTACCACCTGTCAGACAGCATACAGAGACTAGTTAGAGGAGAGGAATATCACCTGTCAGACAGCATACAGAGACTAGTTAGAGGAGAGGAATATCCTACCACCTGTCAGACAGCATACAGAGACTAGTTAGAGGAGAGGAATACCACCTGTCAGACAGCATACAGAGACTAGTTAGAGGAGAGGAATATCACCTGTCAGACAGCATACAGAGACTAGTTAGAGGAGAGGAATATCCTACCACCTGTCAGACAGCATACAGAGACTAGTTAGAGGAGAGGAATATCACCTGTCAGACAGCATACTGAGACTAGTTAGAGGAGAGGAATATCCTACCACCTGTCAGACAGCATACAGAGACTAGTTAGAGGAGAGGAATATCACCTGTCAGACGGCACCAGAGACTAGTTAGAGGAGAGGAATATCACCTGTCAGACAGCATACAGAGACTAGTTAGAGGAGAGGAATATCACCTGTCAGACAGCATACAGAGACTAGTTAGAGGAGGGGAATATCCTACCACCTGTCAGACAGCATACAGAGACTAGTTAGAGGAGAGGAATATCACCTGTCAGACAGCATACAGAGACTAGTTAGAGGAGAGGAATATCACCTGTCAGACAGCATACAGAGACTAGTTAGAGGAGAGGAATATCACCTGTCAGACAGCATACAGAGACTAGTTAGAGGAGAGGAATATCACCTGTCAGACAGCACACAGAGACTAGTTAGAGGAGAGGAATATCACCTGTCAGACAGCATACAGAGACTAGTTAGAGAGGAATACCACCTGTCAGACAGCACACAGAGACTAGTTAGAGGAGAGGAATATCACCTGTCAGACAGCATACAGAGACTAGTTAGAGGAGAGGAATATCCTACCACCTGTCAGACAGCATACAGAGACTAGTTAGAGGAGAGGAATATCACCTGTCAGACAGCATACAGAGACTAGTTAGAGGAGAGGAATATCCTACCACCTGTCAGACGGCACCAGAGTGGCTCCTCAAAAAGCCTGTAGGCTACAGGGGTGAGACCTGCTTTTGTAATCCCAGTCATTGCGCAACAAATAACAATTCTAAATGCAATCGCGTGTTAAAAACTTTGGTGGCCACGATTAAAAAGGAACTATTTGAATTTCTCAATCTCAACTCGTAAAGCGCGCCTCTGATTCGCCATTCGGATGCATAGGCTACAGCCTGCCTGCCGTTGACTATCAGCGTGTCACACACCACTTTGCAATGTGAGCTTGAGGCAGTATAATGTAATGTGAGCTTGAGGCAGTATAATGTAATGTGAGCTTGAGGCAGTATAATGTAATGTGAGCTTGAGGCAGTATAATGTAATGTGAGCTTGAGGCAGTATAATGTAATGTGAGCTTGAGGCAGTATAATGTAATGTGAGCTTGAGGCAGTATAATGTAATGTGAGCTTGAGGCAGTATAATGTAATGTGAGCTTGAGGCAGTAAATGTAATGTGAGCTTGAGGCAGTTTAATGTAATGTGAGCTTGAGGCAGTATAATGTAATGTGAGCTTGAGGCAGTATAATGTAATGTGAGCTTGAGGCAGTATAATGTAATGTGAGCTTGAGGCAGTATAATGTAATGTGAGCTTGAGGCAGTATAATGTAATGTGAGCTTGAGGCAGTATAATGTAATGTGAGCTTGAGGCAGTATAATGTAATGTGAGCTTGAGGCAGTATAATGTAATGTGAGCTTGAGGCAGTATAATTGTTTGAAACCTGAATGTTTTACTTTACTTCAAATAATGAGGCATGTCTTACCTTGGGTCAAAGTAGCCTTGACAAAATCCATCCATAGAAACATGGAGGCAATTATTTTATAAAGACTTCCTCATGCCGTTAGCCAGCATTTCTCTCCTGTTCTATTGGTTTTCATATCAACTTTCTTTCGTTGTCCAGAAGCCAAAGGCACAATCCTAGCCATATTAGCAAACCATCATAGTAGTTGCTATTAGATTCCCTCTTTTTCTACATTTCTAACAGAGATTTTCATCTCTGTCACATATGGAACTGCTCAATTACGTGCGCATTTTAGAACTGTGTTTTCCGTGAATTGCATTTGGGCAAATGTTTGAAAATGACGTTTTATTAGCTGTTCATTACAGGAGTTGTACGTTTAATAACAGGCTATAGCCTTTTGACTGTAAGACGATAGGCTTGCATTGTTAGATGTTTCCATCAAGCTCTTAATGAAAAATGTCAGGTCCTTGTATGCATGCATAGTTTCAGAGAGGAAGAGGCGAAGCGAGAGGTTTCACTCTCGCCTAAATCTGTCCAAAATAAGTCCAATGCGTTTCTATGGGCTTATTTTGGGCCTTGACTTGTCGCCTTACGCCTGCCTTCCAGCCTTGGGACGACTCCCATTGTTAGGGCGGAAACATAAGCATCTCGTCATTATATACGGATCTCTGATAGTATTTTCTGTTGATCACGTCATTTTAATGTTTGGAAAGAATGTAACTGTTTGTTGATGGTTAATGAGGGTCAGTTAGTCGGCAGCAAAATTGACCGAAATTTGCATCACTAACTCAAGTAGTATTTTACTGGGTGACTTTTACTTTAGTCATTTTCTATTAAGGTATCTTTACTTTTACTCAAGTATGACAATTGAGTACCTTTCCCACCACTGAGCATACAGGTACACACACACACATTTCAGCTAATCATCAAGATTTAGATCAGTTGTATCCACACCCAGGACCAGGGGTTGGTGAACAATGTATTAGTGGTTTAGGTGGGTACCCTACCTCTTGTCTGAGCTGGAGAACCTGTTTTCGGCTGGCAGCAGCACTCCTGGCACACGGGCAGGCCTGCCTTACATTGGGACACTGGCACGCACCCAACACAGCCAGCTACAGGGTACAGACAGAGAATTAGCACACATCTCTATGGCTAGAACACAGACAGAGAATTAGCACACATCTCTATGGCTAGAACACAGACAGAGAATTAGCACACATCTCTATGGCTAGAACACAGACAGAGAATTAGCACACATCTCTATGGCTAGAACACAGACAGAGAATTAGCACACATCTCTATGGCTAGAACACAGACAGAGAATTAGCACACATCTCTATGGCTAGAACACAGACAGAGAATTAGCACACATCTCTATGGCTAGAACACAGACAGAAAATTAGAACACAGCCATCTAGAACACAGACAGAGAATTATAGTGAACAAAAATATAAACACAACATGTAAAGTGTTGGTCCCATGTTTCATGAGCTGAAATAAAATATCCCAGAAATGTTCCATATGCACAAAAAGCTTAATTCTCTCAAATCTTGAGCACAAATTTGCTTACATCCCTGTTAGTGAGCATTTCTCCCCTGCCAAGATAATCCATCCACCTGACAGGTGTGGCATATCAAGAAGCTGATTAAACAGCATGATCATTACACAGGTGCACCTTGTGCAGTTTTGTCACACAACACAATTCCACAGATGTCTCAAGTTTTGAGGGAGCGTGCAATTGGCATGCTGACTGCAGGAATGTCCACCAGAGCTGTTGCCAGAGAATTGAATGTTAATTTCTCTACCATAAGCTGCCTCCCTCTGTCTCCCTCTCTCTCTCTCCCCTCCTGTTCCCTCTGTCTCTCTCTCTCTCCCCTGCTGTTCCCTCTCTCTCTCTCTCTCTCTCTCCTCCTGTTCCCTCTGTCTCCCTCACTCTCTCCCCTCCTGTTCCCTCTGTCTCCCTCTCTCCCCTTATTTCCCCTCTCTTTCTCTCTACTCCTCTTTTCTCTCTCCCCTGTTCCCCCTCTCTCTCTCTCTCTCTCTCCTCCTGTTCCTCTCTCTCTCTCTCTCTCTCTCTCTCTCTCCTCCTGTTCCCTCTGTCTCCCTCTCGCTCTCCTCCTGTTCCCTCTGTCTCCCTCTCTCTCTCCTCCTGTTCCCCCTGTCTCCTTCTCACTCTCTGACTCCTCCTGCCTTCTCTCTCTCTCTGTCTCCATATCTCTCTCACCTCCAGCACGGTCCCTTGGTCCTCCTCTCTCCCCTGGGTGCATGAAGGCTTGGTCCCCTGGAAGGCTCTCTGTTCCTGGACATTCAGCATGGCTAGGAGCTCCAGACACTGCTGACTCACAGCTACATGTGCACGCACACACACACACACACACACACACACACAAACACACACACATGCACACACACACGAAGCGCATGCACGTGCAAACACACACACAGGCACAAAGAGAGAGAGAAGCACATGCACACACACTCTTTCTCAATTACATTGCAAGACAGCCACTCAAAAGTATAATTGTTGATTGAGTAGAAGGACTAGGTACCTACCAGCGTTCTCTGCCCTCAGCTCCTGTACCTCCCTCACCCTGTCTCCAAGGCTGTCACTCAGGGCCTTTTTCTCACTGCAAACCCTGCCCACACATTCACACCGACCAATAGAAAACATGTTCTCACTGCAAACCCTGCCCACACATACACACCGACCTATCAAAAACATGTTCTCACTGCAAACCCTGCCCACACATAAACACCGACCAATCAAAAACGGCAAACCCTACCCATAAGCACATAACAACCAATCAAAACCTGAAAAATACCTGTCTTGAACGAAAACCATGACCTCACCTGACATATTTCTGCTCCCAGGACTGCTCAAAGTTCTTGAAGTGCAGCTGGTTATAAGTGATCTCCCACTGCAGGCCATTCACTTCCTATGACAGAGAAGTTCATTAAATACATGTTCAAACCGTAAGTACACTATAATAACCTAGGAACTAATTGTATGCATCTTTAGGATTTATTAAAACAAGCAGAATTCTTTGAAAGTAGCAGAAAGCTCCCATTGTTAACACATCATCATTTACTGCAGTGTTTCTCAACTCCTCCAACAGCCCAACTCCAGGACTCCAGTACACCCAACATCCCAACTCCAGTCCTCCAGTATCCCCCCCCAACACCCCAACTCCAGTCCTCCAGTACCCCCAACAGCCCAACTCCAGTCCTACACATCTGATTCAACTCACCTAGGGCTTGAAGATTAGTTGACATGTTAAATCAGGTGTTCTTGTCCAGGCTACAATAAAAATGTGTACTGTTGGGAGTACTGGAGAACTGGAGTTGAGAAACACTGCACTAGTAAATACTAGTGGAAGCCACATAAGCCAGAGTCTGAAATTAATTAGCTAGGTGACTGATTCTTACAGTATGTGAAAGTAAACAAACCAATCCTTTATTTGAACTACCTTCCTGTGGCCTTTTAACATAACAGGCCAGAAACCAACAACATTCACCTTTTCCAGAGCCTTGGTCCTCTCCTCACTCTTCTGGAGTAGAATCTTAGTGTGAGAGGTAGCCCTGTCTAGAATAGCCTGGAAGAAAAAGACAGGAAGTGTATTTTAAACAATGGAAAAGGGAGTGTTGAGAGAGAAGAGAGTTAGAGTGTGTGTGTGTTTACCTGTCCCTGTAGGATCTTCAGTGCTTCGTGTTTTCCCTCCAGGTGACGACTGGTGACCTCCAGCTCACAGCGCAGTAGCTCTGCCTCCTGTTACAACAGACCATCAACACAATGATGGCAAAGAAAGTAATACTAGCAACCCTATCTAAATATGATGTGTGTGTGTGTGTTTTAATGTCTGTGACTTTTATGATGATTGTTTTTTCTGCTGCACATCACATTTCCTCATTAAGGATAATAAATCAGCTGCACAATGGCAAACCCCATATCAAACGTCATCCTTCTTCCTGTCCTCACCCCGGTCACTTCCTGTAGCCTCTCTCTCAGCTCCTCGGTGGACAGATCACTCAGGGATTCTAGAACAGAGGGAAACACTTCATGTACTATATACGAATCACAGTCTGAGAGAAAATGGAGTCAGGAGTGTGTGTGTGTGTGTGTGTGTGTGTGTGTGTGTGTGTGTGTGTGTGTATATTAGAGACCAATAGGCTGTCTAACTGGCACACAGTGACGGAAGGTGACAGATGTTAGTCCTGGTCCCTTGTCGTCACCTCACCTCTCTCTCCCACCAAAATCAAACAGAGATGGTAAACACAGACGGAGCACAGAGAGAGAGCCGGTTCATCACAGGACACAAACAGGAACAACAGGGTGGGTCCCAAATGGCAAACCTATCCCCTATATAAAGCCCTGTGGGCCCTGGTCAAAAGTAGCGCACTACATAGGGAATAGGGTGCCATTAACGATGCAACCACAGGGCTCACACCAGAAGGGTCGTGTTCATTAGGGCACCAAATGGAAAACGTTGGTTCTGTCCCAATAATAGCTCACTTTTCCTGAATTGTACACTTGTTCACTTCCCTTCAGGCCCATGCCTACACCAATCAAATGCTTTCAAATTTGCGCAGAGTAGAGAACGGGTGCACACTTCAGGAGGAAGGGGAGATCATTGGGACACAACCATTTTAACACATTTGGTGCCTAATGAATAGGACCCAGCACACACTGATTAACCTCCATGTAATGGACTCACTGAGGCCGTAGAACAGCCTTTCATTGTGTTTACTTTGGCCCTTCTGAGAAGGCACACTTAGCACAAATCCACATCCATTACAGAGTTAATGTTGACTAGAGCATGATCATTAGAATGGTCATTTGACTTCAGAGGTGAAACCATTGGAGAAAGATTCCACACCCTTCTCCTAAAGTGTACACTTGCATACTTCCAGTCATGGATTTAAAAGCACTGGATCATTGGAATCTCCACCATTGTTATATTCATGATAACAAGTTGGGAAAAAGGGTGGAGAATCGGTGCGCAGCCAGATTAAGGAGCTGAATGTTCTTTCACTGTGACTATGAGGAACTATAGCAGCGCAGGCCTCAACACTGCAGAAGGAGAAGCAAGTTTTTGAACAATACAATACGTTTCGAACAACAGTTTTCCTCAGGCATGCCTTTGACAGTTGTGCATGACTACACCAACAAGAGTGTATAGTTGTAAACCACTTGTGAAAGAACCCCGTTTAACCAGACACCATGAGGTGGGTGATGCAAACACCCTCACCTGTAGGGATCCAACTACAGCGGGGCTTGGCCCACCATTAGAATTGTAATATCAATGTGGGTACCCCCAAGAATTCATGTATATTTCAAATCGTGCTTACCCGTCCCCCTGACCCTCCATCGCGGTGACGCCTGCTCCACCTCCTGCTCCTGTCTGAACACTGTGTACAGCCCACTGCAGGACGTCCAGATGAAGGCTGCCTCCCCTCCCTCGCTGCCCCTCTTCAGGAGCCCCGTCCTGGGCAGCAGCTCCTCAGCATGCCCCCTGCTGCTGCTCCGGCTCTGGAGCTTCTTCCTGGTAGTAGGAGGAAGGAGGTGCAATTAAGCCGAAACGTATGGCAATGTGTGGTCTACTGAGACTGGTTTGAAAAAGAAAAATAGAATTAAAACAAAGGTTCAATTGCAACTTATATTCAAGTGGGTGCTGGCCTTTTGTTAATATATGCCGTTTAGCAAACCATTTTATCCAAAGTGACTTACAGTCATGCGCGCGCAAACATTTTACGTGAATTTGTTGATTTCATTTGTTGATTTTTGATGTGATCAACTGTTGGCTGGATCCACATACCTTTTCATTTATTCATGCAAGAGGATAAGAGTTCTCTCCCTTCACCTGATAGTGGAGTCTGGTCTGTTGCCCATCCCGTCACCCAGGTCCCCCTCTGCCATGTCATCTTCACTGGGGCTGGGGCCGCCCTCGGACTGGGAAGCCTCGGGCCCTGGGGCTGGTTCTCTGTTGTCGCCCTGCATCCTGATGACATCACACAGACACACGTGTTAGTGACAGACACAAACAGACATACATACATACAGACACACACGTTAGAGACAGACACACAGCAAGCTGTCTGTCACCAGGTTCTGTGACCTTTGCAGCCAGTCACAGTCTCCACAGCAACCCACACTGTAATGTGTGTGTGTGTGTACTCTGTGAAATGTCATGAGCACTATCTTAAGACAAGCAGATGCCAGTTAAAGGCTGTTTGTGTTGAATACATTACAGAAACTAGGATTATGACCCTCCCACACCAAACTTGTGATCAGGCAGGTAATGTTTTTTCCCCTCATGGAAGTGACACAGCAACAAATACAATAGGCTAGATGTATCTAACTCTTCACATTGTCTAAGGCTACTTTCGTCAAAATACTTTTTAGTGTAGACCTACTGAACTTAGAAATGACTGTTATTCCGCTGACGTTGAACACACCTGTTTTCCATTGGAACAGGTGCGGCAGCCTACCTGAAAGTTTGAGGAAACTATAAGCGATAGGTTCCCGTTCACAAATCGGACAAAAGTATAGCGAGAACTTGAAGT
Organism: Coregonus lavaretus; assembly: GCF_964263955.1. Taxonomy (NCBI): domain Eukaryota; kingdom Metazoa; phylum Chordata; class Actinopteri; order Salmoniformes; family Salmonidae; genus Coregonus; species Coregonus lavaretus. The sequence continues at coordinate 44,486,242 of NC_140004.1, forward strand.
TGCAACGAAATAGGCTTACATCCTTACACCCCGACGAATGTATCAATCTGAGGTGATACGGGTTCGTTCGTATCGATTTCAACCGACACAACTGTCCGACCAACGTGGCACCACCATCAACGTGAACATGCACGGTGCAGTTGTACTTTACAACGCGCGCAGCGCTCTACACCAGGTTGCCAGGAAGTAAAAATGTTGAGACACTAAGTCGTAATTTCGAGAAAGTATTTCAACATTTCGATATAGTAGATAGTCCAGTGAAGTCCACAAAGCATATTGCATGTACAGTAACAGACAGTTACATGATCTACAGCATAGTCAAGCAAGTTAATGTTTCCGACATTTTCGGACCACTAAACAACTATTAATTTGGAACCACAGAGTTAGCCCAAGTAGCAAAGAAAACAGGAGCTGCCTCCACTATTCCAGCACCATTTCAACTTCAACATTTCAACATCACCAAATCACAACTGCTTAGTCTAATACAGTTACAACTAAAAGATACCAAAAACAATTTAGTCCAATCAACGTAAGCTAAATATGACGCGGCTGTCCATGGTTCTGATTTGTGTGTGTTTGTGTGTGCGTGCTTGCGCGTTCGTGCAAGTAGCAAACATGTTGACTCATCCTACTTGTAGAGAAATGCCAATGCCATCCTCCTCTCTTTCATGTTGACGAAACGGTCTATCACTCTGTCATACAGTGCATGCTTTTATTTTTTGTTGTGCTAGGCTACCTGGCTAAAATGCTTGCTCACTAGACTAACTTTCATTCAATTTCAATCAATCAATTTAATTTTATATAGCCCTTCTTACATCAGCTAATATCTCGAAGTGCTGTACAGAAACCCAGCCTAAAACCCCAAACAGCTAGTAATGCAGGTGTAGAAGCACGGTGGCTAGGAAAAACTCCCTAGAAAGGCGAAAACCTAGGAAGAAACCTAGAGAGGAACCAGGCTATGAGGGGTGGCCAGTCCTCTTCTGGCTGTGCCGGGTGGAGATTATAACAGAACCATGCCAAGATGTTCAAAAATGTTCATAAGTGACAAGCATGGTCAAATAATAATCAGGAATAAATCTCAGTTGGCTTTTCATAGCCGATCATTAAGAGTTTGAAAACAGCAGGTCTGGGACAGGTAGGGGTTCCATAACCGCAGGCAGAACAGTTTAAACTGGAATAGCAGCAAGGCCAGGCAGACTGGGGACAGCAAGGAGTCACCACGGCCGGTAGTCCCGACGTATGGTCCTAGGGCTCAGGTCTCTCAGTTGGCTTTTCATAGCCGATCATTAAGAGTTGAAAACAGCAGGTCTGGGACAGGTAGGGGTTTCGTAGCCGCAGGCAGAACAGTTGAAACTGGAATAGCAGCAAGGCCAGGCGGACTGGGGACAGCAAGGTGTCATCATGCCCGGTAGTCCTGACGTATGGTCCTAGGGCTCAGGTTCTCAGAGAGAAAGAGAGAACGAGAGAATTAGAGAGAGCATACTTAAATTCACACAGGACACTGGATAAGACAGGAGAAGTACTCCAGGTATAACCAACTAACCCCAGCCCCCCGACACATAAACTACTGCAGCATAAATACTGGAGGCTGAGACAGGAGCGGTCCGGAGACACTGTGGCCCCATCCGAAGAAACCCCCGGACAGGGCCAAACAGGAAGGATATAACCCCACCCACTCCGCCAAAGCACAGCCCCCGCACCACTAGAGGGATATCCCCAACCACCAACTTACAATCCTGAGACAAGGCCGAGTATAGCCCACAGAGGTCTCCACCACAGCACAAACCAAGGGGGGGGCGCCAACCCAGACAGGAAGATCACGTCAGTAACTCAACCCACTCAAGTGACGCACCCCTCCCAGGGACGGCATGAAAGAGCACCAGCAAGCCAGTGACTCAGCCCCTGCAACAGGGTTAGAGGCAGAGAACCCCAGTGGAGAGGGGAACCGGCCTGGCAGAGACAGCAAGGGCTGTTCGTTGCTCCAGCCTTTCCGTTCACCTTCACACTCCTGGGCCAGACTACACTCAATCATATGACCTACTGAAGAGATAAGTCTTCAGTAAAGACTTAAAGGTTGAGACTGAGTCTGCGTCTCTCACATGGGTAGGCAGACTGTTCCATAAAAATGGAGATCTATAGGAGAAAGCCCTGCCTCCCGCTGTTTGCTTAGAAATTCTAGGGACAATTAGGAGGCCTGCGTCTTGTGACCGTAGCGTACGTATTGGTATGTACGGCAGGACCAACTCGGAAAGATAGGTAGGAGCAAGCCCATGTAACGCTTTATAGGTTAACAGTAAAACCTTGAAATCAGCCCTTGCCTTAACAGGAAGCCAGTGTAGGGAAGCTAGCACTGGAGTAATATGATCAAATTTCTTGGTTCTAGTCAGGATTCTAGCAGCCGTATTTAGCACTAACTGAAGTTTATTTAGTGCTTTATCCGGGTAGCCGGAAAATAGAGCATTGCAGTAGTCTAACCTAGAAGTAACAAATGCATGGATTAATTTTTCTGCATCATTTTTGGACAGAAAATTTCTGATTTTTGCAATGTTACGTAGATGGAAAAAAGCTGTCCTTGAAACAGTCTTGATATGTTCGTCAAAAGAGAGATCAGGGTCAAGAGTAACGCCTAGGTCCTTCACAGTTTTATTTGAGACGACTTTACAACCATCAAGATGAATTGTCAGATTTAACAGAAGATCTCTTTGTTTCTTGGGACCTAGAACAAGCATCTCTGTTTTGTCCGAGTTTAAAAGTAAAAAGTTTTCAGCCATCCACTTCCTTATGTCTGAAACACAGGCTTCTAGCGAGGGCAATTTTGGGGCTTCACCATGCTTCATTGAAATGTACAGCTGTGTGTCATCCGCATAGCAGTGAAAGTTAACATTATGTTTTCGAATAACATCCCCAAGAGGTAAAATATATAGTGAAAACAATAGTGGTCCTAAAACGGAACCTTGAGGAACACCGAAATGTACAGTTGATTTGTCGGAGGACAGACCATTCACAGAGACAAACTGATATCTTTCCGACAGGTAGGATCTAAACCAGGCCAGAACTTGTCCGTGTAGACCAATTTGGGTTTCCAGTCTCTCCAAAAGAATGTGGTGATCGATGGTGTCAAAGGCAGCACTAAGGTCTAGTAGCACGAGGACAGATGCAGAGCCTCGGTCTGACGCCATTAAAAGGTCATTTACCACCTTCACAAGTGCAGTCTCAGTGCTATGATGGGGTCTAAAACCAGACTGAAGCATTTCGTATACATTGTTTGTCTTCAGAAAGGCAGTGAGTTGCTGCGCAACAGCTTTTTCTAAAATTTTTGAGAGGAATGGAAGATTCGATATAGGCCGATAGTTTTTTATATTTTCCGGGTCAAGGTTTGGCTTTTTCAAGAGAGGCTTTATCACTGCCACTTTTAGTGAGTTTGGTACACATCCGGTGGATAGAGAGCTGTTTATTATGTTCAACATAGGAGGGCCAAGCACAGGAAGCAGCTCCTTCAGCAGTTTAGTAGGAATAGGATCCAGTATGCAGCTTGAAGGTTTAGAGGCCATGATTATTTTCATCATTGTGTCAAGAGATATAGTACTAAAACACTTAAGTGTCTCTCCCGATCCCAGGCCCTCGCAGAGCTGTGCAGATCCAGGACAGCTAAGCCCTGGAGGAATACGCAGATTCAAAGAGGAGTCCGTAATTTGCTTTCTAATGGTCATGATCTTTTCCTCAAAGAAGTTCATGAATTTATCACTGCTGAAGTGAAAGCCATCCTCTCTTGGGGAATGCTGCTTTTTAGTTAGCTTTGCAACAGTATCAAAAAGAAATTTTGGATTGTTCTTATTTTCCTCGATTAAGTTGGAAAAGTAGGATGATCGAGCAGCAGTGAGGGCTCTTCGGTACTGCACGGTACTGTCTTTCCAAGCTAGTCGGAAGACTTCCAGTTTGGTGTGGCGCCATTTCCGTTCCAATTTCCTGGAAGCTTGCTTCAAAGCTCGGGTATTTTCTGTATACCAGGGAGCTAGTTTCTTATGACAAATGTTTTTCGTTTTTAGGGGTGCAACTGCATCTAGGGTATTGCGCAAGGTTAAATTGAGTTCCTCAGTTAAGTGGTTAACTGATTTTTGTCCTCTGACGTCCTTGGGTTGTCCTCTGACATTCATGGGCAATGTTACTGTAGCTAGTTAACGTTATCCTTCTACATCTAGCTACATTACATTTTAGTCATTTAGCAGACGCTACTATCCAGAGCGACTTACAGTTAGTGAGTGCATATATTTTTCATACTGGCCCCCCGTGGGAATCGAACCCACAGCCATGGCGTTGCAAGCGCCACGCTCTACCAACTGAGCTACTTCCATCCTCTCAGGCCAGGGGCACAACAATGTACAGTGCGTTCAGAAAGTATTCGGACCCCTTGACTTTTTCCACATTTTATTACATTACAGCCTTATTATAAAATTGATTAAATAGTTTTTTCCCCAATCTACACACAATACCCCATAATGACAAAGCAAAAACGGTTTTTTAGTAATTTTTGCAAATGTATTAAAAATAAATAAACTGAAATATCACATTTACATAAGTATTCAGACCCTTTACTCAGTACTTTGTTGAAGCACCTTTGCCAGTGATTACAGCCTTGAGTCTTCTTGGGTATGACACTACAAGCTTGGCACACCTGTATTTGGGGAGTTTCTCCCATTCTTCTCTGCAGATCCTCTCAAGCTCTGTCAGGTTGGATGGGGAGCGTCGCTGCACAGCTATTTTCAGGTCTCTCCAGAGATGTTAGATCGGATTCAAGTCCAGGCTCTGGCTGGGACACTCAAGGACATTCAGAGACTTGTCCCGAAGCCATTCCTGCGTTGTCTTGACTGTGTACTTAGGGTCATTGTCCTGTTGGAAGGTGAACCTTCACCCCAGTCTGAGGTCCTGAGCGCTCTGGACTTTGCTCTGTTCATCTTTCCCTCGATCCTGACTAGTCTCCCAGTCCCTGCCGCTGAAAAACATCCCCACAGCATGATGCTACCATCACCATGCTTCACCGTAGGGATGGTGCCAGGTTTCCTCTAGACGTGACACTTGGCATTCAGGCCAAAGAGTTCAATCTTGGTTTCATCAGACCAGATAATCTTGTTTCTCATGGTCTGAGAGTCCTGTAGGTGCCTTTTGGCAAACTCCAAGCGGGCTGTCATGTGCATTTTACTGAGGAGTGGCTTCCGTCTGGCCACTCTACCATAAAGGCCTGATTGGTGGAGTGCTGCAGAGATGGTTGTCCTTCTGGAAGGTTCTGCCATCTCCACAGATGAACTCTGGAGCTCTGTCAGAGGGACCATTGGGTTCTTGGTCACCTCCCTGACCAAGGCCCTTCTTCCCCGATTGCTCAGTTTGGCCGGACGGATGCTGCAGACATTTTTTGGTACCCTTCCCCAGATCTGTGCCTTGACACAATCCTGTCTATGAGCTCTACAGACAATTCCTTCGACCTCATGGCTTGGTTTTTGCTCTGACATGAACTGTCAACTGTGGGACCTTATATAGACAGGTGTGTGCCTTTCCAAATCATGGCCAATAGCAAAGGGTCTGAATACCTATGTAAATAAAGTATTCCTGTTTTTTATTTTTTTATACATTTGCAAACATTTCTAAAAACCTGTTTTCACTTCGTCATTATGGGGTATTGTGTGTAGATTGATGAGGATTTTATTTATTTAATTCATTTTAGAATAAGGCTGTAACATAACAAAATGTGGAAAAAGGGAAGGGGTCTGAATACTTTCCGAATGCACTGTATGTGTGAATTAATGGTTGGATTAGAATTGCTGTTATAATCATTGGCCACTACAGAGAATAAAGTAAAACCACCAGTGGTGGAAAAAGTACCCAATTGTCATACTTGAGTAAAAGTAAAAATACCTTAATAGGAAATGACTCAAGTAAAAGTGAAAGTCACCCAGTGAAATACTACTTGAGTAAAAGTCTAAAAGTATTTGGTTTTAAATATACTTAAGTATCAACGGTAAAAGTATAAATAGTTTCAAATCCCTGATATTAAGCAAATCTTTTTAATTTACGGATAGCCAGGGGCACACTCCAAAACATAATTTACAAACGAAGCATTTGTGTTTCGTGAGTCTGTGAGTCCACCAGACCAGTTAGCCTATTCCCCCTCAGGAGACTGAAAAGATTTGGCATGGGTCCTCAGATCCTCAAAAAATTCTACAGCTGCACCATCGAGAGCATCCTGACTGGTTGCATCACCGCCTGGTATGGCAACTGCTTGGCCTCCGACCGCAAGGCACTACAGAGGGTAGTGCGTACGGCCCAGTACATCACTGGGGCCAAGCTTCCTGCCATCCAGGACCTCTATACCAGGCGGTGTCAGAGGAAGGCCCTCAAAATTGTCAAAGACTCCAGCCACCCTAGTCATAGACTGTTCTCTCTGCTACCGCACGGCAAGCGGTACCAGAGTGCCAAGTCTAGGTCCAAAAGACTTCTCAACAGCTTCTACCCCCAAGCCATAAGACTCCTGAACAGCTAATCATGGCTACCCGGACTATTTGCACTGCCCCCCCACCCCATCCTTTTTACGCTGCTGCTACTCTGTTAATTATTTATGCATAGTCACTTTAACTCTACCCACATGTACATATTACTTCAACTACCTCAACTAGCCGGTGCCCCCGCACATTGACTCTGCACCGGTACCCCCCTGTATATATAGCCTCCCTACTGTTATTTTTTTTTTTACTTCTGCTCTTTTTTTCTCAACACTTTTTTTGTTGTTGTTTTATTTTTACTTTTTTTGTTAAAAATAAATGCACTGTTGGTTAAGGGCTGTAAGTAAGCATTTCACTGTAATGTCTGCACCTGTTGTATTCGGCGCATGTGACCAATAAAATTTGATTTGATTTGATTTAGTGATGACCAGGGATGGTCTCTTGATTAGTGTGTGAATTTGACCATTTTCCTGTCCTGCTAAGCATAAAAAATGTAACGAGTACTTTTGGGTGTCATGGAAAATGTATTGAGTAAAAAGTGCATAATTTTCATTAGGAATGTAGTGAAGTAAAAGTAAAAGTTGTCAAAAATATAAATAGTAAAGTAAAGTACAGATACCCCAAAAAATGACGTAAGCAAGTAGTACTTTAAAGTATTTTACCTTAAGTACTTTACACCACTGAAAACCACATGTCCAAATCCCTATCTCCATCCATGGCTAATTTAGGAAAGGGCCAATTTTAATGGCCAATAGCTAGCTAGCCACCGGAGGACAACAACACAACGAGATGCAAGAATTCAAGTTTTTCTGTCAATGACATATGCTCTCAGTGGGATTTGATAGGAGTGAGGCCAAATCCAAGCTGGCTTCCCGTGACACTTTTTTTTGGTGCGCCAGGACCATTCACAGTTGAGCTCACTCAGTTTAGCTCAACGCTGATTGGCACATTTTTTATACTTTCTTTTGTCAAGAGAGGCCAGATGCTCGCTGGCTTCCGTTGCATTCAATGCTACGGGCGGCAACAATGTCATACTCGTTTGGACCAGACAGCATCAGACAGATGGCCTACAAGTAGAGAGACAGAGGAGTGCTGTTTCGCTCGCTGGGATGCTTTCTCCTGTGAGATACATTCAGCCTTTTGCGAATTGAGGGAAAATTATGAAACACAGAGAGACGAAAGATACATTTTGTTTTCTTTTTTTCTTAGTCCATTTTTTTGGAAGCCTGGCTTCCCTTGGCATCCATGAATACACGCCACTGTTCATTTGCCACATTGGGCTAACCTAACCAGGTAAAACTCCGGACTCTAGTTGTAGCGTATGACATAGTAATACATCAATTGTAAAACGGTTTTATATGGTCTATTATGGGACCAGATTTTTTCGAATGAGGCCTTATGGTTTTTGAAAAAACTCCTGGCGCTAGGGAGGATGAAAACGTCAAAACGCTGTCAAACTGCAGCAACTTTTTACATGTTCATATTAATTATATTTTAAAACTAAACTAATAGACAAAGAGACAGCTGCGATTGGACAATATAACTAACAGGGCTGAGCGTGCTTTATGCAGAGTTGTATTGTGTAGGACAATTGCATCTGTAATTTAAAAGTTACTCACACAGTATGTCATCATTATTGTATTGATTTATTAATTCCAGTCAATAATTTTGGATAGAAAAGGTCTAGCCACCGGAAGTTTGAATATAAACCAAATTTGTGCTGTTGTTGTTAGCTGTGGTTGTTATCAGTAGGATACTGTTGATCAGACTGAAGCACAGATTAACTGTGCACGAGTTGACAAATCACATCCGTCTAAACAACATTACTTTGTCCCTTTTTTCAACGCTTCTATCAACATTTTTTATTAAACCAAATCAAAAGTGCTGGGGCAAATGCCAGCTCGCCAAACGTTTGCCGCTGTGCTGATCTCTGCAACGTGGATATATGGAAATACAACGCTACAAATGAAGACACATAGCCTATGACCTAGGGTGACCACATGTCCCGGATTGTGCGGGACAGTCCCACATGTTGTCCCTTTGTCCCGCGTGCCACAACCAAACAATCATGTCCCGCATTTCAACAAATTCAAACACCACCAATTTAGGGAAATAAAGGTCGATTTGTCCCATATTTCAGTCAGATATTCCAACCTGTCTCTTAACGTTGCCCTGGTGATGTGAAACACTTCTCCAATCGTTGTTGAGATCTGATATTCTGCACAGCGCAAGATGAGACGTATGTTATGGGTGGAAGATGGCACAATGATGCCATCTGTTGGTAAATGTTAATTACTGCAACTCCAGTGTTTTACCGGCGTACTTGAGATACCCGGATGTATTGCAATAGACTGAACAAGACTGGTCACTCGCATCAATGCCTCTGCCTCATCATTTAACATTCAAACATGGTGTCAGAGTCGGATAACTAACCATGCTTTCCGCAAATTAGAGTCACCTTTTATGGTTTACAAAAAATAAAATAAAGCTAGAAAGGCAACATATGGACAATGTCAATGGTACATTCAGGCAGCCAGTAAAGAAATTCCCTTTTGCCACAGCTAATGCTAATACTGCAGCCAACTCTGCAGTAGACAACCCCAATGCATGCCGATATTGTGGCATTTCTCAAGGACGAGGAAAAGAACACTGCCCAGCCTATGGAAAAATATGCAAATCCTGTGGTACAGCTAATCACTTCGCAAGGTTCCTGCATGAAAAGCAAGAGAAAGGAGGGTAAAGTGCACTCCATTGAAATAAACACAGATGAAGGGAACAACAGCACAGAGGATGTATATGCTAGCGAGTGCATAGGGGCAGTAAGGGCAAAAGGAAAATAAATGGTTTGTCACTCTGCTACTTAATAATAAACCACAGCAATGCCAGCTAGATTCAGGGGCCACATGTAACGTTATGAGCCTTAAAGATAAAAGGAGGCTCGCGCCCAGAGACAAACTCACACAGAGTAGCACCAAGCTGAAACTGTATTCAGGCCAGTTCATGACCTCTTTAGGCCTGTTTGTGACAGAGTGTGTTTTACGTGGCCAGAAACACACTCTTGAGTTTGAAATAGTTGAGGCTAGTCAACAGCCATTACTGTCAGGTTCTACATGCGAGCGCCTTGGGCTTATTAACTTCACCATCCCAGCTGATCTTAACATTATAGACAAAGTCCAGGCTGGGCCCCTGAGCAAGGAGACACTCCTAAGCAAGTACCATGATGTCTTCAACGCACCGGTCGAGTCAGTTCCCGGCGAAGTCCACTTTGAGTTGGATGCAGCAATCCAGCCTGTCCAGTGTGCACCCCGCAATGTACCAGTGGCCATGAAAGCAGCTACGAAGGCTCAGCTTGACAAATACGAAGCAGATGGCCACATCATTTCCGTCACCGAGCCTACAGACTGGATAAGTAATATGGTTATCGTCAAGAAACCAGACAAGCTACGGATATGCATGGATCCTAAACACCTCAACAGGGCTCTGAGACGTTCACATTACATTATGCCCACGTTGGAGGATGTTCTTTACAAGCTCCCAAAGGCCAGAGTCTTCACGCTCGTGGACGCCAGAGATGCCTTCCTGCAGTGCAAGCTTGACGAGCCCAGCAGCTACATGACCACCTTTTGGACACCCTGGGGCAGGAAGAGGTGGTTGATGCTCCCGTTTGGTGTCTCCGTGGCTCCAGAGGTGTATCAGCAGAAACAGCACGAGCTGTTGATGGGACTCAGCGGCGTGGAACCCATAGCAGATGACATCCTCGTAGTGGGCTGTGGGGACAGTGATGAGGAGGCAGAATGTGACCATGACGCCAAGCTGCTGGCCCTGATAGTCAGATGCAGACAGGTCAAGCTAAGGCTAAGCATAAAAAAGCTTCAGTTTAAAGTGCCAGAGGTTCGCTTTCATGGGCACATCTTGTCCTCCACCGGATTGAAGGCGGATCCAGAAAAAGTGAAGGCTGTCTTGGATATGCCCCACCAATCTGACGTGAAGGCAGTGCAGCGCTTCGTCGGATTCGTCACCTACCTGGCCAAGTTCCTACCGCGGCTCTCTGAAGTGTGTGAACCACTAAGGAGGCTCATGGACAAGGACACCATCTGGCATTGGCTCCCAAAACATGACAGAGCGGTGAGGAAAATAAAACAACTGGTCACCCAGACACCTGTACTGCGATACTACGATGTGTCAAAACCTGTCACGATTCAGAGTGACTCAAGCCAGTATGGACTGGGCTGTTGCCTCATGCAAGAGGGCCAGCCTGTGGCATTCGCCTCTAGGGCACTCACTCCAACAGAGCAGAACTATGCCCAGATAGAGAAGGAGTGCCTCAGCATTGTGTTTGCATGTCAACGCTTCCACCACTACCTGTACGGGCGTGACAATATTACCGCAGAGACAGATCACAAGCCCCTTATTGCTTTATTCAGCAAGCCTCTCCCGAATGCCCCGAAACGACTCCAGAGCATGCTACTGGCCCTACAAAACTACAACCTCAAGGTGGTGTATAAGCCAGGGCCAGAGATGTATGTGAGTGACACGCTCAGCAGGGCTACTGCATCAGGCACTCACACACGCTCCATGCATGAACAACACGCAGTGTGCAGCTTACAAACAGAGCAAGTGGATGTTGAACACATCAACCAGGCTGACTACCTCAATGTTACGGACCAGCGCCTTATACAAATCAGACAGCACACAGACAGGGACGAGCAACTCCAGGCATTGAGGTCTGTGATTCTGATGGGCTGGCCCGACTGCAAGGAAGAAACTGCTTTAGCCATCAGAGAATATTGGCCAGTCAAAGAAGAGCTCAGTGTTCAAAACGGAGTAATATTCAAGGGTCAGAGAGTCGTTATTCCCCGGTCTCTGCGCCCTGAGATGTTGGCGCGCGTGCACTCAAGTCACATAGGAGGTGAGGCCTGTTACAGACAAGCACGTGACACACTGTATTGGCCAGGAATGCAGAGTGAAATCAAAGACAACTGTTCATGTTGGAAATTACTACTAGGTTTGTTTTGTTAGTGAATTGACAGCTCCTGTCCTATTTTATAAAAGGGAAGATGTTATGGGTGGAAGATGGCACAATGATGCCATCTGTTGGTAAATGTTAATTACTGCAACTCCAGTGTTTTACCGGTGTACTTGAGATACCCGGATGTTTTGCAATATACTGAACAAGACTGGTTACTCGCATCAATGCCTCTGCCTCGTCATTTAACATTCAAACAACGTAGGCCAATGTCATAGGCTTATTGTCAACCAATCATATTTCTCAAATCCTTTCGGCCAAAATTTCAGCTAAATTTGGAGAATAAAGATAGGCCTCCTAACCACTTACAAAAAGCGTTCTTCTGATGAAGAGCTACAGAAGTTAATAAATAGCCGTATTAGACTGAAAGATATAAGGTAATTTTGTCAAACATTTGAGGCTATCCGTGCTCATTAGTTGCTCATTCAACATATTTGCTGCTACTTCACTAAATCCCGTTTTAAAAGTCTCCCATCCTAACAGTTTTACATTCCCTGACACCAACCAGAAATGTTTCCTTGGCCAGATATTCCCAGATTTTCATAAAACAGCCACACGTGGTGTCACGTTTCTGCAGCACCAAATTTTTTACGCAAGGCAAAAGAGTTGACTAAGCGTATATGCGTCAATGAATTGCTCGTTTGGTGCAGCGGACTGCAGGAGTGTATTTCTGCCAGAGTACACCGGGGCGTCGCTGCGCCACTTCTCACAATAGTGCTTGTTTATTAAAGTTAGATAAAAGCTGAATCATCCATTTCTTGGAAGATCACATCATGATTAATTAGGATTCTACATAACATAACCAAATATAATAGCATAGTACAATGTTAAAGCTCATTCCTGCATTTTTACACAATCCAATATGCCATCTCTAGTTAGAACAAAAAGTAAGCAAAAATGCCCACAGTCATTAAGCTAGGTAAGAGATCATTATTAAATATGTTTAAGTGATTAATAAGACTGAACTAGATCAAAGGTAATTCAATAATAAATATTGTGTTGCACCTTAAACCAATAGCCTAACAAAGAACAACTCTTGAAAAAATACAAAGACTTTTGATTGTCTTTATTAAGACATCCTCTATATAAAATTCCAGCCAGCCCGAGCCGCCTGCACGCCCGACCCCCACCAGTCTAGTCAATAACTCAACTCTCTCCCCGACCCCCACCAGTCTAGTCAATAACTCAACTCTCTCCCCGACCCCCACCAGTTTAGTCAATAACTCAACTCTCTCCCCGACCCCCACCAGTCTAGTCAATAACTCAACTCTCTCCCCGACCCCCACCAGTCTAGTCAATAACTCAACTCTCTCCCCGACCCCCACCAGTCTAGTCAATAACTCAACTCTCTCCCAACAAAATTTCCTTCCCAGTTCACACCTTTCATTTTTTTTATTCCCAAGGGAAAGGTTTGGAAACAAAAAAAAATACAAATCACATACACATTAACACACAGAAACAGCAACTCCTCCATATAATGAATCTCATAGGACTAATAGTACTGAGAGCTCTTTTGACTTGAACACAATATACAGTGAGGGAAAAAAGTATTTGATCCCCTACTGATTTTGTACGTTTGCCCACTGAGAAAGACATGATGAGTCTATAATTTTAATGGTAGGTTTATTTGAACAGTGAGAGACAGAATAAAAACAAAAAAATCCAGAAAAACGCATGTCAAAAATGTTATAAATTGATTTTCATTTTAATGAGGGAAATAAGTATTTGACCCCTCTGCAAAACATTACTTAGTACTTGGTGGCAAAACCCTTGTTGGCAGGTCAGACGTTTCTTGTAGTTGGCCACCAGGTTTGCACACATCTCAGGAGGGATTTTGTCCCACTCCTCTTTGCAGATCTTCTCCAAGTCATTAAGGTTTCGAGGCTGACGTTTGGCAACTCGTACCTTCAGCTCCCTCCACAGATTTTCTATGGGATTAAGGTCTGGAGACTGGCTAGGCCACTCCAGGACCTTAATGTGCTTCTTCTTGAGCCACTCCTTTGTTGCCTTGGCCGTGTGTTTTGGGTCATTGTCATGCTGGAATACCCATCCACGACCCATTTTCAATGCCCTGGCTGAGAGAAGGAGGTTCTCACCCAAGATTTGACGGTACATGGCCCCGTCCATCGTCCCTTTGATACGGTGAAGTTGTCCTGTCCCCTTAGCAGAAAAACACCCCCAAAGCATAATGTTCCCACCTCCATGTTTGACAGTGGGGATGGTGTTCTTGGGGTCATAGGCAGCATTCCTCCTCCTCCAAACACGGCGAGTTGAGTTGATGCCAAAGAGCTCGATTTTGGTCTCATCTGACCACAACACTTTCACCCAGTTCTCCTCTGAATCATTCAGATGTTCATTGGCAAACTTCAGACGGGCCTGTATATGTGCTTTTTTTTTTAGCAGGGGGACCTTGCGGGCGCTGCAGGATTTCAGTCCTTCACGGTGTAGTGTGTTACCAATTGTTTTCTTGGTGACTATGGTCCCAGCTGCCTTGAGATCATTGACAAGATCCTCCCATGTAGTTCTGGGCTGATTCCTCACCGTTCTCATGATCATTGCAACTCCACGAGGTGAGATCTTGCATGGAGCCCCAGGCCGAGGGAGATTGACAGTTATTTTGTGTTTCTTCCATTTGCGAATAATCGCACAAACTGTTGTCACCTTCTCACCAAGCTGCTTGGCGAAGGTCTTGTAGCCCATTCCAGCCTTGTGTAGGTCTACAATCTTGTCCCTGACATCCTTGGAGAGCTCTTTGGTCTTGGCCATGGTGGAGAGTTTGGAATCTGATTGATTGATTGCTTCTGTGGACAGGTGTCTTTTATACAGGTAACAAGCTGAGATTAGGAGCACTCCCTTTAAGAGTGTGCTCCTAATCTCAGCTCGTTACCTGTATAAAAGACACCTGGAACCAGAAATCTTTCTGATTGACAGGGGGTCAAATACTTATTTCCCTCATAAAAATGCATATCAATTTATAACATTTTTGACATGCGTTTTTCTGGATTTTTTTGTTGTTATTCTGTCTCTCACTGTTCAAATAAACCTACCATTAAAATTATAGACTGATCATGTCTTTGTCAGTGGGCAAACGTACAAAATCAGCAGGGGATCAAATACTTTTTTCCCCTCACTGTAGCTGGGTCGCCTAGTCCTGTCCATAGGGGTCCACCACCCTGCAGCCCCCCCCAACCCAACACTCCCTACTCAGCTTTAGGATCTTAGTGAAACATTTATTATTGGTTTTGGGTGTGTTAGGCCAAGGCCAGAGTGACAACCCACAGTACAGCAGACCCCCAGAGCCAGGACTGAGCAGTACGGCAGACCCCCAGGGCCAGGACTGAGCAGCCCAGCAGACCCCCAGGGCCGGGACTGAGCAGTACGGCAGACCCCCAGGGCCAGGACTGAGCAGCCCAGCAGACCCCCAGGGCCGGGACTGAGCAGCCCAGCAGACCCCCAGGGCCAGGACTGAGCAGCCCAGCAGCTAGGGATTGCCTAAATAGGGATCTCCCCTGACGTGGGCATGTTTTCAATACAGGCTCCTTTAGTCGTACTGTACTCCATATAAGGCATCCAGACCTTATGAAAGTTGCCCAGTATATCCTTAATCTTGTCATAAATCAACTCTAGTGATACATAACTTGAAATTGTGGGAGGATAACCAACCTTGGCAATGCATTTCTTAGCCGCTATAAATGCTTGGTTGCACAGTTTCTTCAGATAACAGTCTCCAGTATCAACATTTCCAAGCAAACAAAAACAGGGAGAAGGGCAAATCTGTAGACATGCTGAGATAAAAAAAAAACATACTCTTTGCCAGAATTCAGCCAGCCTTCACAAGACCAGAACATATGCAAATATGTCCCATTTTGTGTTTTACACCTCCAGCAGAGGAATGACATTTCTGAGTGCATGTAATTCAGTTTCACTGGCATATAGTACCTCCTATGGGTGGTCTTAAACTGCAGTAATGTATGTCTGAGATGATATGAACATGACTGGGCATTCAAACATATCTGTATCCATTCATCATCATCATCATCATCAATAGTGTCTCCCAGGTCCTCCTCACAGTTTTACATGTTTTGTTTCATTGGAAAAAAGCCTCTATCAACCCTTTATACAGTTTGGAAATCAACTTTGGAGGTTTGTCAGACTGCCTTAAAATAGCATCTGGCTTGTCTATTGTTTGCTGCACAGAGAGAATAAAGTGTTGTATCTGCAAAAATTCTCCTCACCTCCGTCACAGACTGGTCTTCCCTGGCTGCCTGACCCTGCTGAGAGCTCTGTCACCATCTGATCCACCTAAGATGAGGTATAACAAAGAATACAGATTGCAAAATAGTTATTTGACGTACCGATCCCATGGCATAGTGTTTATGAACTGACACGCAAAACGACACCGGATTCAAAAATTAGAATCTTTCAATTTAAATTATTATATAAAATTCTTGCTACCAATAGAATGTTATTTATATGGGGGATACAATCTTCCCAGCTCTGCAGATTTTGCTGTGAAGAGACAGAATCATTAGATCATTTGTTTTGGTTCTGTCCATTTGTAGCTTGTTTTTGGACACAGGTCCAGGAATGGCTAAAGGATTGCAATATTTACCTGGAACTAACCTTGCAGATAGCATTACTGGGTGATCTGAAAAGTCATAGTCAATCAATCAATAATATAATAATACTTTTAGCAAAAATGTTTATTTTTAATTCACAATCTGTAGAAGCAATGAGAATAGAAAGGTTCAGAATTTTTGTAAAACATCACAGTACGGTTGAAATATATATGGCAAATAGAAATCCTATATGGATGGTGTTAAGAGATAGATGGGAGGTATTGAATAGAGTTGAAGGATGGGACTAATAACAAATAACAACAAATAATAACAAAGATAGCTAATAATGTAAGCATACTGTGTCCATAATAAGTATATAGGTTGTATGTTGGGAGCTTTTGGGAAGGAGCACAGTTAGAAAGATATGGCATATAGAAGCAAACCGGATGGACACCATGAAAATGATCGGAGAGGTTGAGAGTAGAAGAAGTTCAGGAGCAAAAAAATTATAATATATATATATATATATATATATATATATATATATATATATATATATATATAATAGAATTATTGTAAAATTAACTCTGTCCATAAGGTGTAGATAGTAAGTATAGACCGGAAGTAGAGGCCTGGGCATTGTTGTTCACTAATTTACTCCAAGTAGGGAAAGGATGGTGGGGTTGAAAAGTAATAAAGGGGAGTATATATATAAAAAATAAAAAAAACATGGGGGATTGGAAGTGATGCAGACAATTACATTGATAGAAGATACAATCTATCTGCAATATTAAGCTGATCCATTCCCCCCAACAACAACAAAAATTAATTAAAACAATTAAAAAAAAACACAAAAAAGAATCACCTTAGTGTATATTTATAAATTATATTATCCAAGAATAATCAATGGTTCAATAATTGAAATGACCATTATTCCCAGATCCCAGAATGTAGATTTAAACTTAAAGCTGCTGTCCTGTAGCTACTGTAGGTCTACCCATCAACTAAAGATGGAACTTTGTATCATTCAATTATATTGTTAATATAGTGCAAAATACACCTGAGCTCCGTAGACTGGTCTTCCCTGGCTGTCTGACCCTGGCTGTCTTCCCTGGCTGTCTTCCCTGGCTGTCTTCCCTGGCTGTCTGACCCTGACTGGTCTTCCCTGGCTGTCTGACCCTGGCTGTCTTCCCTGGCTGTCTGACCCTGACTGGTCTTCCCTGGCTGTCTTCCCTGGCTGTCTGACCCTGACTGGTCTTCCCTGGCTGTCTGACCCTGACTGGTCTTCCCTGGCTGTCTGACCCTGACTGGTCTTCCCTGGCTGTCTTCCCTGGCTGTCTGACCCTGACTGGTCTTCCCTGGCTGTCTGACCCTGACTGGTCTTCCCTGGCTGTCTTCCCTGGCTGTCTGACCCTGACTGGTCTTCCCTGGCTGTCTTCCCTGGCTGTCTGACCCTGACTGGTCTTCCCTGGCTGTCTGACCCTGACTGGCCTTCCCTGGCTGTCTGACCCTGCTGGGACCCCTGTCACCATCTGATCCTGCTAAGACATGATGAGCACAGTGTTGTGTACTGACTGCACTAGAGGGCTGCATTCCTGCGGGATGCCTACCTTTTTCATGCTGTGGGCAGGAGCGGGCGATCAGACAGACGACTTTGGGATGAAAATATTGTTGTTGTCCCACAGATTATTTGGAAACGGTCCTCTTTCTGCTTTGTATGCGTTAGCCTACCAATTGTATTAAAAGCACATCTTTTTCTCATTATTCACACAGTCAGAATTCTCTGCTTCAACTTCAGTAGCCTACCTCTCCTAGTTGGGCGTGAGAGTTCAAGTGCGCCTAGTATGTGTGGTCTCATTGAAATAGAGTAGGCTGTCTACATGGGCAGAGAATCATGTGGCAGTTAACTTGAATATGAAATAAACTTAAATATGATTAGACTGTAGTTTACTACAGTGTCTGTAAATAAATATTGATAATGGAAAGAAGTGGAGGGCGCTCAACCAACGTGAGTCGAGGTGCAATCAAAAAATGTAATCATGATTGAAAAGGAAAAGGCACAACGCGTGCATAGGTCAGGCTACTATGGTGACCAGCGTTGCGCCTTTTCATTTTCCATAAGTATTGATTGCCCATTTATTTGTCTCTGCCTGCAAATCGTCCTCCTAAAAGGTAGGCTATGTAAAACGTAGCAAGTGTCGCTGTCGTCAGTCTTGCTGCTTCCAGTTCAGTAACCAAACCTGCGTGATCCGGTGCGCGTGTGGTCTCAGTTAAATAGAGTAGGCTATAGCCTATGCATGGGCGGAGAAGCACGGGGCAGTTATCTTTCCAAGGAAATGTACTTCCTAAATAGGCCTATGATTAGGCTATAGTTTACTACATTGCCTAGAAATAGGCCTAAATATTGATCACCCATATTTCTTAGTCTGAAAATCTTCCCACTCCTAAAAGGTAGGCTATAAAAATAGCTCAAGAGAAAGTGCAAGTCTCTCCAACTCTGCTCTCTTCATACTACATCTAGCATATTGGCTGATATAGCCCAGTAATACAATATAAAGGCCATGTGAGAGTCTCTTGTAATTTAACCTATTTCTTAAGTTATTTCTGCGCATTTGATATTGCCTACAGGGCACAAAATAGTTGGGACCATGGCTGGCAAGAGAGCTGCGTCACATACGCCTAAAATAACATTGCGGAACTTCGGTTGTGTTTGGGACCAGTTCTTGCGGTAGCGGGTGGGAGTCGGACAGAAAGTCAGCTGGCGGGTGCAGGCGGGAACGGGATGAAGAAATCAGTCCTGTGCAGACCTCTACTGTGCACCATGACAGACCTCTACTGTGCACCATGACAGACCTCTACTGTGCACCATGACAGGGAAGCCTGTAACGTTAGAGCTGTTTATTACTGTGTCAGTGTGAAAAGTAGGGAACTAGCTAGGGAAACTGACAGACGTTACATTGCCATACTGACTAATAAAACTCACATTGCACTGGAAAAACGTCAGAATGTACATTTTCAATCATTTGATTCAGGTCTAGTGTGATCGAGGCAAAAATAATAGCTAACGTTAGCCAACTTTTTGCCAGCTCTCTCTCTAACGGTACATCAACTGGCAAAAGTTAGCAAAGTTAATTTTCTTCTGAAACGGGACAAAACAAAGGCTACAAAACATTTCCATACAAACAACAGCTGTTAGATAGTAATAATAGCCGCATCATATCACTATCTGACAGATAACTAGAGGCTAGAGCTGACCTGGCTGTGGTAGCTTTTAGCTAGCATAGCTTATTCATTCACCTCAGTCGAGAGGGGATGAAACATTAGCTAACGTTACATGTCAGTTACAATACTAGCTCAGCCCTGCGAATAAACACTAGTTTCATTTTTTTCTGTTAAGTTAAACAGCAGTTCCCTTGGCAGCTACATCAGTCAACTAAATAGTAGCCAGTTTCTGCCTTGCTTGCTTTTACGACTTGGTGAAAGCGTGCAACACATACACACTGAACTATGCTCAACTCTCCCGTGCTGGTCAGCCAGCCTTCCAGAAGCTTTGCCTTCACACAGCCTGTCAGCCTGCTCTGTGGTCCTAAATCCAGCTGGCTGAACACTCCAAACAGCATACCAGGACTGCTCTGAGACGTCCGCATGGTCCTAAAACACACATTGCCTCTTTTTTAAAATCACTTTGCAATGATAAAACTGGGGAAGACAAAAATGCAATTTCAGAATGTGGGGGGGGGGGGGGGACATGACCCCAGTCCCCAGTGAAAGTTGCACCCCTGCATTTTAGGATGGTTAGCTGAATAGTCCCAAAAATGAGCAGCGAAAACAGAACGTGATTTGATTTAAACAAAATACAGGAAGGCTATATATTTTGTTAACACCGTCTGCTCTAACTTTCTCACGAAACAGTAATTCAAAAATATCAAAATGCATATTTCCATGAATCTGATGGAGCTTCAAATGATGCTGCCGTGCCAAATGTTTTTATTCATAGAGGCTACACTGTCCCACAAAATCATCGTGCTTTCCCGCATTATTTTAAATGTGGTGACCTACTATCTCAACATAAAATATTTCAGTATTTTTTGTGACAGTTGTTTAAAAATATTACCATTATTCACTGCGTTGCTTGCTGTAGTTCTGTAGGTGTCTTGAAGAAAAACGTTATGCCATTTTGTGGTTCTCTGATATGATGCCCATGAATGGAAGAGACTTGGATTACATTATTTCTGCATTTAGAAACGTATTCAATTTTAACAAAATACTTTATTTCACTTTCTGTTTTACACTTCTGTTGAAATAAGATGGAGGCCACAACTTTTAGTAATCTTTTCTTCAAGATTCAGTGGAAGCTAGAAAGAGGTGAACGTTAACCTTTCACTGCCAAGCTCTTTTGGCATGGTCATTTACAAAAGACAAGGATGAGGACAATCTTATTGAAAAGCCAGGCAGGCATATTAAGCCTACCACTGTACACATCTCCAAGTTCTCAACAGTTCTAAAGCCAAACAAAATAAATTCAAAGATAAGTGCTCTAAAACAAACAAATAAATATAGTCAATATTTCAAAAACCGTAACAAACACATAAAGTCTGCAATAAAGCTAGCCACAACATCTGTCATATGTGTTTTGTTAATAAATGTATCAAATAAATCAGTGTGTCAGGTCCAATTCCATTTCAATTTAAGTCACTTGTTCAGATATGGAATCGGACAGGACTTGGGATGGAATTTGCCCGTACTCACTGAGGCAAAACACTAATGAATAATACCAGAAATTCCTTGATATGACAACTACAGTCATTACCATAAGAAACAATAACAGATACAGTGACAGTCAGACATATAATACCAACGAAAGCAAACGTATTCTGTTCTGTCCTGTAACTGATCACAGTTTATAAGTAATGCAGGAGGGCGGGACCATGTCAGAAGTCTGTGATTGGAACGTCGGCTCTGTCAATCACAAAGGCGGGAGGGTGGAATGTATCAGAAGTCTCTGTACTGTGATTAGTGTCAGCTCTGTCTATCAGAAATCACTGTCGTATTCCTCTATGACTAGGTCCTCTTCCTTCAGAAGGGCTGAGGTGGTAGTGGGCTGAGGCTGGGAGGCAGGGAGGTCTCCACCTGGTCCCCCAGCCCCTGGGCCCTGGCTGCCTGGTACGGGAGGCTCCAGGGAGGGATCCCCCTGGTCTCCTGTCTCCCCAGAGAGGGTGCCTGAGGTTGGGTCGATGGATGAAGACACAAGCCTCCCCTCCTCCTCTTCCTCACTGTCCAACTCCAGCAGTCCTGGGTCTTTGTCTGTCAGAGCCTCCAGTTTCAACCTGGACAGGATGCAGAGAGGAACACAAATTAAGAGTTCAGTGGCTTTTAGAAAATACGGAAGACAACTTCCCACTATACTGCAAATATAGTAAGAGATTGCTTATAGGTGATGTACCTGCCAGGGAACTTTCTGCGGGAAAGACAACCCACGTCCTGAATGAAGGCTATCTGAGCTGTATGGGAGAGACAGAGAGGTTTTTTTAAAAACTCGTAATCGTAAAAAACTGAAGTGTTTTAATATGCCTAAATAGATTATTGTCAAAATACCCATCACCCTGCAAGTTTATAGACCAGAAAAGCTGCAGATTAGGAGCAGCGTGGAGGGGTGCATGTCTGTGTGTCTCAATTTGCAGCGGCAGTTTGCTGTCACTCAGTCAGAATGTGCAGCGGCAGTTCATATTTTGTCCCTACACTCGCCCTGCTATGCTATCAAAACATCCTCACCATTTGAGTTATCATAGTATCCGGCTAACAGGAGGCAGCAGCGATCTAAATGATCAGACCGAAACATGCGAGGAGAAGTGATCCGGTGAAATTATGAAGCAAAGCGAGTGGACCAGGGCCTAAAATGAACACCCGCCAACCTGCCAAATGTGGGTTGATTTTGGCGTTGGCGGGTGAGATGTCTATCACCAGCCACGTTAGCGGGTAAAATGTCTATTCCACCAGCCACATTGGTTGGTGGGTGGTCAGGGCTCCACAGTGTGAGCATTTCACTAGCATTTGGGACTAAAAATAGTCAAGTATGATCACATTTCTAGTAAAATAAATGCTGCGGTAGCTGTTTTGTTTCATAGCTGCTAACACTGGCTGGCTGGGGGCTGTGTGCACCTGAAGAGCGGAGTGAAAGATTCATTTTTAGAAGCGCTGCGTCCAGGCATAAAAATTGGTCTAATTCACTTGAAACGAAAGTCTACTGAGGTGAGACTTTGTCCTTGTGTTTCTTGGCTATTTACCTTGTTTTGTTCACAAGCTAGGTTGTTTTTCACTGCTTGAGTTTCAACTGCTAGGGAAGAGAAGACAACGCTGCTACTAGTCAGACTCTCAATCTTAAAAGGCACAAACATGACTGAGTTGCGTTACCAAGGTAACCTCCCGCCCATAAAGGGGGGAAATTGTTGTCTTATCTGTGATATTTTGGTTAAGACTCAGGTCACAAAAAATGTAATGAAGTTAACCAATATACCACATTACTTCTAACTATACTGAACAAAAATATAAAAGATCTCAGAAATGTTCCATACACACAAAAAGCGTATTTCTCTCAAATGTTGTGCACAAATTTGTTTACATCCCTGTTAGTGAGCATTTCTCCTTTGCCGTCTCTGGGAAGCTCATCTGCGCGCTCGTCGTACTCACCTGGGTCTTGACCTGACTGCAGTTTGGCGTCGTAACAGACTTCAGTGAGCAAATACTCCGCTTCGACGGCCACTGGCACGCTGGAGAACTGTGCTCTTCATCATGGATGAATCCCAGTTTCAACTGTACCGGGCAGATGGCGTTGTGTGGGTGAGCGGTTTGTTGATGTCAACGTTGTGAACAGAGTGCCCTATGGTGGCGGTGGGGTTATGGTATGGGCAGGACAACGAACACAATTGCATTTTATCGATTTGAATGCACAGGGACACCGTGATGAGATCCTGAGGCCCACTGTCGTGCCATTCATCTGCCACCATCACCTCATGTTTCAGCATTATAATGCACGGCCCCATGTCGCAAGGATCTGTACACAATTCCTGGAAGCTGAACATTTCCAAGTTCTTCCATGGCCTGCATACTCACCAGACATGTCACCCATTGAGCATGTTTGGGACAGCCATTGCAAATTCACACAGCCATTGAAGAGGAGTGGGAAAACATTCCACAGGCCACAATCAACAGCCTAATCAACTCTATGTGAAGGAGATGTGTCGCGCTGCACGAGGCAAATCGTGGTCACACCAGATACTGACTGGTTTTCTGATCCACGCCCCTACCTTTTTTTAAAGGTATCTGTGACCAACAGATGCATATCTGTATTCCCAGTCATCCATAGATTATGACCTAATGAATTTATTTCAATTGACCGATTTCCTTATATGAACTGTAACTCAGCAAAATCTTAGAAATTGTTGCTTGTTGCGTTTATATTTTTGTTCAGTGTAGTAAAACATGTATTGTTTTAGAAACATTACAAAGCATGCTCATCTGTGTTTTGTTGGTGTAATTCCCCCCCCCCAAAAAAATAATAATATTTTGGCTGTTTTTGTTTTTTAATCTACCTGCCACAGTGGCTGTTAATTTTAGGCCCTGGGGAGGGACAGAGAAACACAGCTTTGCTCCATCCAATCAGAGAAGCAGGATCAACGTACAGCCCGCCCTTCTCTTTACAGACAGGCAAACTAGCCATTTGAGCTATTTAGAACATGTAGCACCTTGCACTTGATTGAACGATGCCTGCTGGCACCTGAAAAAAAATAACGAAAAAAAAAAATGTATCACAGATTATTACTAAAAATACTCTGATCATAATCGTGTCAGGAAAATTTCCCGTATCCGTTAAGATACTGGTTTTGTTGGACTACTCGGCACACCCCTAGTCATCAGACACTAGTAGCATTAGCAACACAGGTTCAAGAGCGACATGGCTTTCAGATGCAAATCAACCACCTGCAGTCTGCATTGCTGAGCGTAGTCATACAATGGACCCTGTCCTTCATTTGCATGTGTTTAACCCCCTAAGGTGGACAGAGGCGTTCTTTCTGCTGGTGTGGGCAGGCAAGAATAAAGGGACATTCTGTTTAGAACTTACAGACGTCCCGAGACACCAGACCCGGTCTCAGGGATAGCCAACTCTGGAGATCCCATCGATCTCCGCTCACAAAACCTGCTCAAGTTTTTTTTTGCACCTTACTTTTTGTAATAATCTCCAAGGCTCTCTAAAATGTTAGAAATTGGTGCCTCTAGGGCAGGGGCCCAAAAAAAGGCCTGCAAGTTATATTTTTTGCCACTCAAATCACCAGGAATTAGTTTAATACAGGAAATCCGTTCCCAAGTATTCCCACAAATAAAAAATAAAATAGATAACTGTTATCGTGTCTCAACGTAATCAAGGTATGACATTTTTAAATACCACCTCTTGTTGGGCTTAGTTGGTCAATTTGCGACGTACAAATTATTAGAATTATGTTCCGGCCCCTGACTATCCGCTCCGACAAAAAAAAACCATCCCGTGGCTGAATCTAGTTGCCTACCCCTGCTCTAGGGCAATTCAGACAGCTGACTAAGGACCTTTTTACTGAAGAATGTGTTCGTTTTCTATTATTGTGTTTTGCTTTTCGTGTATTGATGTGAATATTGATGTGTATAGATGTGAATATTGATGTGTATATTGATGTGAATATTGCTTTGAATATTGCTGTGTATAGTGTCTATAGATGTGAATAGTGTGTATAGATGTGAATATTGATGTGAATATTGATGTCTATAGATGTGTATAGATGTGAATATTGATGTGTATAGTGTCTATAGATGTGTATAGTGTGTATACACGGCTCATGTGGAAAATATCAAATAAAGGTTCAACAAAGATGAGGATGTTTCTGTTATAGTAATGTATTTAGCTTTCTTTGTATAATCTTTGATTGTGTGTGTGTATGTGGGTGTAATCTTGAATTCTAATTCTAAGGTTGCAGGGCAATGCAGGTCACGTCATGTCACGTGTGCGTGTCTGTGTGTAACCTGGATTCCTCAAGGGGTTGCTGAGCTGGGCGAGGTAAGGCAGTAGCTCCGTCTGGAGACTGACAGGCGTCAGGCAGAAACTGACGAAGAGAGACTGGGCAGCCTGGCAGTTCTCACGGTACTGAAATAACACACACACACACACACACACATTAGGACTTAAGAAAGTCCCCTCCTGTTACTGGTATCAACCCCAATATGTGTGAAAGTGTTTCCTTCATAATCTTCTGACCATTCACCTTATCTTGACCAGTAGCAAGTTGGGTTTGAGCTTGGGCCTGAATATGTGTGTGTGAGTGACTGAGTAAGCATGCGCGTGTGTGTGTGTGCATGTGCGTTTGTGTGCACTTATGCGCTTGTGTGTGCATGTGTTACCTTCTTGTTGACCAATAGCCAGTTGGGTTTGTGTAGGGGTCTGAAGCCGCCAGCCACGTGACCAGAGTTGGAGTGTAGAAGACCTCTGGTGGCGACAGACGAGCCATACTCCCCCATGGTGCTACGAGACTACATACACATACAGTTGAAGTCGGAAGTTTACATATACTTAGGTTGGAGTCATTAAAACTTGTTTTTCAACCACTCCACAAATGTCTTGTTAACAAACTATAGTTTTGGCAAGTCGGTTAGGACATCTACTTTGTGCATGACACAAGTAATTTTCCAACAATTGTTTACAGACAGATTATTTCACTTATAATTCACTGTACCACAATTCCAGTGTGTCAGAAGTTTACATACACTAAGTTGACTGTGCCCTTAAACAGCTTGGAAAATTCCAGAAAATGATGTCATGGCTTTAGAAGCTTCTGATAGCCTAATTGACGTCATTTGAGTCAATTGGAGGTGTACCTGTGGATGTATTTCAAGGCCTACCTTCAAACTCAGTGCCTCTTTGCTTGACATCATGGGAAAATCAAAAGAAATCAGCCAAGACCTCAGAAAAAAAATTGTAGACCTCCACAAGTCTGGTCCATCCTTGGGAGCAATTTCCAAACGGCTGAAGGTACCACGTTCATCTGTACAAACAATAGTACGCAAGTATAAACACCATAGGACCACGCAGCCGCCATACCGCTCAGGAAGGAGAC
This sequence comes from Coregonus lavaretus, assembly GCF_964263955.1. Taxonomy (NCBI): domain Eukaryota; kingdom Metazoa; phylum Chordata; class Actinopteri; order Salmoniformes; family Salmonidae; genus Coregonus; species Coregonus lavaretus. The sequence goes on from NC_140004.1 coordinate 44,512,454, forward strand.
GTGTTCTGTCTCCTAGAGATGAACGTACTTTGGTGCGAAAAGTGCAAATCAATCCCAGAACAACAGCAAAGGACCTTGTGAAGATGCTGGAGGAAACAGGTACAAAAGTATCTACAGTGGGGAGAACAAGTATTTGATACACTGCCGGTTTTGCAGGTTTTCCTATTTACAAAGCATGTAGAGGTCTATAATTTCTATCATAGGTACACTTCAACTGTGAGAGACGGAATCTAAAACAAAAATCCAGAAAATCACATTATATGATTTTTAAGTAATTAATTAGCATTTTATTGCATGACATAAGTATTTGATACATCAGAAAAGCAGAACTTAATATTTGGTACAGAAACCTTTGTTTGCAATTACAGAGATCATACGTTTCCTGTAGGTCTTGACCAGGTTTGCACACACTGCAGCAGGGATTTTGGCCTACTCCTCCATACAGACCTTCTCCAGATCCTTCAGGTTTCGGGGCTGTCGCTGGGCAATACGGACTTTCAGCTCCCTCCAAAGATTTTCTATTGGGTTCAGGTCTGGAGACTGGCTAGGCCACTCCAGGACCTTGAGATGCTTCTTACGGAGCCACTCCTTAGTTGCCCTGGCTATGTGTTTCGGAATGTTGTCATGCTGGAAGACCCAGCCACGACCCATCTTCAATGCTCTTACTGAGGGAAGGAGGTTGTTGGCCAAGATCTCGCGATACATGGCCCCATCCATCTTCCCCTCAATACGGTGCAGTCGTCCTGTCCCCTTTGCAGAAAAGCATCCCCAAAGAATGATGTTTCCACCTCCATGCTTCACGGTTGGGATGGTGTTCTTGGGGTTGTACTCATCCTTCTTCTTCCTCCAAACACGGCGAGTGGAGTTGAGACAAAAATATAGCTTTTTGGTCTAATCAGACCACATGACCTTCTCCCATTCCTCCTCTGGATCATCCAGATGGTCACTGGCAAACTTCAGACGGGCCTGGACATGCGCTGGCTTGAGCAGGAGGACCTTGCGTGCGCTGCAGGATTTTAATCCATGACGGCGTAGTGTGTTACTAATGGTTTTCTTTGAGACTGTGGTCCCAGCTCTCTTCAGGTCATTGACCAGGTCCTGCCGTGTAGTTCTGGGCTGATCCCTCACCTTCCTCATGATCATTGATCCCCACGAGGTGAGATCTTGCATGGAGCCCCAGACCGAGGGTGATTGACCGTCATCTTGAACTTCTTCCATTTTCAAATAATGGCGCCAACAGTTGTTGCCTTCTCACCAAGCTGCTTGCCTATTGTCCTGTAGCCCATCCCAGCCTTGTGCAGGTCTACAATGTTATCCCTGATGTCCTTACACAGCTCTCTGGTCTTGGCCATTGTGGAGAGGTTGGAGTCTGTTTGATTGAGTGTGTGGACAGGTGTCTTATACAGGTAACGAGTTCAAACAGGTGCAGTTAATACAGGTAATGAGTGGAGAACATGAGGGCTTCTTAAAGAAAAACTAACAGGTCTATGAGAGCCGGAATTCTTACTGGTTGGTAGGTGATCAAATACTTATGTCATGCAATAAAATGCAAATTAATTACTTAAAAATCATACAATGTGATTTTCTGGATTTTTGTTTTAGATTCAGTCTCTCACAGTTGAAGTGTACCTATGATAAAAATTACAGACCTCTACATGCTTTGTAAGTAGGAAAACCTGCAGAATCGGCAGTGTATCAAATACTTGTTCTCCCCACTGTATATCCACAGTAAAACGAGTCCTATATCCACATAACCTGAAAGGTCACTCAGCAAGGAAGAATCCGCTGCTCCAAAACCGCCATAAAAAAGCCAGACTACGGTTTGCAACTGCACATGGGGACAAAGATCGTACTTTTTGGAGAAATGTCCTCTGGTCTGATGAAACAAAAATAGAACTGTTTGGCTATAATGACCATCGTTATGTTTGGAGGAAAAAGGGGGTTGCTTGCAAGCCGAAGAACACCATCCCAACCGTGAAGCACGGGGGAGGCAGCATCATGCTGTGGGGGTGCTTTGCTGCAGGAGGGACTGGTGCACTTCACAAAATAGATGGCATCATGAAGAAGGAAAATTATGTGGATATATTGAAGCAACATCTCAAGACATCAGTCAGGAAGTTAAAGCTTGGTCGCAAATGGGTCTTCCAAATGGACAATGACCCCAAGCATACTTCCATAGTTGTGGAAAAATGGCTTAAGGACAACAAAGTCAAGGTATTGGAGTGGCCATCACAAAGCCCTGACCTCAATCCTATAGACAATTTGTGGGCAGAACTGAAACAGCGTGTGCGAGCAAGGAGGCCTACAAACGTGACTCAGTTACACCAGCTCTGTCAGGAGGAATGGACCAAAATTCACCCAACTTATTGTGGGAAGCTTGGGGAAGGCTACCTGAAACGTTTGACCCAAGTTAAACAATTTAAAGGCAATGCTACCAAATACTAATTGAGTGTATGTAAACTTCTGACCCACTGGGAATGTGATGAAAGAAATAAAAGCTGAAATAAATCACTCTACTATTATTCTTACATTTCACATTCTTAAAAAATATGTGGTGATCCTAACTGACCTAAGACAGGGAATTTTTACTAGGATTAATTGTCAAGAATTGTGAAAAACTGAGTTTAAATGTATTTGGCTAAGGTGTATGTAAACTTCCGACTTCAATTGTATATACCATGACACTGTCTGCTAGCTGGGAAATGTTTTGCAACATTAACTCAATAAGTATATGCATTGCTAGTGATATGGTGCCAGTGGGGCATAATATGAAAACTTGCCTCTATGGGACAGTGTCCAAATCCAAGTCTTCAAAGTTAGATTGAAATATTTAATAGCTCATGTCCATGTACTGACATGTGCTCCTGATGTTTTCATGTACATTTGGACAATTGGTGTTTTTCAATTCTATAAAACCAGTCATTTATGGGTTTGTGAACACTCCACTTGTGCAATAAGCATAAAACACAATTATTTAAGGAATTGGCAACCCGTTCTCATTCTGAGAAATAAGGTAGGCCACTTGATTTCAACATCTGAACAAAGTGGACAGGCTAGCATGCCGATCAAACAGTTGGGAGACGGACAGAAGGGTGTGTTCATAACAATTCAACTGTTCTGCCGTGTTAGCTAGCAAATAGGTCCAAGTTGACTAAACTTGAAATATAAAGATTAGCTGGCTACTCAGTAGAACATGGGCTTGTGCTTGAGGGATTGTTGATGAGACTGGTGTTAATTGGCTATAATGCCTGCTACAAGAAGTTAGTCATTATTAGTGGATGTGCATCATGCATGGTTCTGGTTTGTTTTAGTTTTTTTTTTAAAACAAAAAGGTCATTTTCATAGACTTGAAAGCCAGATCAGTGATTATTGCAAAATAACAGGTTAAACTTTGATAAAATATTTACATTATTAGTGGGTCTTATGGTTGTGGAAGGGTTATATTTAGCCTAGGTATAATTTCACAAGCCCTGAATTCATTGGTTATTGCTGACTGTTTGAAACGCAGTGTAACTGTAAGTCGCTCTGGATAAGAGTGTCTGCTAAATGACTTAAATGTAAATATATTTTACCTTTAAATTGTACAGCAAAGCTAATTTAGAGGAAACGTTGTAAAACAAAATCTAATATATATATATAGTGAATCGGCCATGTTTGAAAAAAAATCTAGATGTGATTTTTTAGGCCATAATGCTAGGGTTACTCACGCTCCACTCGGCAGTGAGGAAGTCGGCGTCAGACAGGTACTCTGCGGCCCGGGCAACGTCCTCCACGTCAGAGAAGAACTCCAGGTAATTCTGCTGCAGGTACAGGCTGAAGAAGTCTCCTGACATGTGGGAGCGTTCTACTACGGCCTGATGAGGGAGAGGAAAGGAAGGGGGTTATACGATTACATGTTAGGTCTGTGTGTGTGTTCGTCTGTGTGTGTGTGTGTTGTACCTCTGGGTCCACCAGTAGTCTGTCTCTGTGGTGCTCTGAGAGGTGTGCAGGCAGACTGGGTCCTTGGGAACCTTCTGAGCCCTCAGGGCTCTCCCCTGTCAATCATAAACACACCAGCCAATCATAATCCATCCATTTCAACAGAGCCCCTCCTCCCAGCAACGCAACATTGTGGAACATTACTGATATAATTGTGACGAAGAGAGCTGTCCTGATTCCTTATTCTACATGTCAGAGACGCACATTTGTTCTCTATAATACATTTCTATCTGAACGTTCCGCAATGTTGTTCCCTGCTGAACACAGCCCAGGTCAATCTAAATGACATGAAGAGGCTTCCTCTCCATATCTCTATTCCATTCACACTGGACACCATGTACTGCCCATTTCCCCCTGCTGTCACTCACTCTTGCAGTAGAGGATCTTGCCGAGTGCTCTGAAGAGAAAGAGGGAGGCGTCTTTCCCCCCTATCGCCTGCTCCTCGTCCCGCCCCTCTGAGTCTTTGGCCTTCCTCTTCCCACGCGTTGCCTTGATAACGGCTCTCCGCGACGAGGTCGCCGCCGCCTTGACCTTTTTCACAGCCCAGAACCCCTTCTTCATAGACTGGTCTGGAACATTATAACCGTTGAGAGCAGCTTTACAGGTGGTTCACCGACCATAATATATTAACCACTGCAGTAGTTCATCATCATCAGTAGGATACTAGTCTATTACCTTTCAGTCAACACTTCAGTCTGGGTCCTGGCTAAAGAGGCCGCTTTCTCTGACACAGATTAAGCCTAGTCCTAGTCTAGAAAAACTCTTTAAAATGTATAATTTCCATTGAATATGCTTCTTAGTCCAGGACTAGGTTTAATCTGTGTGTAGGAAACCAAAACCCAAAAGCTCTAGGCGTGTCACAATGCAAAACAGTTTGGAAGCCATTGATTTTATTCCAGTGGACACCAGGATTAGGAACAGCAGGTGACTGACCACTGAACTGTTTGATTTGAACTGTTGTGTGGTGTTTATGGGTGTGTGGCGCCCTCACCTGTGAGACAGGAGAACTGCAGGCTGTTGATGGCACTACGGATGTCCCCAGAGGATCCTGAACACAGCAGCTCCAAAGCAGCCTTGTCAGGAACACACATCTTTCCTCCACTCTGTGGACACACACACACACACACATTAATTAATATATACTATTAAAACACACACACACACATTCAAACAACACATACACATTGACATCAAGAAAAGAAAAGCACATGCACACAAAGATGTTTTGTTTTACTTTTCCTGCCTCTACGGACACAATCCGGCTCAGAACCTTCATCATACTGGTAGGAGCCACAGGGTTAAAACTGGAAACAGAAGAAGAGAGACACTGGGTTAGAGAAAGATAACCTGTAAAGAACCTACCCGATGTTGCAAATGTTCAGTTCCCCCTGTACATGTTTGGGGAACAGTGGGCAGTGTGTGTAGGGTTAGTGTACAGTGTTTACTGTACAGCACCTGATGTTGCAGACCCCCAGCTCTTCCTGTACTTGTTTAGGGAACAGTAGTCTGGAGCTGCTGTCTCCACTCAGACTGTCAGACACGATGAACAGCAGGGGACGCCGGCACGTCCTCACAAACCGCCTGACAGAGGAGGAACATGTACGTACACACGTGTGAATACACCCACAAATTAATATTAATATCTTCTGCAGTCACAGTCAGTCGCTCAAAACACGATGAGCTCACCTTAGAATATCATGCAGGGACCCGGGCTGCCTGTAGAACTGGTTAGGAAAGTCCTGAGAGAGAGAGTAAAGCTTTTCTTACTGCTGTAGACATTTACGTGCCGAGTTATCACGGCAACGATCCTGTCTGTAAGTACTAAGTAGGTAGAGTACTGTACCTCCACCAGAATTAGCTTCCTGTCTGAGTCCGAGGCCCCTCCCTCTCCGCTCATCTGCAGGCGGTTGTACTTGTTGGCCCTGAGAAGGAACTCCTGGAACAGGCCTGTCTGAGAGCTGCCATAGAAACCATTGAACCTCGAGTCTGGTGGTGGAAGAAAACGTTATCAAAGTTTTTTTTATCATGTGATTATTTGTTGGACGTGCACTGGCAGTCCAATTGTTATTTGTCCAATTACGTTTATTCCGTCTACAAAAACAAAAATGGGAAAACCCAAAATAGAGGCCCTAGCCTGTTTGGTCCAGACAGACCTGGGGCCTGTTCAGGAGGGTACAACGTCACAACGAGCATATAGAAATGTACTAAACAGATAGGATAGTTTGTCATGTAGAATAAGGAATCATGTCAGCTCTACACAATCCATTACTATCTGCAACGTTGAGAAAGTTTTTCTCACCTGGGTCGAAGGTCTGTCTGTAGGTGTCAGGGTCTGAGTGGTCTGTGCTGGGTCGGTAATCTGAGAGGCTGGAGGGGTTGCTCCACTCCTGCACCCTGTAGCCCAGTTCCTGGGCCAGAACCTGCACTGTAGCTGACTTCCCACAACCTGACGGACCAGTCAGCAGCAGGACAGCGCCACCCTGTGGACACGAGGGCACAGTAACATTTCAGAAAACTTGTGGTTAGATTAGATTTCATAGCCATGGGAAGATGTTTGGGGGTGAGGTGCAATAAAATATGCCCGCGCTACAGACGTCTATATAGGTCCACTAATACAGGACTAGTAAAGGCCCAGTGCACTACTTTTGTGGAAAAAATAAAATGTTCACACACAAAAAATATATATATATGTCATATTTATTCCGATTTTTCATGGGCACCCTCAGAACCCCTTCTGCCCTTGGCTATGTTTGATTTACAAAGCATTTCTACAGATAAACATTACAAACATTGAAAATAGAACATAAATCTGTTGTGTTGGTGTAAATGAACAGTTGGTCATGTTTCAGCTTTGATTTTGTGTATTATTCTCAATTGAAAACACAAATATTCTGAATTTGAAGTGATAAAAGTGTCTCTAAAACTGTGATGAATACATAGTGCCATAACAGTGATGTATAGCCATCTTTTTAGCAATAAAAACAACAGAGCCTAAACTGAGTTATAAAAACATCAGAGACAAACCTTTGCAGTCTTGGGGTCCACATGTACTCTCATCCAATCCTCCACCTCTTCAATCTTCTTTTTGTGGACGGCCAGTTCAGCCTACACAAGGCCAAACAGAGATAAGTGTGTGATGAAATTCACAACTTCACTCCAGTGGGGGTCTGGTGGTCTAGTCCTTCCCCCAGGATGGTTACCTGAGAGTGGGGTTTGTGTGTGTCCACCCAGGGCTCATCCCGGTCCCCCTGTGCAGGCTCTGTGGCGGTAGAGGTCTGGAGCTGGGAGGCGTTGGGGTCTGCCCTCCTCTTACAGAGGCGTTTACTGCTGTTGGGGTCGGTGCTGGATGGCTGGACCTTGTCAACCCTGGTACCTCCAGAGAGGGCTGCGCCTCCACTGCCTGAGGAGAGGGAGAGGTTGGCATTGCCGAAGAATTCACCGAATGATGGCTCCACCCAACGATTCAGCTGGGGGGAGAGAGGTGTTAGTGAAGTGACATTGCATCCTTACGTGCTAGCGATCTACTTTGAAATCGCTCACAGACCTGCCTTCCACACTCACACACCATGAACTCACTTTATTTGAGGCTACTTTTCCTCTCAGAGAAAGTTTTGACATCATAAGATGTGGTGCTTCACATTGACAAAAGGAGCCAGCTGGTCACTGCAAGACTGAGGAAGATGGAATTGAAAACATCATCATTAGCTTTCATCATAACGAATGCAGAAAACAGACTAACTTAACTAGGTAACGTAGCTACCTAGCGCTAATTCTACTAACGTTAGCTAGCGATTGCTACTGAGTAATAGCTAGCTACATGGCATAACTAAGTAGGAATAAAGTCGATTAAATCACCAGAGCTACAATAGTAGCTAACATATCCAACGTTTCGAATAGTCTACCTAACGTTAGTTGGCAAACAAGTTGACAAAGTAACGTTAAGCTAAAGTTGCTAGTTAGCTAGCTACCTACGCAGACTTCACTTCTCGCGCACAAACCTAGCAAGCTAAATTAAACAAACTATGCATACCTTTCTTGGCCATCATCTGAAGTAATTCCAAAGTTTGATAGTCAAATTTATTAGAACTTCAGTTTGTAACAAACGTTGACTCAAAACATCACAACAGCGACCGTTTTCCCTTTAAAATTGAGGTCCTTCAGCCAACGCGGCGCGCAATACTGACGTCACATTATACACGGGGCGCGTGTTCTGCAAATACTCGATTCATCCCGAAGCTTTGTTGTTTTTTTTACTCACAGGTAACTTTGATTGAATGGGTTACTGATTGTTACACATTGTCTGGTTTTGTTAACAAAAGTAATAAACAAAATAGGAGAACTTTCCGAGTTCTAAGGTAACTGTATTTGGTCACGTGCAGAGCACGCAAGGCAAGGAAAAGCAGCGATGAAAATCATGAAGCGACCAAATATTCTACTGACAGGTAAACAAGTCTTCATCCAACTAGTTAACGATCTATTTAACTACCACTGTCTACCCACATGTATAAAGATATTTCATTTGTAAGTGTAAGTGTTCAGGGCGATTCTGTGCTTGTGGCTAGCCAACGCACCACTAATAAGCTCGAAAGATGCTGCGTGGTCGAATTTCCTGGCTGGTGGCTAGCTACTGTACATAACACCCCCCTTCATAACTTTCGCATCTGTCATTTTGGTTTGCATAGCTACCCAATTTAGAGATATAAAAGGAAGACGTTTGGGACGTAGTTGCAGGTGTACAACGGAGAAGTAGGCTAAAATTGAGATAGCTAACGTTACCTACCTAGTTAGCACGTTGATGATGATCATGCCGTCCTGACAGGCACCCCTGGCGTAGGGAAGACCACCCTGGGAAAAGAGCTTGCCCAGAGGACAGGACTAACCTATGTCAATGTAGGCGACCTGGCACAAGAAGGTAAGAAGACACACCAGGGGTCTATTCATTAGTCGGATTCCGTTGCAAAACGTTTTGCAATAGAAACCGTTTACTATAAAAACAGAAAATGTTTTGCAGCGAAAACGAGTTTCTATTGGTCAGTTAGGCCCCTCCCCGTTCTTTCCATTTGGGAACCTAGAGTAAACTGTTTCCGTTGCAAAACGTTTTCCAAACGTAATCTGACTGATGAATACACCACAGATTACTAAATGCACAAGGATACCCTAGCTACAGTCCCTTCAGAAAGTATTCACACACCTCGACTTTTTCCAAATTTTGTTGTTACAGCCTGAATTTAAAATGGATGAAATTGAGAGAAAAACATTGTCACTGGCCTACACACAACACCCTATAATGTCAGGTGATTATTATGTTATTTGAAATGTTTAAAAATGAAAAGCTGAAATTTCTTGAGTCAAGAAATATTCAACCCCTTTGTTATGGCAAGCCTAAATAAGTTCAGGATGAAGAATGTGCTTAACAAGTCACATAATAAGTTGCATGGACTCACTCTGTGTGCAATAATAGTGTTTAACATGATTTTTTAAATAACTCATCTCTGTACCCCACACATACAATTATCTGTAAGGTCTGTCGAGCAGTGAATTTCAAACACAGATTCAACCACAAAGACCAGGGAGGTTTTCCAATGCCTCGCAAAGGGCACCTTTTAGTAGATGGGTAGAACATTTTTAAAAAGCAGACATTGAATATCCCTCTGAGCATGGTAAAGTTATTAGTTACACTTTGGATGGTGTATCAATACACCCATTCACTACAAAGATACAGGTGTCCTTCCTAACTCAGTTGCTAGAGAGGACTTTAAATGGTGACTTTAAAAATAATAATAATAATAATATGCCATTTAGCAGACGCTTTTATCCAAAGCGACTTAGTCATGCGTGCATGACTGTAAGTTACAGAGTTTAATGGGTGTGATAGTTACAGAGTTTAATGGGTGTGATAGGAGAAAACTGAGGATGGATCAACAACATTGTAGTTACTCCACAATAATAACCTAATTTACAGAGTGAAAAGAAGGAAGCCTGTACTGAATAAAAATATTCCAAAACATGCATCCTGTTTGCAACAAGGCACTAAAGTAATACTGCAAAAAATGTGGCAAAACAATTAACGTTTTGTCCTGAATACAAAGTGTTATGTTTGTGGAAATACAACACATTACTGAGTACCATTCTCAATATTTTCAAGCATAGTGGTGGCTGCGTCATGTTATGGGTATGCTTATAATCGGACTGGGTTTTTCAAGATAAAAAAAAGAAGAAATGGAATGGAGCTAAGCACAGGCAAAATCCGAGAGGGAAACCTGTTACGTCTGCTTTCCACCGGACACTGGGAGATTAATTCACCTTTCAGCAGGACAATAACCTAAAACACAAGGCCAAATCTATACTGGAGTTGCTTACCAAGAAGACAGTGAATGTTCCTGAGTGTCCAAGTTACAGTTTTGACTTGAATCTACTTGAAAATCTATGGTAAGACCTGAAAATGGTTGTCTAGCCATGATCAACAACCAATTTGACAGAGCTTGAATAATTTTGAAAAGAATGATGGCCAAATGTTGCACAACCCAGGTGTGGAAAGCTCTTAGAGACTTACCCAGAAATACTCACAGCTGTAATCGCTGCCAAAGGTGCTTCTACAAAGTATTGACTCAGGGTTGTGAGTACATATGTAAATTATATATTTATATATTTATTTTTACTTTGTTATGGGGTATTGTGTGTAGATTGGTGAGAAAAAAACATATATTTAATCCATGTTGAATTCAGGCTGTAACACAACAACATGTGGAATAAGTCAAGGGGTATGAATACTTTCTGAAGTCACTGTATCTATCATAACACTACCCCATCTCGACTATCATTGTGTTTTCACATGAAAGGAGTATAAATAGGCCTATCTATCTAATTCGAAGTTTTGGAGATCATGCTGATGACGTTGTTTATTTTGGTCTCTTCAGGGCAGCTGTTTGATGGCTTTGATGAAGAGTACCAGTGCCCAGTTCTAGATGAGGACCGGGTGAGTCTTATCTCCTCTAAAACAGTCTATTCACATCCTCATGACGAAGCCAGACAAAGCCTGTGTATTTTAGGTACTGCAGTTACCCGCCACAGGACTCCAGTGTGTTTTGATTCCCGTCGAAGTTTAAGGCTGACTGTTTTTATTTCATTGTGTGTTCCAGGTGGTGGATGAGCTGGAGGATAAGATGGGGGACGGAGGGGTGATAGTGGACTACCACGGCTGTGACTTCTTCCCAGAGCGCTGGTTCCAGATTGTCTTCGTGCTCCGCACAGACAACACCAACCTCTATAGCCGGCTGGAGGGCAGGTGGGTTTCTCCTGGCAAATTGAAAACATTTAACAGTGTATTTGCTAGACGTCACGTATACGAATTATCACTGACGTGCTGTTTTCCAAAAGGGCTACATACACTATGTCTCTCTCCTTCTTACTTTTTTCATACTATCGTGCCAACCCAAATCTTTCTGCGCTGGCTCAGAGGTTTTATTTGCTCATTGTACTTTCAGCACGGTCCCAGCAACTATGGTGGATGCGTAAACAGGCCAGTGGACCACAACCCATTATGGCTCGTCTCAGTAGTCTAAAACGGCTATCTCTCTCCTCCATAGGGGCTACACAGGGAAGACAAGCTATCTCTCTCCTCCATAGGGGCTACACAGGGAAGACAGGCTATCTCTCTCCTCCATAGGGGCTACACAGGGAAGACAGGCTATCTCTCTCCTCCATAGGGGCTACACAGGGAAGACAGGCTATCTCTCTCCTCCATAGGGGCTACACAGGGAAGACAGGCTATCTCTCTCCTCCATAGGGGCTACACAGGGAAGACAGGCTATCTCTCTCCTCCATAGGAGCTACACAGGGAAGACAGGCTATCTCTCTCCTCCATAGGAGCTACACAGGGAAGACAGGCTATCTCTCTCCTCCATAGGGGCTACACAGGGAAGACAGGCTATCTCTCTCCTCCATAGGAGCTACACAGGGAAGACAGGCTATCTCTCTCCTCCATAGGGGCTACACAGGGAAGACAGGCTATCTCTCTCCTCCATAGGGGCTACACAGGGAAGACAGGCTATCTCTCTCCTCCATAGGGGCTACACAGGGAAGACAGGCTATCTCTCTCCTCCATAGGGGCTACACAGGGAAGACAGGCTATCTCTCTCCTCCATAGGGGCTACACAGGGAAGACAGGCTATCTCTCTCCTCCATAGGAGCTACACAGGGAAGACAGGCTCTCTCTCTCCTCCATAGGGGCTACACAGGGAAGACAGGCTATCTCTCTCCTCCATAGGGGCTACACAGGGAAGACAGGCTATCTCTCTCCTCCATAGGGGCTACACAGGGAAGACAGGCTATCTCTCTCCTCCATAGGAGCTACACAGGGAAGACAGGCTATCTCTCTCCTCCATAGGGGCTACACAGGGAAGACAGGCTATCTCTCTCCTCCATAGGAGCTACACAGGGAAGACAGGCTATCTCTCTCCTCCATAGGGGCTACACAGGGAAGACAGGCTATCTCTCTCCTCCATAGGGGCTACACAGGGAAGACATTTATACATTTTCTTATTTCTCTCTCTGTGTACCACCTTTAGAAGAAATGCAAAGCACATAGAGAATTAAGACTGTACAAAACACTTCCCTCTTCCCTGTTAAGACCCTATGGAGGAGACAGAAAGCTCTGACACATGATCTGTCTTTTTCTCCCCTCTACAGGGGCTACACAGGGAAGAAGCTGCAGGACAATGTCCAGTGTGAGATCTTCCAGACCATCTATGAGGAGGCCATGGAGGCCTACAAGGAGGAGATTGTCCACCAGTTGCCCAGCAACGAGCCTGAGGACCTGGAGCGTAACCTGGAGCAGATAGTCCAGTGGATAGAGCAGTGGGTGAAGGACAACAACTAGCACGGACACAAACCCTAGAAACCAAAACAGTGCATGGCTGGAATATTCTTCATACCAGAAAAACATACCATGGGACTCTTCATGTTTGTTGAAAAAAATCTAAACACCTTTAACTTATATCAATCACACACATACTAGGCTTTGCTAGGATAGTACTGAGGCTTGAAATCCTGGTCCTGGTTTTGGTTCGAGCACAACGTGTATCACACCTGATTGTTGAATTGATCAACCAATCATTTGAGTTGTTGAAATGGGTGTGATAGTCTTGGACTGGAACAAAAAAAATATGCCCCAGGTCCGAAAAAAAAAACCCGAAAACCATCTAGCATAGTCGACAACATTGATGACATAATATTGGTAAACAGTACACTCTTATCGTAGACATGTTTACAGTCTAAGACATGGACAACCACACTCACACACACAGGTAAAGAGCAGGGCATGGTTACCTCACTGAGCAGAGGCCCAGCGTAATGATAATAAATGGGTGTATCTCAAATGGCAGCCTGTTCACTATATAGTGCACTAGTTTTGACCAGGGCCTAGGACACTGGTCAAAGGTAGTGCACTATATATGGTAGAGGGTGTCATTTGGGATGCACACATTGGCTGTGTTTATTCCGTTGGACTGTATGGTTAACCACACCTTCATTTGCGATGAAAGCAAGGGGCAGTAAGCATGTTTAGATACTGACCGTGTTGCAAGAGCTGTTCAGGTACAAGCTAGAAGTCATGAAAAGCCATGTCATCACAAGATTTGGGCAGTATTTAAGTCCAAATGCATGCAATCGCTATATCTCTACTCTAAGGGAAATGTTTTGTCATTTTAGAGTCTAAGGATGTGCAAAATTGAATGTGTATTAATTAGATGCATGCTGCATTTGCTTGTGGCATTGATTGATTTAAAACTGATTACAATTTATTTTTGGCACATTCAGCTTATTTTGCATTTATTGCATTCCAATAGTTTATCTACATAAATAAATAAAAACTCATGCCTTTTGGTTAAATGTTTTTGTTTGTTTAAAAATGTTATTTTTGAATTGTATTATCTTCTCTTAAATTCATAATTTCTTGTAGACATTGATAGTGATAAACATAGTCATGTCATTCAAATTTCAACAACACTTAATAATATTGCAGGAATTATGTTTTTGCCAGAAGTTTTTTTTTCATTTTAGGTTTAATATTTCCATATTATTTTGAAAAGATGCATGAAACATTTCATTTTGTCCTCATACCGCTAGTATTTCCATGAAATACTCACAGGTTTTAACAGTAGATTGTGGTCGTTTTGTATGGCTAAAGCTTTATACTGTACAAGGAAGGAATGATGGCGGAACAACATAATAAAGAATAAAAATGCATTTACGATCAACTGGTGATTGTTGGATCTGTAGCTATAAGCCAGGGGTGTCCCTCATTTTGCCCCGGGAGCCGTATTCGGACGAGGTTCAGAGGGCCGCACTGAAGACTGGTTATATTTCCTCACCGTCAACATTTTCAAAAAAAAATATCGCTATCCATCGTTTTCGAAGCTCCCTGACTGTATAGCTTTCATTTCGGTGATTATTAGCAATCTGATGAATGTAGGTCTATAATATAATTTCTACACAGGGAGAATCTCAATCGCATACTCCTCACCTCCTCAAAACCCATTGGAGGAGAAGGTCAGAGGGGAAGGACCTCAGTTTCGATTTGGTTTAGTAATTTAAGTAAATTGTTGTCTATACTCAAACCACCCGTAGGCTGGATTGTACCCCTCGCGTATGTTTGACACCACTGCTATAGGCTATAAACTACACTGAGATTGTATTTCAATTGATGCTCTGCCTCTGCAACTGAAATAGCCAGCTGGAGGAGCAAGCCTAGTCTGCTAGACTATAATTCATTGGAGTAAAATGCTAATTTAGAGTAACGGCAAAAAAAGTAGCAATTAGTAGTCAAAGGAGCCAGGGGGTTTCAGATCATATTACCGGTTTCGATCTCCGTTTTGAGAGAGCGCCAGTCACACCCACCCACCACACCAGGGGTGCGTTCAGTTCGATTAAACTTTTGCTACGTTGCGTACGGGCTTGTACTGTACTGTTTCCCCAAACAGCAACACAACCCTTCCTCGTGTTTCAACTGGTCGCTCAGAACCGAACCGTTCCCGTTTAATTGAACGTTACATTGCGTTTTTTCTGCCCAGTTAAGTCTGGGGTGTATTTATTACGTCTTGCAACAGGAACCATTTACCGTTTAAGAACCAAACGGAGCGACCTACCTGGATTTGTCCAATAGAAACTCTAGTTTTCGTGGCAAAACGTTTTCCGTTTGGAGTAGGGCCAGTATGTTTTTTTTAATCAATTTTTTTTTTACAAAATGTATGCACTCACTAACTGTAAATCGCTCTGGATAAGAGCGTCTGCTAAATGACTAAAATGTAAAATGTAATGTAAATTATTTAAACGGTTTCGCAACAGACGAAACGTTTTGCAACAGAATCGGCGTAATGAATACACCCGTGGTTCGACCGGCCAGCCCAGGTGTGTTTCTTGGCAGACAGCTATGTCACTCACAGGGATGGGTTGGTCACATGGTTCAGCGCCTGCGTTCTGCGGAAGTTAATTGGCGGAAAGAACAGGTGGATTTATCAACGGCAGGTAAGCAAAATTCAAATCATTTCTTAATAAAACATCAACGGAGTTGTCACATGTAGGAATGGATATTACAGATGTTTCAATAAATGTGGTTATCAGGTTTGTGTAGGTTATATGTGACGATGCAAATAGCAAGTTTTGGGGGATGTAAAACTGCCTGGACACCAACCTGGTACAAATCCGGTTCATATTAATAAAAACGTGAAAGATCAGTTGTTCTATATACAGCGGTTAGGCCAATTATCGTAATACAAATAATAATTATACATTGTTTGTAGAATGTTCCCGAAGGTACCTCCTCTTGGCCATGTGGTGGACTGCATGCCAAAATGTCTAACAATCAGACAATGTCTATTGATTTAATGAAGTTGTGGACATGAGAGTTTTAGTTCAAATTTGGTGTAGCCTTGTCTCATGTGGTTTAGATTAGTTTTTTTATGTCAACAAAGACACACACACACCTAACTTCCAAGTTGTAACAGGCTGCTACAGTCTCTTTAAAATTTTTTTGCTATGTTAGGTCAGAACAAATCGGTCAGCAGATTGATCCTTTGTGCGTTTACCTTTTTGTAAACCTACAGTACATTTATGAAAGTGTGTCGGATATACTGTCGATATTCGGTACACATCCTTCCTCCGACTTTACCCCTACCTACATGTACCAATTACCTCGACTAACCTGTACCCCCTGCACATTGACTCGGTACCGGTAACCCCTGTATATACCCTCGTTATTTTATTGTGTTATTATCATTTATTTATTTTTACTTTAGTGTATTAAGTAAATATTTTCTTAACTCTATTTCTTGATCTGCATTGTTGGTTAAGGGCTTGTAAGTAAGTATTTCACGGTAATTCCCGCGCATGTGACAAATACGATTTGATTTGATTTGATGCATGTAGGTCATTGAGGGAGTTCTATTACGCTGGCCCGGGTTGAACTGGGCAATGGGCAGTCACGTTATTGAGCAAAAGCGGGGAGGGAGGAGTGCCCTTTTTCAAATCAAACAGTAATCTGCACTGTTTGGTCATGTTGTCAACAAGGCAGCATGGTGCATCATCTCTTTTCCATAAAATACATGTTTTGAATTGTTAAACTAGTTCTCATTGGGAAGGCAGATAAAACGTTTTTATCAAAAGCAATCACTTCTGCATGTGAAAACACAGAATCCTACTGATCACTCCACATGCTTAATTATGTCACTTTTGTTTTTAGCCACCTTCACCATCGACCAGAGAGAGCGGGCACTTGGCTCACGCCGGGAGGCAGCCTGGTTCCAAAACAAATGCAATCACTTTTCACCTGGTTCAAACTTCTCCCACCGGGGTAACCCGGGCCAGACACACAAACTCCCAAAGTGTAACTGACTGTCACCTGTTTGTCCTCGTTCCAGGTGACACAGCCAGAGAGAAAAGCAGAGCCACATAAACATATTCAAACTGAACAGCAAGGCCATGTGAGTCTGGCCCGGTGACTGTGTGTTAAAAGAGGTATTATTCCAACCATTTTCCATTTTTTTTGTTTTGTTTTGTGACGTTACTATTCATACAACATTTATTTTGTGTCATACCAAAATTGTGAAGAGATGTTGATATTGTGGTCATTTGGGGATGGGAGATTTACTTGAGTTACTTGACATGCTATAGAAAACTATAAAGTTGTTACCAAACTTTCCCCACATTGTTTTGTTTGTGGGAGACATTTTTTAATTTCGTTTTTTATTGATTTAACCACCAGGATAGTCCACTCACTAACAATTGACTGCTTTCCAGGAATCCACATAAAGTTTGGTTGAATCTGGGGTTACGTGTAGGTTCTTTGTGTTATCTGGGGGGTAACAGTATATCTGGCATTGCCATGGTTTCCATGTTCAATTCCCAGGAAGCCCCTGATTGAAGACAGTGCCAGTTTGCGTGCAACTACTGTCCACACACCACACACTGTAATAGTAATCCCGATCATGCCTCATGTCTTGAGGTTCCCAATCTTTGACCTGTAATGCTTTTTGTAACGGTAGTTTACAAGGCGGCGAGAGGTCACACAAAGTATACAGCATAGATTCCAGACTATCAAGCAGCTCATCCTTTGACAATATTGTCCTGCATTTTCTAATCACAGCCTCTCTCCTCTCCTTTCCGTGTCTGTACTAGGGCTGAGACCAGTGAGTCCCCATGTCTGCTAGAGGTGGTTCCTCCGGCCGTTTCGACGGTGTCCGGGATGCAGAACCTCACTACGACCAGGTCCCAGTGGGCTCCTTATGGAGGGACCAGGACCCCCCTCCTCCTCCCCGCTCCCTTGGGGTTTTCAGGGGGGCAGACCTGGCCGTGAGCTCCGACCCCCTGCCCCCCCCTCCCCTCCCAGACCAGCCCCCCGTGGGCCCTGACTTCTACCCCCCTAGCAACGGTGCCTCGGAGCACCTTGACAACGACAGAGCAGCCATGGACATCAAACCCGTCCACCGCTTCATCCCTGACTCCGTCAAGGACTTCTTCCGCGGCAACAGTATCCGTAGTAGCAGCAACAAGCCCTTCTCCTTCCCCCCGCCCCCCTCCCCGCCGCTGACGGAAAAAGACGACCTCAAACCAGGAACCACTAGAGGTGTCCCCTGCTCCCCTCCCCCCTCTCCCTCCCTCCCCGGCTCCTACCGGGACCCGTACGGAGGCTCTGGCGGCAGCTACAACTCCCGAAAAGAACGTGACGCCATGTTGCTAGGAGTCGATGCCATCGAGTCAGTCTCGGGCATCACTTTCCGCTCAGCCAAGACCTACAGCGAGCGGGTAGAGGATTACCACCAGCGCTACGCCTATATGAAGTCCTGGGCGGGGCTACTGCGCATCCTGGGCTGTGTGGAGCTCCTTTTGGGCGCCGTCGTCTTCGCCTGCGCCTGCGCCTATGTGCACAAGGACAACGAGTGGTTCAAGATGTTTGGCTACTCCCAGCCACAGTTGTTCGGGGGGTTAGGGGGCGGCGCAGCGGCCTACGGAGGCAGCGGATTCAGCTACGACGGACCCAAAACCCCCTTCGTCTTGGTAGTGGCTGGCCTGGCCTGGATAGTAACAGTCATTATGCTAGTCCTGGGGATGACCATGTACTACCGTACCATCCTCCTAGACTCGTCCTGGTGGCCCATGACTGAGTGTGTGATTAACCTGGCCCTTGGGGTTCTCTACATGGCAGCAGCGGTAATGTACGTCAGGGACACGACCAGAGGAGGACTCTGTTACATCCCCGTCTTCAACAACGGCGTCAACGGGGCCTTCTGTCGCACAGAGGCCGGCCAGACCGCCGCCATTATTTTTCTGTTTGTCAACATGATTATATATTTTGTGGGCGCCGCCGTGTGTCTGAAGTTGTGGCGGCACGAGGCGGCGAGGCTGAGGAGGGAGGGGCTAGCGCAGGAGGTGAGGGCGGGATGGGACACACACCTGCAAACACACACACATACACAGACACACAGACACAGACACACAGACAGACACACACACACAGACATACATACACACACACACACACACACACAGACACAGACACACAGACACACAGACACACACACACAGACACATACACACACATACACACACAGACACACACACACAGACAGACACACAGACACACACACACACAGACACATACACACACAGACACACACACACACACCTGCAAACACACAGACACATACACACACAGACAGACACACACACACACACACCTGCAAACACACACACACACAGACACATACACACACACACAGACACACACACCTGCAAACACACACACACACACACAATTGTCCTTGTGGGCTGCAATTTTAGTGTTCTATGACAAATCCTTTGCCATTTGTCTTGTTTGTTCTCAGATGAAAACCATTGGATCTTCCCTGCCAATATCTGCTGTAAGTCTCTTAGTACACTAGTAGAAAACTTTAATTAATAATCATTCATTTAATTTGTAAAGCGCTTTTCTCACACCCAAGGTGCAAATGTCACATTCTTCATTCCATTACACTGAGCATACATACTGACAACCATTTAAATTCCAGTTAATTCAGGAAGTACACTGACATTCCACTTGAACACGTAGAATTGCAATTTGGTTTACTTTCTGAATTGACACTAACTTAAATGGAATTGACCTCAACTCTGCTGACAACACAGTAACCATGCCTCCCATCACAATCCTTCCCCAGCTGGGCGGTTACAGGACCTCAGAGCAGACCCCTCTCCCCGCCCTCCAGACTATCCCAGAGGTGTTGGACGGCCATGTTGCCTCTCCAGCCGTCCCTCTGATGATGGAGCCAGAGATCCTCAGAGGACACATCCCTGCAGGACACATCCCCAAACCTGTAATCATTGCAGACTATGTGGCGTGAGTACTAACCACCCATCCAACTTTATTTGACATGTTCTCAGACAGATGTACGCGTTTAAAAAAAAAAATCATTTGTATTGTTGTATATCATGCCACTGCCTTTATTCGTTGTAATTCGTATCAATGCTTCCTTATTATGTACTTTGTATTTGCATAATTTTTGTGAAGAAGGGACTCCCTTGAAAAAGAGACTTTGGTCTCAATGGAACTTCCCTGCATAAATAAAGGTGAAATAAAATCAAATGTATGGACCTTAAGTACCAAAGGGTAGCTGACTGTGACCGTCTGCTTCCTACTACACAGTTATCTATCTACGGTCACATGGCGCAGAACTCCAGCTCACGAGGGCCACACTCAGTCCTGCTGTTTTGCTATTTCTCTCTCTCTCTCTCACTCTCTTAATGGATCAGTTAATGCCATTGTTGGGCTTGGCAAGATAGTTTACACACCTGGTTGCCCAGGAGGTAGACATCTGTTTCTACATATGAAGGCCTTAAAAAAACAAGCATACCCTGCATTTCTATGAGGTTCATTTGCAGATGTGTGTGTATAGGACGACTCATTTTAGACTATTGAGATGCACCCATGCTTGTTGACGACCTCTACTTTCTATCTCCGGTGTCAACAGGAAGTACCCGACCATCCGTACGGAGGAGGAGAGGGACCAGTACAAGGCTGTGTTTAAAGACCAGTATGCTGAGTACAAGGAGCTGCATGCTGAGGTCCAGGCCATGGCCAAGAGGTTTGACGAGATGGACGAACTGATGAGGAACCTGCCTCCACGGCCCTCCAGCCAACTGGTACTGAGACAGAGAGATACACAAGCACGTCACACGTAGACTATTCACTCACACACACACACACACACACACACACACACACAGATCAAATTGACAAACATAAAGCTACCATAAATTATAGCCTAATGTCCATTCACGTCATTATAGTGCTTTTTACCAATCCCTTTTTCAAAGTTAAAGATCTTCTTTCAGGAGAAGGAACGCATCAATACCATAGTATTGGAGTACCAGAGAAAGAAAGCGGTAAGTGATTTTGAATCTTATTTAATAAAAAATGTGTATAGGTAAGGGACCCACTACAGGTCCTGAGCCCTAATAATGATCTGTAGAATACTTTTTAGGTTTCTGTAATATGTTTATGGGCGACGCCCATGTATATGTTGATCTGTAGAACCTGTTTGTGTAGGAGGTTTCATAGTTTCAGGTAGTTTCCCTTTCAGGTAAACCAATGACGTGTGACGGACTGACGGTAGGTCAGAGCTCTTCCTCTCCACTCCTCACTCAGACCTCCTGTTGAAGCGTTTATCTCTGTCCCGTCTACACAGACTAGGACTTTTGTTAGATACAACATCAAATGCAACTATGCCCTTATCTGATGGCTGTCAGTTCCACTATTACCTCATCAAATGGCAAGACTTATTTTATTTTATTTAACTAGGCAAGTCCGTTAACAACAAATTCTTATTTACAATGACGGCCTACACCGGCCAAACCCGGACGACGCTGGGCCAATTGTGCGCCGCCCTATGGGACTCCCAATCATGGCCGGTTGTGATACAGCCTGGAATCGAACCAGGGGGTCTGTAGTGACGCCTCAAGCACTGAGATGCAGTGCCTTAGACCGCTGCGCCACCATGGGACTTTGTTTCCACTGATGTCTTTAGGAGGTTGAGGTGTGTGTGAGAGAGGCAGATGGTGAAAGAGAGAGATGGAGACAGTAAACAAATGTTACTTTTTCTCTCTTGTTGTCAGGATCCTACGTTCCTTGAGAAGAGGGAAAGGTGTGAGTACCTCAAGAACAAACTGTCCCACATCAAACAGAAGATCAACGAATACAACAAGGTCATGGACTGGAACGACGGATTCAGCTAGACACATACACACACACACACACACACTCACTCACTCACTCACTCACTCACTCACTCACTCACTCACTCACACACACACTCACTCACACTCACTCACTCACTCACACACTCACACACACACTCACACACTCACTCACACACTCACACACACACTCACTCACTCACTCACTCACTCACACACACACTCACACACTCACACACTCACTCACTCACTCACTCTCACTCACTCACTCACTCACTCACTCACTCACTCACTCACTCACTCACTCACTCACTCACTCACACACACACACACACACTCACTGAACTGTGCAGCTTAACTGAGCCAGGTCAAGCCCGAACGCTGTAGCTTACCCTCCATTACATTATGTTGGAGGCCATTCCTTGCCAGTTATATGCATCATATGGACATTGCCATGGGTCAAATCGTATAAAGATTTTAGTGCCACAAAGTTGATATTGAGGCCGGTTTTATAATCTACACGTTTTCTTCTTATCTGATGCATTTGTTTTTATTTATGTCGGTGATATTTTTGTCCATTGCCATAATTGTAAGTTGGTTGCCACTGCTCAACCCTGAAGTACAGTTCAATCTCTACACAGGATCCAAAACCCTGAAGTACAGTTCAATCTCTACACAGTATCCCAGCCCTGAAGAACAGTTCAATCTCTACACAGTATCCCAACCCTGAAGTACAGTTCAATCTCTACACAGTATCCAAAACCCTGAAGTACAGTTCAATCTCTACACAGTATCCCAACCCTGAAGTACAGTTCAATCTCTACACAGTATCCCAGCCCTGAAGTACAGTTCAATCTCTACACAGTATCCAAAACCCTGAAGTACAGTTCAATCTCTACACAGTATCCCAGCCCTGAAGAACAGTTCAATCTCTACACAGTATCCCAGCCCTGAAGAACAGTTCAATCTCTACACAGTATCCCAACCTATGAAGTACAGTTCAATCTCTACACAGTATCCCAACCTATGAAGTACAGTTCAATCTCTACACAGTATCCCAACCTATGAAGTACAGTTCAATCTCTACACAGTATCCCAACCTATGACGTACAGTTCAATCTCTACACAGTATCCCAACCTATGAAGTACAGTTCAATCTCTACACAGTATCCCAGCCCTGAAGAACAGTTCAATCTCTACACAGTATCCCAACCTATGAAGTACAGTTCAATCTCTACACAGTATCCCAGCCCTGAAGAACAGTTCAATCTCTACACAGTATCCCAACCTATGAAGTACAGTTCAATCTCTACACAGTATCCCAACCCTGAAGAACAGTTCAATCTCTACACAGGATCCCAACCTATGAAGTACAGTTCAATCTCTACACAGGATCCCACCATCAATTTGATAAAGTGGGCCGATGTCATTATTTTGTGTATAATTATTTATGCCTCCATTGTACCATTTTGTAAACTCTAGATACTGTAACTGTATGAAACTAAACAAATCTGTTATGATTTCCTCAACAGACCTTTTCGCAATAGTTGTTTTATTAAGTGACAAAGCCCTACTATGTATTTTATGTAATTGTTGACTTGTGTTTTTCAAAAACTGTTTTGCAGCTTCTGGGTGTACATGAACACAGTCCAATGTTTTACTCTGATGTCAATCGAGGTGGTTTATTTGGAACACATGGCACATCTGATAACTTTTGTACATTTATGTGTAAAATTGTTATTTAAAAAACGTTATCCAGTATCATATATTTCTGTTTTCTTCTTGCTTACTGGTGTACTTGTAATTTCTTGATAATGAATGAAAGTCCAGAAAGTCTATGATTTCAGCACTGTTTGATAAAGATCCTATAAACTATGATGCCTTTTTTTTATAGTAGAAATGACCATTCTATTAGTAATAGGAGTGTGTGACTATGTCAGTGGGTCGATGAATGTCAGAGAAGACTGGAAACTGGATCATTTTTCTATCAATCAGTGTCTGTTACAAAGGGAATGTTACCTAAACAATGTCTCTCACTCTCACTTCCTGTCTGTGTGGAATCTTGCCTAGTCCTCATGACATGGATGTTGTTGGTCTCCTTAAGGCCTGGAGGACTGGTTTGGTCATGATATACACTAGAGGGGGAAGGGGGGGGCAGAGCGTTCGGCGTCACAGTTCCCTATTCAAACCATAACAGTGTCGGGTTCCACTGCGACCCCCCAAGCACCAAGGTGTCATCTTACCCACGGTTGAAGATACACAGTTCAGGGCAAGTTATGATTCCATGCGGAAGCTTTTCAAAATAATGAAAATAAACAGATTCATGGGACCAGCGCTGTTGCTAACTAGCATATCTGGTGCCTTAGTTTAGAATTAGTCCTTATTTATGCAAAGAGTTCTGCGATATTAGAACCCTCTTGACTTAACTTTGGTTATCTTCAACCTAGCATAGGACCAGGAAGTTAACAGATGTCAAGGAAACAAAGCCTATCTACTTCTGTATCACCTACTCTGTCAGCAAACATTTTGACCCAATGTTTCAATACTATTGGGATCCCGTTTTAGCCATTATTGATTAATAAACACATGGGTGACAAACAAAAATTATTTGATGTGTCCAAATGTACCTAAACACTCCCACCCTCAATTTGTTCTTGATATACTACATTCTTTGTATATTAGATGTTGGTGACAATTAGGTCTAAGGGAAGACTAGTCCACAAGGAATGTCATACATTTCAAACAAAGATTAGAGGCACAGAACAAACTTTGTGTTCTGCATAGGGGAGTGACCGGGAGGAGACAGTTCACTACCGTCATCTCCAATGAGAGAGCGCAACCTGCATAGGTGTGTTCGACAATAGCATACGAATTTCAGCCTGCATCCGTAGTGTGTGGATAATCACGAACAGGTGAGTTTGCCGTCAATGTTTTTTTGTAACTTTTGGTGATATGTTCATATGTAATTTACCATGTAGGTCTATCAAATAGCCTTCTTTCTTGGATTTTCAATCGTGGTGTATTTTTTATGCTGGCTGTGAATTTTAGATAAATGTTTATTTTATTTTATTTGATAACAAACCTGGAGAGTAGGCTACCATTGCGCACATTTTTGAAGTTTAACTGGATCATGTACATATTTTATTCTGTAGAATTATATTCGAAAACGTTCCTTGACGATTTGTTGATATTTGGGTCGTTTACTCTACACACCGATAATCATTTCCTACGATTTTCAAAACTGAGGTGTGAAATGTAAAAAAGCCAAGGCAATTATTTCCCCCTCATTCATCAGGATCTTTTTATTGCATTTAATTCAATTCAAATAAAAACATTTGTTTTGGGATTTTCCCAATATTCAAAAATATCAGGGTGTAGCTCAGCTGGTAGAGCACGGCGCTTGTAACGCCAAGGTAGTGGGTTCGATCCCCGGGACCACCCATACACAAAACAAAAAAAAAATTATGCACGCATGACTGTAAGTCGCTTTGGATAAAAGCGTCTGCTAAATGGCATATTATATTATTATACAACTATTGTATAACCGCACCCAACTCCAGCCTATTATAATACCAATCAATTCTGTAGGTCAGGATTTACCCTTGATCATTACACACAAATCATTGGACAGAGGCATCTTCTGTAAGGGGAGTTTTGTTAAGAGCCCCGACGCTCAATCTAAATCTAAGAACCTTATCTTTCATATCAGCAATCAATTATTTTCGAAAAACAAAAGGTTAAATTGATACACAACTTGCTAGGGTTAGTGTTCCTGTTCCCCCACTGCCATATTTCCATGTTACAGCGGTTGTTTACGGAAAACAGAATGGACTACCTGTGCTAATTGTCTATCTGTGTCTCTGAACACCTGTGTGCAAACGGAAGACGGACGCCTCAAACGTGTTGTCACCTGAAAAACACTGTCGGCTGCAACTGTGTTAAACCCGCTTAAAACAGTGTACAGTAAGTGTGTATTTTGCAACTCTTAAATTATTTTTGATGTGATATGAAAGTAGAGGGATTTATGTTTGTAGAAGTGGACCGCAATTGAGAATCGATTCACGTTTAGATCGAGTATTCGCTGATTTGGATGCCAGAGCCAATTCGCCTCTAAACAGAACATGCAAGGTCCTTTTGGACTATAAGGAGGAACGTTAGGCTCCTTTAGTCTATTGGGCTAGTTTCTGTAAAGAACCACAATGAGAACACGTTACTGCTGCTGTGCTCTTCCCCTCTCTCCTAGGCTGCAGAAGGGCCTACTATGCAGGAGATGTTTGTGTAGTCAGTGTTTTTTTTGTCCCAAATGTCACCCTATTCCCTACATAGTGCACTACTTTTGACCAGATTCCTATAACAGGGATCTATAGTGGTACACTATAGGCAATAGGGTGCCATTTGGGATGTAGCCTTTGTGTAGTTAGTAACAGTAGTAATAGTAGCAGCACACGTTTGAAAAGGCCACCTCTCTTCAAGTCATGTTCAAGTGCTTGTACTATTTTTAAATTTTTTTATTTCACCTTTATTTAACCAGGTAAGCCAGTTGAGAACAGGTTCTCATTTACAACTGCGACCTGGCCAAGATAAAGCAAAGCAGTGCAATAAAAACAACACAGAGTTACATATGGGGTAAAAAAACATAAAGTCAAAAATACAACAGAAAATATATATACAGTGTGTGCAAATGTAGCAAGTTATGGAGGTAAGGCAATAAATAGGCTATAGTGCAAAATAATTACAATAGTATTAACACTGGAATGCTAGATGTGCAAGAGATTATGTGCAAATAAATAACAATATAGGGATGAGGTAGTTGGGTGGGCTAATTTCAGATGGGCTGTGTACAGGTGCAGTGATCGGTAAGGTGCTCTGACAACTGATGCTTAAAGTTAGTGAGGGAGATAAGTCTCCAGCTTCAGAGATTTTTGCAATTCGTTCCAGTCATTGGCAGCAGAGAACTGGAAGGAATGGCGGCCAAAGGAGGTGTTGGCTTTGGGAATGACCAGTGAGATATACCTGCTGGAGCGCAGACTACGGGTGGGTACTGCTATGGTGACCAATGAGCTAAGATAAGGCGGGGATTTGCCTAGCAGTGATTTATAGATGGCCTGGAGCCAGTGGGTTTGACGACCAGCATGTAGTGAGGACCAGCCAACAAGAGCGTACAGGTCACAGTGGTGGGTAGTGTATGGGGCTTTGGAGACAAAACGGATGGCACTGTGATAGACTACATCCAATTTGCTGAGTAGAGTGTTGGAGGCTATTTTGTAAATGACATCGCCGAAGTCAAGGATCGGTAGGATAGTCAGTTTTACGAGGGCATGTTTGGCAGCATGAGTGAAGGAGGCTTTGTTGCGAAATAGGAAGCCGATTCTAGATTTAACTTTGGATTGGAGAATCTTTATGTGAGTCTGGAAGGAGAGTTTACAGTCTAACCAGACACCTAGGTATTTTGTAGTTGTCCACATACTCTAGGTCAGACCCGTCGAGAGTGGTGATTCTAGTCGGGTGGGCGGGTGCCAGCAGCGTTCGATTGAAAAGCATGCATTTAGTTTTACTAGTGTTTAAGAGCAGTTGGAGGCTACTGAAGGAGTGTTGTATGGCATTGAAGCTCGTTTGGAGGTTTGTTAACACAGTGTCCAATGAAGGGCCAGATGTATACAAAATGGTGTCGTCTGCGTAGAGGTGGATCTGAGAGTCACCAGCAGCAAGAGCGACATCATTGATATACACTGAGAAAAGTGTCGGCCCAAGAATTGAACCCTGTGGCACCCCCATAGAGACTGCCATAGGTCCAGACAACAGGCCCTCCGATTTGACACACTGAACTCTATCTGAGAAGTAGTTGGTGAACCAGGCGAGGCAGTCATTTGAGAAACCAAGGCTATTTAGTCTGCCAATAAGAATGCAGTGGTTGACAGAGTCGAAAGCCTTGGCCAGGTCGATGAAGACGGCTGCACAGTACTGTCTATTATCAATCGCGGTTATAATATCGTTTAGGACCTTGAGCGTGGCTGAAGTGCACCCATGACCAGCTCGGAAACCGGATTGCATAGCGGAGAAGGTACGGTGGTATTCGAAATAGTCGGTGATCTGTTTTGTTAACTTGGCTTTCAAATACTTTCGAAAGGCAGGGCAGGATGGATATAGGTCTGTAGCAGTTTGGATCTAGAGTGTCACCCCCTTTGAAGAGGGGGATGACCGCGGCAGCTTTCCAATCTCTGGGGATCTCAGACGTTATGAAAGAGAGGTTGAACAGACTAGTAATAGGGGTTGCGACAATTTCGGCGGCTAGTTTTAGAAAGAAAGGGTCCAGATTGTCTAGCCCAGCTGATTTGTAGGGGTCCAGATTTTGCAGCGCTTTCAAAACATCAGCTGTCTGAATTTGTGTGAAGGAGAAGCGGGGGGGGGGCATGGGCAAGTTGCAGCGGAGGGTGCAGAGTTGGTGGCCGGGGTATTGGTAGCCAGATGGAAAGCATGGCCAGCTGTAGCAAAATGCTTGTTGAAATTCTCGATTATTGTAGATTTATCGGTGGTGGTACTACATCCCAGGGTTTAGCCCATTCTTCTTTAGGAAAAGGTGAAAGATAATATTTTGGGTGTTCTGATCTGGAGAACAATATTTTTTTTACTTTTACTGTCCCTCAACATTATAGCTTCTATTATATTCGTACAGTAATGTACTGTTAAACCACATTTCCTTTGGAAATTAACGGTAACAGACTGTACCGTTTTTTACAGTAATTTACAGGTAACTGGCTTCCAGTAACCGTAAAAACAACAGGATTATTCTTTTTACAGTGTACTGTTTTTGTCTTGGTTGCTAACATGTTTTCTTTCTTCTTCAGATAGTGCAGCAGCAACTTGGTAAAGTGAGGAGTTGAGACCTAGGAGGACCAGAGGATCCCAGAATGCCCTCTCACAACAAACGCACCCCTCCTTCTTACCATCCGGGCAGCAGACGGTAAGTCCTCCCTCTCTCATCCTATGTATTGATCCCACACAACTCCTCACACATCCCTCTATCTTCATCCTATTTCCTCATCCCACCTCACCTCATCATCCCCATCACACTCATCCCTCTACATTAATAGACTCATCCCTCTACATTAATAGACTCACCCCTCTACATGAATACACTCATCCCTCTACATGAATACACTCATCCCTCTACATGAATACACTCATCCCTCTACATTAATAGACTCATCCCTCTACATGAATACACTCATCCCTCTACATGAATACACTCATCCCTTTACATGAATACACTCATCCCTTTACATGAATACACTCATCCCTCTACATGAATACACTCATCCCTTTACATGAATACACTCATCCCTCTACATGAATACACTCACCCCTCTACATGAATACACTCATCCCTCTGCATGAATACACTCATCCCTCTACATGAATACACTCACCCCTCTACATGAATACACTCATCCCTCTGCATGAATACACTCATCCCTCTACATTAATACACTCATCCCTCTACATTAATAGACTCATCCCTCTACATTAAGACTCGTCTCTCTACATTAATATACTCATCCCTCTACGTTAATAGACTCATCCCTCTACATTAATAGACTCGTCTCTCTACATTAATATACTCATCCCACCTGTCATTCTACTTCATCAGATCATTCATATCACCCTACTCTTCCACCCCCACCCTATCATCCCCTACAACCTTCCCAACTCTGCATGTTAATAGGAGTAATACATTCTCTATGTCTACCCCTCTAACTTCTCCTCCTCCCCTTCCACCTCTTCCCCCCCCTTTAACAGCCATGAACACAGGTACAAGTATGAGGAGCGTGTCTCCAACCCAGCCTACTCTTACTACCCGGACGAGGAGCTCCTCCACTTCTACCGCTGGACCTCTCCTCCAGGGGTGATGAAGATCATCTCCATCATCATCATCATCATGTGCGTAGCGATCTTCGCCTGCGTGGCATCTACACTCGCCTGGGACTACGACATGAGCATGATGGGAATGAGCGGCGGCATCGGCGCCGGGCTGGGCATCGGAGGCGGAGGCGGAGCCGGATATGGAGGGAGCTACGGCGGCGGCTCTTCCTACGGCGGCGGTGTCGGAGGAGGAGGCTCGTCCTATGGCGGAGGCAGCTACGGAAGCGGGACCCAGACTGACCCCCTGGCGGGGAAGGGCTTCATCATTGCCATAGCAGCCATCACCTTCATCGCGGTGCTCATCATCTTCATACTAGTGGTGTCGCGGCAGAACACGTCCCGTTCCCCAAAGTTCTACCTGGGGGCCATCATCGTGTCAGCCATCTTGGCGATACTAATGATCATCGCTACTATAGTCTACCTGGTGGCGGTAAACCCCACAGCCCAGTCCTCAGGGTCCGTCTACTACAACCAGATCTTACAGCTGTGTTCCCAGTACCAGAATCAGAACCAAGCCCAGGGCATCTTCATCAACCAGTACCTCTACCACTACTGTGTGGTGGAACCTCAGGAGGTGGGTACCAGTGGGGTCACGAGGGGTCATTTTAAGAGCTGCATCTCTCCTAGCCTATGGGGTATTTTCCTGCAGTTAGGGATCCTGCAGGTGCTCCTGTCAGATTGTGTCAAAGATGTGCTTAGAGAGAGCTATAGCTACAGATAGAGAGAGCTATAGCTACAGATGGAGAGAGCTATAGCAACAGATAGAGAGAGCTATAGCTACAGATAGAGAGAGCTATAGCTACAGATAGAGAGAGCTATAGCTACAGATAGAGAGAGCTATAGCTACAGATAGAGAGAGCTATAGCTACAGATAGAGAGAGCTATAGCTACAGATGGAGAGAGCTATAGCTACAGATGGAGAGAGCTATAGCTACAGATGGAGAGAGCTATAGCTACAGATAGAGAGAGCTATAGCAACAGATAGAGAGAGCTATAGCTACAGATGGAGAGAGCTATAGCTACAGATGGAGAGAGCTATAGCTACAGATGGAGAGAGCTATAGCTACAGATGGAGAGAGCTATAGCTACAGATAGAGAGAGCTATAGCTACAGATAGAGAGAGCTATAGCTACAGATAGAGAGAGCTATAGCTACAGATGGAGAGAGCTATAGCTACAGATGGAGAGAGCTATAGCTACAGATAGAGAGAGCTATAGCTACAGATGGAGAGAGCTATAGCTACAGATAGAGAGAGCTATAGCTACAGATAGAGAGAGAGCTATAGCTACAGATAGAGAGAGAGCTATAGCTACAGATGGAGAGAGCTATAGCTACAGATGGAGAGAGCTATAGCTACAGATAGAGAGAGCTATAGCTACAGACTCCTTATGGCTGATTTATACATTTCAAAGTAAGCAGCTCGTTTAGACCATCCTCTTGCCTTTCTTACCTTCTCAAGCTGAATTCCATTTTATCACTCTGTAGTCTCCAGTCGCGTACATTTCTCGCCCTCAATGCACAATTCAAATACAATTAGTATATTTCTTGGTACAGATTACAATGAGTTAAAATAACAGATTTCCTCCCTCTTCAGCCTGGTGCATTATCCCTCTTCCTGTGTGGAACATGCTAACCCACTGACTCACCTCTCTGTCCCAGGTCATAGCCGTCTTGTTACAATGTCCTCTTATCTCTTTAGGTCATAGCCATCATCCTGGGTGTCTTGGTATTTGTGGGTCTGATCATCCTTCTGGTGTTTGCTGTGAAGACGCGTCAGAAGATCAGACGCTGTGGCCCAGACAGAATCCTCTGGGAGGAGGTCAAGGTCAACATCAACAGCAGCAGCCTGCGCACACACACCATCGGAGAATGGGTGAGTGTGTGTGTGTGTGTGTGTGTGTGTGTGTGTGTGTCCAGATGGCTTTGGGAAGTGTGTTTCCAGATAGGGGATGTTTACGGAGGTGTGTGTGCTGTTGGAACAGGGACTGACTGTAAAGTCCATGTAATCTGTGATGATTTCATGTACACTACCGTTCAAAAGTTTGGGGTCACTTAGACATTTCCTTGTTTTCAATAGAAAAGCAATTTTTTTTTGTCCATTTTAAAATAACATCAAATTGATCAGAAATACAGTGTAGACATTGTTAATGTTGTAAATGGCTGTTGTATCTGGAAACGGCTGATTTTTAATGGAATATCTACATAGGCGTACAGAGGCCCATTATCAGCAACCATCAGTCCTGTGTTCCAATGGCACATTGTGTTTGCTAATCCAAGTTTATCATTTTAAAAGGCTAATTGATCATTAGAAAACCCTTTTGCAATTATGTTAGCACAGCTGAAAACTGTTGTGCTGATTAAAGAAGCAATAAAACTGGCCTTCTTGAGACTAGTTGGGTATCTGGAGCATCAGCAATTGTGGGTTCGATTACAGGCTCAAAATGGCCAGAAACAAATAACTTTCTTCTAAAACTCGTCAGTCTATTCTTGTTCTGAGAAATGAAGGCTATTCCATGCGAGAAATTGAAGATCTCGTACAACGCTGTGTACTACTCCCTTCACAGAACAGCGCATACTGGCTCTAACCAGAATAGAAAGAGGAGTGGGAGGCCCCGGTGCACAACTGAGCAAGAGGACAAATACATTAGTGTCTAGCTTGAGAAACAGGCGCCTCACAGGTCCTCAACTGGCAGCTTCATTAAATAGTACCTGCAAAACACCAGTCTCAACGTCAACAGTGAAGAGGCGACTCCGGGATGCTGACCTTCTAGGCAGAGTTGCAAAGAAAAAGGCATATCTCAGACTGGCCAATACAAATAAAAGATTAAGATGGGCAGTCTGTGATATGGCTTTTTCTTTGCAACTCTGCCTAGAAGGTCAGCATCCCGGAGTCGCCTCTTCACTTTGAAAAGAGAAAAGAAGGAAGCCTGTACAGAATAAAAATATTCCAAAATATGCATAAAAGGCCCTAAAGTATAACTGCAAGCAATGTGGCAAAGAAATTAACATTATGTCCTGAATACAAAGCATTATGTTTGGGGCAAATCCAATACATCACTGAGTACCACTCTTTATATTTTCAAGCATAGTGGTGCTGCATCATGTTATGGGTATGCTTGTCATCGGCAAGGACTAGGGAGTTTTTTTTTTTTTTGGATAAAAAGAAACCGAATAGAGCTAAGCACAGGCAAAAACCAGGTTCAGTCTGCTTTTCAACAGACACTGGGAGACAAGTTCACCTTTCAGCAGGACAATAACCTAAAACACAAGGCCAAATATACACTGGAGTTGCTTACAAAGACGACATTGAATGTTCCTGAGTGGCCTAGTTACAGTTTTGACTTAAATCTGCTTGAAAATCTATGGCACAACTTGAAAGTGGCTGTCTAGCGATGATCAACAAACAACTTGACATAGCTTCTAGAATTTCAAAAATAATAATGTGCAAGTATTGTACAATCCAGGTGTGCAAATCTCTTAGACTAACCCAAAAAGACTCACAGCTGTAATCTCTGCCAAAGGTGATTCTAACATGTATTGACTCAGGGGGTTGAATACTTATGTAATCAAGATATATTAGTGTTTTATTTTTCATAAATTCTAACATTTGTAAAATATTTTTCTTCCACTTTGACATTAGAGTATTTTGTGTAGATAAAAAATAATGAATATTCAATCAATTTTAATCCCACTTTGTAACACAACAGAATGTGGACAAGTGTATGAATACTTCTGAAGGCACTGTTCTGTTCCACTGGGCCGTTTGGGGGAAGCAGAGTGCTGATCTAGGAAGCAGAGTGATCATTTTGACCCCACGGGGTGAGATCTTGCGTGGAGCCCCAGATCGAGGGAGATTATCAGTGGTCTTGTATGTCATCCATTTCCTAATAATTGCTCCCACAGTTGATTTCTTCAAACCAAGCTGCTTACCTATTGCAGATTCAGTCTTCCCAGCCTGGTGCAGGTCTACAATTTAGTTTCTGGTGTCCTTTGACAACTCTTTGGTCTTGGCCATAGTGGAGTTTGGAGTGTGACTGTTTGAGGTTGTGGACAGGTGTCTTTTATACTGATAACAAGTTCAAACAGGTGCCATTAATACAGGTAACGAGTGGAGGACAGAGGAGCCTCTTAAAGAAGAAGTTAGAGGTCTGTGAGAGCCAGAAATCTTGCTTGTTTGTAGGTGACCAAATACTTATTTTCCACCATAATTTGCAAATAAATTCATTAAAAATCCTACAATGTGATTTTCTGGAAAAAAAATTCCTCAATTAGTCTGTCATAGTTGACGTGTCCCTATGATGAAAATTACAGGCCTCTCTCATCTTTTTAAGTGGGAGAACTTGCACAATTGGTGGCTGACTAAATACTTTTTTCCCCCACTGTATATAGCCATGTTAGTTTTATTAATTATTCACTATTTATTCCTTGCTCACCTCACCAATATTTTATTTATCTTATCTTTTAACTCTGCATTGTTGGAAAAGGACCCGTAAGTAAGCATTTCACTGTTAGTCTACACCTGTTGTCTACGAAGCATGTGACAAATACAATTTCATATGAAACATTTATTCTAGTGTCAAAATTTACTACAAAGTGTAAATAGGATAATTTTGGTCATAAAGTAAGTCAGAGATTTGCGAGATGATAGGAAAAAATGGTATGTCACGGAATGAAGGGTACCGCAACAGTTGTCACTGGGTTGGGTTTATTTGAATCCTGCCCACAGCTGGCAGCACCCAAGTAATCATCAGTTTGGAGCGATCGTAATGCCCATGGTCAATTTGGTTTGACATTCTATATCCGTATGGGGCTAGTTGGGGACCATCGGTAAATGACACAATGTACATGGGACAATATTTTAAAAGGTCAATAGCAAAACATTTAAATGACTTAAAGTCAAACCAACTTTAATGAGACAACTAAAAGATGTGAAACAAGAAAATATTGTCCCATTTACATTGTCTTCTTTATTGATTATCCCAAACTATCCCCAGAGATGAGCTATCCAAAGTCAAAACAACTTGGCCACGGTCGCAAACCAGCCGGCTGAATCTAATTGGCTAAATGATTTGGCTAACTTCCCACCTGCGAACACACATAAGAGACACCCACATCAATCCACACGCCGAAACCAACTCAAGTTGGAGTTCAGTCATATTTAAGGTTTCGACTGTGATTGGCTATAAGGTGTTGTCCCAGGGTTCCTTCCTGTCTCTGGTTGTGATAGTATCTGTGGTGTTTGGGCTGTGGAGGGTGGAGAAACCGGTCAGTCCTGGGTGGGAGCGGCTCAGACTGCCACACCATTTATCTCACAGCGACAACAATAATGGAACACTATCTGTGCTACAGGGCCAGTGTTCAAAGCGTTTGGGAGAAGTAGTTTGGTTGACTGAGCGCTAGTTAGTGTTGATCTAGGCTCAGGCCCCCCCCCCCCGGCTGTCCTTGTGTGTTCATCTTAGTAGACAGTCACAGCAGAAACATAGCTTTCACCACAGGTGCTTTATGATGGATGAAGTGGATAGGTATGTGTTGTCAGGTGCAGGGGGAGGGGTGGGGGAGAGTTTCATGTCCGGTTTTTGGGAGTGGCCTCCGAAGGCACTAGTCTCATTTGTAGTGATGTCATGGTAAATCATTGGTTCTTAAAATAGCATTCTGATCATGTGGCACGAGGAACAGTTGTGATTGGCTATGAGGATGTTGGCCTAGTGTTCCTCCCTGTCTCTGGTTGTGATCATATCTGTGTTTATATTGGCTGTGAAGGATGGAGGGGGAAGTGGAGAAACCGGTCGGTCCCGGATGAGAGCGCTCAGTCATCCAAACTATTTGCCTCACAGTGACAACCATACTTGTGAGTAATATGTGAGAGGGAGGGAACCTTAAGGCAACCTCCAGGCAACCTCCAGGCAACCACACAAACAAAACCACTTCAGTCAGCAACTCTAACGTTATCGGATTCACAAAGATTCAGATACAATACGTTACTGGATTCACAAAGATTCAGATACAATACGTTACTGGATTCACAAAGATTCAGATACAATACGTTACTGGATTCACAAAGATTCAGATACAATACGTTACTGGATTCACAAAGATTCAGATACAATACGTTACTGGATTCACAAAGATTCAGATACAATACGTTACTGGATTCACAAAGATTCAGATACAATACGTTACTGGATTCACAAAGATTCAGATACAGTGGGGAGAACAAGTATTTGATACACTGCCGATTTTGCAGGTTTTCCTACTTACAAAGCATGTAGAGGTCTGTAATTTTTATCATAGGTACACTTCAAAAATCATAGGTACACTTCAAAAATCCAGAAAATCACATTGTATGATTTTAAAGTAATTAATTTGCATTTTATTGCATGACATAAGTATTTGATACATCAGAAAAGCAGAACTTAATATTTGGTACAGAAACCTTTGTTTGCAATTACAGAGATCATACGTTTCCTGTAGGTCTTGACCAGGTTTGCACACACTGCAGCAGGGATTTTGGCCCACTCCTCCATACAGACCTTCTCCAGATCCTTCAGGTTTCGGGGCAATACGGACTTTCAGCTCCCTCCAAAGATTTTCTATTGGGTTCAGGTCTGGAGACTGGCTAGGCCACTCCAGGACCTTGAGATGCTTCTTACGGAGCCACTCCTTAGTTGCCCTGGCTGTGTGTTTCGGGTCGTTGTCATGCTGGAAGACCCAGCCACGACCCATCTTCAATGCTCTTACTGAGGGAAGGAGGTTGTTGGCCAAGATCTCGCGATACATGGCCCCATCCATCCTCCCCTCAATACGGTGCAGTCGTCCTGTCCCCTTTGAAGAAAAGCATCCCCAAAGAATGATGTTTCCACCTTCATGCTTCACGGTTGGGATGGTGTTCTTGGGGTTGTACTCATCCTTCTTCTTCCTCCAAACACGGCGAGTGGAGTTTAGACCAAAAAGCTCTATTTTTGTCTCATCAGACCACATGACCTTCTCCCATTCCTCCTCTGGATCATCCAGATGGTCATTGGCAAACTTCAGACGGGCCTGGACATGCGCTGGCTTGAGCAGGGGGACCTTGCGTGCGCTGCAGGATTTTAATCCATGACGGTGTAGTGTGTTGCTAATGGTTTTCTTTGAGACTGTGGTCCCAGCTCTCTTCAGGTCATTGACCAGGTCCTCACCTTCCTCATGATCATTGATGCCCCACGAGGTGAGATCTTGCATGGAGCCCCAGACCGAGGGTGATTGACCGTCATCTTGAACTTCTTCCATTTTCTAATAATTGCGCCAACAGTTGTTGCCTTCTCACCAAGCTGCTTGCCTATTGTCCTGTAGCCCATCCCAGCCTTGTGCAGGTCTACAATTTTATCCCTGATGTCCTTACACAGCTCTCTGGTCTTGGCCATTGTGGAGAGGTTGGTGTCTGTTTGATTGAGTGTGTGGACAGGTGTCTTTTAAACAGGTGCAGTTAATACAGGTAATGAGTGGAGAACAGGAGGGCTTCTTAAAGAAAAATTAACAGGTCTGTGAGAGACGGAATTCGTACTGGTTGGTAGGTGATGAAATACTTACAGTGGGGAAAAAAAGTATTTAGTCAGCCACCAATTGTGCAAGGTCTCCCACTTAAAAAGATGAGAGAGGCCTGTAATTTTCATCATAGGTACACGTCAACTATGACAGACAAAATGAGAAAAAAAATTCCAGAAAATCACGTTGTAGGATTTTTTATGAATTTATTGGCATATGATGGTGGAAAATAAGTATTTGGTCAATAACAAAAGTTTCTCAATACTTTGTTATATACCCTTTGTTGGCAATGACACATGTCAAACGTTTTCTGTAAGTCTTCACAAGGTTTTCACACACTGTTGCTGGTATTTTGGCCCATTCCTCCATGCAGATCTCATCTAGAGCAGTGATGTTTTGGGGCTGTCGCTGGGCAACACAGACTTTCAACTCCCTCCAAAGATTTTGAATGGGGTTGAGATCTGGAGACTGGCTAGGCCACTCCAGGACCTTGAAATGCTTCTTAAGAAGCCACTCCTTCGTTGCCCGGGCGGTGTGTTTGGGATCATTGTCATGCTGAAAGACCCAGCCACGTTTCATCTTCAATGCCCTTGCTGATGGAAGGAGGGTTTCACTCAAAATCTCACGATACATGGCCCCATTCATTCTTTCCTTTACACGGATCAGTCGTCCTGGTCCCTTTGCAGAAAAACAGCCCCAAAGCATGATGTTTCCAACCCCATGCTTCACAGTAGGTATGGTGTTCTTTGGATGCAACTCAGCATTCTTTGTCCTCCAAACATGACGAGTTGAGTTTTTACCAAAAAGTTATATTTTGGTTTCATCTGACCATATGACATTCTCCCAATCCTCTTCTGGATCATCCAAATGCACTTCAGACGGGCCTGGACATGTACTGGCTTAAGCAGGGGGACACGTCTGGCACTGCAGGATTTGAGTCCCTGGCGGCGTAGTGTGTTACTGATGGTAGGCTTTGTTACTTTGGTCCCAGCTCTCTGCAGGTCATTCACTAGGTCCCCCCATGTGGTTCTGGGATTTTTGCTCACCGTTCTTGTGATCATTTTGACCCCACGGGGTGAGATCTTGCGTGGAGCCCCAGATCGAGGGAGATTATCAGTGGTCTTGTATGTCTTCCATTTCCTAATAATTGCTCCCACAGTTGATTTCTTCAAACCAAGCTGCTTACCTATTGCAGATTCAGTCTTCCCAGCCTGGTGCAGGTATACAATTTTGTTTTTGGTGTCCTTTGACAGCTCTTTGGTCTTGGCCATTGTGAAGTTTGGAGTGTGACTGTTTGAGGTTGTGGACAGGTGTATTTTATACTGATAACAAGTTCAAAAAGGTGCCATTAATACAGGTAACGAGTGGAGGACAGAGGAGCCTCTGAAAGAAGAAGTTACAGGTCTGTGAGAGCCAGAAATCTTGCTTTGTTTGTAGGTGACCAAATACTTATTTTCCACCATAATTTGCAAATAAATTCATAAAAAATCCTACAATGGGATTTTCTGGATTTTTTTTCCTCATTTTGTCTGTCATAGTTGACGTGTACCTATGATGAAAATTACAGGCCTCTCTCATCTTTTTAAGTGGGAGAACTTGCACAATTGGTGGCTGACTAAATACTTTTTTTCCCCACTGTATGTCATGCAATAAAATGCAAATTAATCCCTGCTGCAGTGTGTGCAAACCTGGTCAAGACCTACAGGAAACGTATGATCTCTGTAATTGCAAACAGGTTTCTGTACCAATATAAAGTTCTGCTTTTCTGATGTATCAAATACTTATGTCATGCAATAAAATGCAAATTAATTACTTTAAAATCATACAATGTGATTTTCTGGATTTTTGTTTTAGATTCCGTCTCTCACAGTTGAAGTGTACCTATGATAACAATTACAGACCTCTACATGCTTTGTAAGTAGGAAAACCTGCAAAATCGGCAGTGTATCAAATACTTGTTCTCCCCACTGTACAATGCGGTATTGGATTCACAAAGATTCACATACAATGCGGTATTGGATTCACCAAGATTCACATACAATGCGGTATTGGATTCACAAAGATTCACATACAATGCGGTATTGCCATACCAACTTAATTGACTTGGTGCAGCTATAAAACTTGGCACATACATGGGCTACAGCCATACCTGGTAGCCTACGTATAAAGGAAACATGAGACCCAGTTCAACACCGTGGCACATGTGTTTTAATGAAGACTATCTGGTACTGAAGTTGTCATGTGTCAGGAACTAAAGACTGCTTTGGTTGTGTTGATAGTTTCGGTTTGGTTAGATCATAAGTCGGCTCGCAAAAGGTTTCTTCAGTCGACAAGTTGGTTCATGATTGACATGACATGCTTTAAGGGATTGCCTGAAATTATGACTAGAAGATGTTTATTACAACAGTTTTTATTCAGGAATTTCATAAGCATAATGTTTTCTGGTGATTTGTGTATGCATTCCACCAAAAGTAGGATTGGCGTGCTCTTGAGCGTTTTGTTCTTTCCAACTGGTGTATTATTTTAGCAGATCATAATTTATGTTTTCTATTAGTGGCTGTTTGTTGCCCTCTGTCTCAATATGACTTTTGACCGCTAACCGGTTTCCTTCTGTATTGAATAAACTTTATTGATCCCTGTCTCTTCCTGTAGGTGAATAACGTGTCTGGTCAGCCGGACACTCTGGTGAACGACTACAACGACAAGGTGGGGGGCTCCAGGAACTTCCTGGACCAGCTGCCAGACCACAAACCTCTGTATCTGCCTGGGTAAGGTCACCTACACGCAGAGGTTTTCGCAGTGTCAAAAACTGAGCCAGGGCAATGTATTTCAATGAGAACCTTAAGTTGGTGAGGGGCGACTCCATGGGTATGCGCTGGAACAATGCTCTGTTGCACATTTAAATTAATTTAACTTCTGAAGAATCTGTGGTCAGCTTATCCTAACAATAACCATTAGTGGAGGAAGACCCAAAGCTGACCTTGCCTGTCCACAGGCATCTTCATCATTCTCACTCAGGACAAGAACCATTTTATTTCCTTGGCGAAAGTTTAAAGGGCTATGTTTGTTTGGGGTTGGTTGAATGTGGGTTGTTTCACCCGCATGTTTTCACCTGGCAAAGAGAAAGTATTTCCTAAACACAAAAAAGTGCTACGCAATACATTATTTTGGCTAGGGAAGGGCGGTGGAGACACTGTTTTTAGAGCCATTAGGCTATTTGTTATAACATGCTTGGATAAACGGAGAAGCACGTCAAATCACCTTTTCCACCATCAATGGTGGTATGCCACCCCAATATACTCTGTGTGTTTACCATGCCAAATGAACTCATGACGTTGTCATGAATTAGTCTTTCCATTTGTCACGTTAGAACTGGCTTTTAGGGGATTTACCAGAAGTTGGTAGAATGTTGTAATGCTCCGGAATATTGGGAATGTGTTCTTTGGCACAATCTTGTGGCTGAATGATTTGAGGTTTTGTGTGACGCCGTCATCCTGACATTACTCGATCAGGACGAGCTTGTTTCAGAGAAAAACAAACACTTCCTGTTATGAGAAGATAGATTCTGGTACTACTAGTTTTACAATCCTCTAATACACAGTTTTACTGATTCAATTAAACTGGAGTTTATTAGAATAATTGTGATGATATTTAGGTCAAATGTGAATAATAAAGTTTTTTTTTAGGAGCTCAGACATAACAAGCTCGTTGGGAGGACTGAAGAGCAAGCTGAGGGACAACGACACTGGTGCAGAATCGGGAGGAGAGGATCTGGACGAGATCGACTTTAACACGTGAGTGGCGGGACGACTGGTGGAATGAAAGTTGCCTGCTTTCAGATCTGTTTGTAAAGTATAGCCAAATCTTGAAGCAGTTTGCCATACTTAACAGATCTGGGATCAGGCTAGAATTAACAAACAGATCTGGGGTGAGGCTAGAATGACAGTATCCTAATGAACTGCATTCATTCAAGTAGGTTGTAGCATTATTATGGATGTGGGATAGGAGTAGTAGTATATTCCCCAAACAGGTGAATAGCAGACCTGGGCAGAAGATCATTGTATTTTGTAGTTTATTAGAAAATACCAAGTTTTTAAATACTCAAAGTAGTCAAATATGTATATATAGTTTGAATGAAAAGGCAACTAGTTTTTATTTATTTAAATACAGGTCTCAGAAAACCAAATAATATTTGAAGGTATTTGAATATATGCAAATTATTGGAAAACAAACATATTTATTTGATGGCTGCTAAATATTTGATGAACCAAAACCTACGTCTGATGGTCTGGTAATAGAAGCTGTTGAATTAGTCTAAATATATGATCATTAGCACATGGTTTGGAGGGCTCTCAGATATGAATTTGAATGAGGGACATGGAATCACCTCAACATAAGTAAACCACTTGTGCAGCTTCAAAATGACTAACACATATCTTTTCATAATGAGTGAGACATACTGTAACACTTTACATCAAGTTCCTATACACGTGTAGTAACTTGGGGATTATTACAATGAGCAACATTGTTGTTGCATAGGACTTTGGAAATTGCTTTATAATTGCATAATGATGTTCTTACATATGTGGAATAAGGAACGTCAGCTCAAACTCTCAGCTCATTGCTATGCAATTACATTTATATTTTAGTCATTTAGCAGACGCTCTTATCCAGAGCAGAATCGGGAGGAGAGAATGCATACATTTTTTTTTTTTTTTTTTTTTTTTTCATACCCCCCTGTGGGAATCAAACCCACAACCCTGGCGTTGCAAACGCCATGCTCTATCAACTGAGCTACATCCCTGCCGGCCATTCCCTCCCCTACCCTGGACGACGCCCCATTGGTCTCCCGGTCGCGGCCGGCTATGACAGAGCCTGGATTCGAACCAGGATCTCTAGTGGCACAGCTAGCACTGCGATGCGGCGCCTTAGACCACTGCGCCACTCGGGAGAGCATGATACATGATACCAAAGTATCATATAACAACATGCTAATAAAATGTTGCTCCAAAAGTAATTACAGTTTTATTACACAGGCACAAGGGCAGTTTAATGTTAAGTGTTACTGAGAATGCTAACTGTAACAAAATATGGCTATTAAGTGTCGAAAGGAAACAATATATATATATAAAAAACTGCCTTTTTGAATCAACTACAGCCAAGGTAGGTTGAAAATCATGTTAGTTTGTATTCTGAGTAAACTATCCCTTTAAATATGGTATACTGAGTGTTTGAAACAAGAACACGTCCCCTCAGATGGACAAAGAGGTTCAAAGTTGTTTTTTGCTAAGCATCCAACTTGCTGTTTGCAAATGGCTTTGAATTACTCTGCAGTATTTTCAGCTATCAAAAAATTAATTGCAGCTTTCAAACTTTTCAGTGGCATGTTGAAAGAGTCATACAGTAGTTGAGCATCACAACTTATTTATACTTATCAGTACAGAATATCATTGGTTAATTGGTTTGACTTGATTATGTACTCCTGGGGCAATGGATTTTCAGGAAAATTGACATTTTACAGAATGTTCAGATCAAATTAAGTTTCATTCCAAAACGCTATATTATATATCCATTTTCAGAATTTTTGGTAAATTAGCTTTTATTGTTTAAAGACCTTAAATATATTAGTGTGTTTTTGCACCATCTAATCATGGAATGGGGTTGTTCAATGACAGACATGTATTTGTTTGAAATATATTACTTGATGGTTTCATTTCAGGGAGACGAATAATCATGTCGTTGCAAAACCCTATAGTGCCTTGCAAAAGTATTCATCCCCCTTGGCATTTTTCCTATTTTGTTGCATTACAACCTGTAATTTAAATGGATTTTTA
This sequence comes from Coregonus lavaretus, assembly GCF_964263955.1. NCBI lineage: Eukaryota > Metazoa > Chordata > Actinopteri > Salmoniformes > Salmonidae > Coregonus > Coregonus lavaretus. The sequence continues at coordinate 44,555,449 of NC_140004.1, forward strand.
TTTGGATTTCATGTAATGGACATACACAAAATAGTCCAAATTGGTGAAGTGAAATTAAAAAAATAACTTGTAAAAAAAAAATTACGGAAAAGTGGTGCGTGCATATGTATTCACCCCCTTTGCTATGAAGCCCCTAAATAAGATCTGGTGCAACCAATTACCTTCAGAAGTCACATAATTAGTTAAATAAAGTCCACCTGTGTGCAATCTAAGTGTCACATGATCTGTCACATGATCTCAGTATACATACACCTGTTCTGAAAGGTCCCAGAGTCTGCAACACCACTAAGCAAGGGGCACCACCAAGCAAACTGCACCATGAAGACCAAGGAGCTCTCCAAACAGGTCAGGGACAAAGTTGTGGAGAAGTACAGATCAGGGTTGGGTTATAAAAAAATATCTGAAACTTTGAACATCCCACTGAGCACCATTAAATCCATTATTTAAAAAATTGAAAGAATATGGCACCACAACAAACCTGCCAAGAGAGGGCCGCCCACCAAAACTCACGGACCAGGCAAGGAGGGCATTAATCAGAAAGGCAACAAAGAGACCAAAGATAACCCTGAAGGAGCTGCAAAGCTCCACAGCGGAGATTGGAGTGTTTGTCCATAGGACCACTTTAAGCCGTACACTCCACAGAGCTGGGCTTTACGGAAGAGTGGCCAGAAAAAATCCATTGCTTAAAGAAAAAAATAAGCAAACATGTTTGGTGTTCGCCAAAAGGCAAGTGGGAGACTCCCCAAACATATGGAAGAAGGTACTCTGGTCAGATGAGACTAAAATTGAGCTTTTTGGCCATCAAGGTAAATGCTATGTCTGGTGCAAACCCAGGGGTTGAATTATGCACGCTCACGTTTTCAGTTTTTTGATCTTATTTCTTGTTTGTTTCACCCCCAAAAATATTTTGCATCTTCAAAGTGGTAGGCATGTTGTGTAAATCAAATGATACAAACCCCCAAAAAATCCATTTTAATTCCAGGTTGTAAGGCAACAAAATAGGAAAAATGCGAAGGGGGGGGTGAATACTTTCACAAGCCACTGTATATGTCCACCTCACTCTCAGAGAAACATGTAGTACTGCTAGGTTTTACAGTCAAATGTAACTAACTATATTTTTTAAAATAAAGAACTGAACGAATGATACATTTGTGACATCAATATTTAAACAAATGTTTAAAAAAATTATCAATACAGTATTGAGATCTATGTAAAATATTTACATTTGACATTTGAGTCATTTAGCAGATGCTCTTATCCTGAGTGACTTAGTGCATTCATCTTAAGATACTGCAGGTAGCTGAGACAACCACAGATCAGTCTACAGGATACAAACATTCCATTTCAGCTAAACAATGGATATATAGCATTTTTGCAACAACCAATTTTAATACACATCTAAAATCTATGAATAAAAAAATCAGAGACCAGTAATATTTTACACACACATAAGCAATCATTTCTGATGAAAAAAAAAATGAAATTGGTGTGTGTATACAGTGGGGGAAACAAGTATTTAGTCAGCCACCAATTGTGCAAGTTCTCCCACTTAAAAAGATGAGAGAGGCCTGTAATTTTCATCATAGGTACACGTCAACTATGACAGACAAATTGAGAATTTTCTTTCCAGAAAATCACATTGTAGGATTTTTTATGAATTTATTTGCAAATTATGGTGGAAAATAAGTATTTGGTCACCTACAAACAAGCAAGATTTCTGGCTCTCACAGACCTGTAACTTCTTCTTTAAGAGGCTCCTCTGTCCTCCACTCGTTACCTGTATTAATGGCACCTGTTTGAACTTGTTATCAGTATAAAAGACACCTGTCCACAACCTCAAACAGTCACACTCCAAACTCCACTATGGCCAAGACCAAAGAGCTGTCAAAGGACACCAGAAACAAAATTGTAGACCTGCACCAGGCTGGGAAGACTGAATCTGCAATAGGTAAGCAGCTTGGTTTGAAGAAATCAACTGTGGGAGCAATTATTAGGAAATGGAAGACATACAAGACCACTGATAATCTCCCTAGATCTGGGGCTCCACGCAAGATCTCACCCTGTGGGGTCAAAATGATCACAAGAACGGTGAGCAAAAATCCCAGAACCACACGGGGGGACCTAGTGAATGACCTGCAGAGTGCTGGGACCAAAGTAACAAAGCCTACCATCAGTAACATACTACGCCGCCAGGGACTCAAATCCTGCAGTGCCAGACGTGTCCCCCTGCTTAAGCCAGTACATGTCCAGGCCCGTCTGAAGTTTGCTAGAGTGCATTTGGATGATCCAGAAGAGGATTGGGAGAATGTCATATGGTCAGATGAAACCAAAATATAATTTTTTGGTAAAAACTAAACTCGTCGTGTTTGGAGGACAAAGAATGCTGAGTTGCATCCAAAGAACACCATACCTACTGTGAAGCATGGGGGTGGAAACATCATGCTTTGGGGCTGTTTTTCTGCAACGGGACCAGGACGACTGATCCGTGTAAAGGAAAGAATGAATGGGGCCATGTATCGTGAGATTTTGAGTGAAAACCTCCTTCCATCAGCAAGGGCATTGAAGATGAAACGTGGCTGGGTCTTTCAGCATGACAATGATCCCAAACACACCGCCCGGGCAACGAAGGAGTGGCTTCGTAAGAAGCATTTCAAGGTCCTGGAGTGGCCTAGCCAGTCTCCAGATCTCAACCCCATAGAAAATCTTTGGAGGGAGTTGAAAGTCCGTGTTGCCCAGCGACAGCCCCAAAACATCACTGCTCTAGAGGAGATCTGCATGGAGGAATGGGCCAAAATACCAGCAACAGTGTGTGAAAACCTTGTGAAGACTTACAGAAAACGTTTGACCTGTGTCATTGCCAACAAAGGGTATATAACAAAGTATTGAGAAACTTTTGTTATTGACCAAATACTTATTTTGCACCATAATTTGCAAATAAATTCATTAAAAATCCTACAATGTGATTTTCTGGAAAAATGTCTCATTTTGTCTGTCATAGTTGACGTGTACCTATGATGAAAATTACAGGCCTCTCTCATCTTTTTAAGTGGGAGAACTTGCACAATTGGTGGCTGACTAAATACTTTTTTCCCCCACTGTATAGCGTTTTGGAACGAAACTTCTAATATGATGGATATATTGAAATAGTATGTACTGTGTAGGAGATACTATTAGTTGAAGGCTGCCAATCCAATAGTTTCCGAAAAGTAGACACTTCCTAAGATCTGTATTAAAATATATTTTTTAAGTAGTTGCTTTCTTAGATCTGTATTCAAATAGTTTACAAAAATAGTTACTTTCTGAGATCTGTATTGAAGTAGTTTTGAAAAGTAGTCACTTTCTGAGATCTGTATTGAAGTAGTTTTGAAAAGTAGTCACTTTCTGAGATCTGTATTGAAGTCGTTTTGAAAAGTAGTCACTTTCTGAGATCTGTATTGAAGTCGTTTTGGAAAAGTAGTCACTTTCTGAGATCTGTATTCAAATCTTTTCAAAAAGTTGTAATTTTGGGGGATCTGTGTTCAAATAGTTCTGGTCACCTCCAAAGTTACTATTTGTTCCCCTGGAAAGAGTTACATTCCACAAAGCAGAGTTAAAAATACAGTTATCCCAGGTCTGTTGTATAGAAGTTTTGGAAGGGGATTTTAGACTATTGGGAGAGGTATTTTTGGGTAGAAAGTTAGACATCAAATTGAGTTTTCAATCCGTCAAAGATAACGAAGGGAAAAGGGTAAAAAAATAAAATACATATAGTTCTAAAACTCACTCTATCCATCCCGTCCCTCTGTCTCTCAGCGAGTTCTCTGCCATCATGAATGAGCAGGAGCGTCTGGACTACAAGAGGGAGTTTGACCGGGACCACCTGGAATACAAAGAGCTGCAGGCTGAGCTGGATGACCTCAACATGGGCCTGGCTGACCTGGACAAGGAACTGGACAGACAACCAGAGGGCAGCCCACAGTTCCTGGTGAGGACTTTAGAGATACTATATAAATATTATATGGTTTTCTATTCATGTTCTATTAAAGTGTCTGTGTGAGTCAATAGCTATGTTTCGATGAACTTGTCCAGTGATTTCTGTTGTTGCCGCCGTTCGCATAGAAAATAGATTCAACAATTGCCTGCTAGGGTGTGTTTCAATGTAACCATCTTGTGTCTATAAAAACTGCTGGATGTAATGACGTCACTCCTGCAGTAACCAGGGTTCCATCCAACCTTTTGATAGGAGTAAATGTCAGTTACAGAATGTAATGACAGGCCTGATGGAAACAGAACATTTGTCGGTAAACTTTTCAAATGTCGACAAAACAAAATACGCTAGACAAGGGGGGGATTTTTTTGTCAGTAAAATGAATTAGGTGAGAAATGTCAGTGGAAACACTTATGTGCAAATATTGATATAACCATAATATCGAAGTAAACTTGGAGTCACGCGATGACATGGTGTGTGGTCCTCCCACTACGACTCGGGAAAGCATGCAGTTTATTAGGCTACAGATGAAATAAGTTATGATGAACTTCACAGGGTGGTGAAAGTGCAAGGTGATGAGCTTGATGCTCCTTTCCAATAAATACCTTATTGTGGTGACATGATGTTCAATGCTTGGCTGCCGTTTGACAAATACAAATAATCTCTCTCTTCTGTCCATAATAATCTCATCATGTAGGCCATATGTGTCAAACGCATTCCACGGAGGGCCCGAGTGTCTGCGGGTTTTCGCTCCACCCTTGTACTTGATTGATGAAATAAGGTCACTAATTACCTGGTTGTCTAGGTCTTAATTGAAAGGAAAAAACAGAAACCCGCAGACACTTGGCCCTCCGTGGAATGAGTCTGACACCCCTGATGTAGGCCCTTCACTCAACTCAGGACTTCAACCAGTTCCACTGCATTTTTCCTTGGTTCCCCTCTAATCAGGAACTGATTTAGACCTGGGACACCAAGTGTGTCCAATTCATTATCAGGTAGAACAGAAAACCAGCAGGCTCCTGACCTTGTAGGGTTGAATACCCCTGCTGTTGGCTAGAGTGCACGTGCCAATGCCAGAGTGGGCACACTCGCTATAAAATGCCAAATATTTGGTGAGAAAACCATCAGTAGAGTTAAATGTGATGGAAACCTATTTAACTTGTATTTTTTTATTTGGTACATGGGAACGTAACCGCAAAAGGTATTTTTATGTGCACTACTTCATCACGCACAGTCTTATCCACAACAAGTTAATTTGATGGAAACATCTCTGGTGGGAAAATGCGCATATTGTTTTTATTTGCGGATTTTAGAATGTTCACATGGAAACCTAGCTACTTTCAAATACAATGTGGGCAAATTGCACATGAATAAATTGTCGACAGCCTGTATGCCCTCCCAAGTATTTGTTTCATGACTCAGGTAACCCCTGTGAAAGCAAGCATGGATAGAATGCAGTAATATTTTAATATTTGCCATATTCTAATAATTTTCATGTGCCATGGTGAAACTTGCACTCCTGTAGATCTGAAAGAATCGGATGGTGAAACTTACCAGCCAACCAGAAAAGCAAGGTGAAGCAATTCAGGCATTTTTGAAAGTCAGGACAATCTTTGTCCTGCAAAGGAAAACATTTTACAGTTGAAAATATATATTTTGCAAGCAGTAGGCATTTAGAATTTAAAATATGGAGTGGAGCTTTATAGTTAAGTGATGACATCACGTGCCCGCGTACCTTCAAAATTATTTATTTTTTTAACACTGGTTTCCATAATAATTTGTCACAAAGAAATTGACAAAAGAAATCCACCCATCGAACGGATACAAATGTTGTTGATCTTCCGAAAATGTCTCCTAAATCTGCCGTTTACATTACACGTCGCAATGATTTATTTTGCGACATTGCTTTTGTCCAATAAACCTGGTTCAGTGGAAACCTGCCTATTAAGGTGACAATGATGACATCCTTAACACAATTTCAAAGAAACTGAGAAATCTGAATCGTAAGTTAAAGGTAGACTCAGCGCTACAAATGTCGAAAGTACTGTAGCATATCGGGCCGACTTCCACAATAAGAAAGTGTGACGCCTAATTCTCTTTTTTTCTTTCCTTAAAAACAGGATGCTATGGATGAGTACACCCGGCTGAAGAATATGAAGAAGGTATGTTCCACAACACCGCTATTACCTTTTTGAGTAACATATAGTTTGTGAGCGTTTGATTCAACCAACCAATCAAACAAACCACAGTACTGTAGGTTTCAACATGTTTTTAAGTTAACCTCTTATCTCAACAGTCCCCAGACTATCTGCTGAAGAAGAAGAGGTGCAAGCACCTGAAGGCCAAGCTGTCTCACATCAAGAGGAAGGTCAGCGAGTATGACCGCAGACCCTGACCTCTGACCCCAGTCCAGAGCTGACTCCACCCCTGTCTGTCCAGGAAACTGGCCCCAAAAGAAGGAATACCATAATGGGAGAGGGATCCAGAGAAGGCTTTTTTTCCCCTCTCAATGTGAAGTCATATGAACTGATTTTAAGAGAGATCATTCTCTGAATGTCTAATCAAGATTTTTTTTAAATCTTTTTATTTCAATAATGTTATCTATTTTTAAGATGGATGTTGAAGTTGAGTTACAACCCAATACACCCATACACTCATACACCAGTATCTTAACGTGGTGCTGCTAGAGGATTCTACCCATAGCCGCAGGAAGTAGGGATGCTGAGGGTGTTGTGATGTGGCTCAGTGAGAGCATGGCCCTTGCAATGCAAGGGTTGTGGGTTCAATTCCCCCAGAGGTCCAGTTCGAAAATGTATGCCCTCACTACTGTAAGTTGGTCTGGATAAGAGCGTCTACTCAAATGGAAAAGGAATTAATAGACCATTTCAGTTTTCACATGGAAATAAGTTGCATTTGCAAAAGTGTTTCAAGAAACTGGAAAACATATCAAGGCGAGGATTTTTCTATTTCACAAGTATTATCAGATTAACTGTTTTGTACAGATAATTATCAGAATCAAGTTACAAATGCTGGTAAACACTCAAAATACATTTTAGTTTAAAAAATAAAGCACAAAAGCAGTGCACTGGGCCTTTACTAGTCCTGTATTAGCAGACCTATATAGACTCTTCCAATGGACCCCTCCCCTCCTGTAGTCACAGCAACCCCACCCCCAAACTACTTCCCGCGACTATGATTCTACCTCTAATATCTACAGTTGAGTAGCCTCTGCCGAGGCCCCAACAATCGGATGTTCCGGTTTTGGAAAGAGAGCATGTGACTCGACTTACGCTTTTGGACATTAACGCTTTTGGACATTAACCATCTTAACTCCTCCTCCACATTTTACTGGATTGGTTGAACAGTGCAGAAGAGAACCTCCCCAGACAGTTTTTGTTCCTTTTCATAAAGACCAGTATGTGGAGGATCTAGTTTCATGCGTTTATTTTACGCCTGCTACGTTAGGTTAACAGGTGGGTAATGATGGTTGGCGCAAAATGCTAAAGATTAAGATTAGAGCGCCCTCTAGGGTATAGATACGGCACATGACATGGCCAATTATCATTTTTTACGTTTGTACATTTTAGTTGTTTTTAAGAAAGGTTCTCAGGGGATGCGCCTGTATCCAAATAAAATATCTTATCGATAAAAATAAATACCTGGTGTGTGCTTATGGAATTGTACTGTTATCAGTTTTTACAAATTCATTTTGTAGCTGTCTTTTACAGACATCCGGGCACAGCATGTATAGTAAGCACCGTGCACTGTATAGAAAGCAAATTAAGAATGTTTTCCCTTTTTCTTACCTTGATCTTTTTGTGAATTTCCAAAAATGTTTTGGCATGTAAATTGTATTTTCTTTTTATGATAGTCTGAGGTTAAATATTGGCCATACAGATATGCAGGCATGTAAGTTACTACCATGGTGATGATGTACAATGTATGATTTATATTGTGTAAATGATTTTCAATAAAAATATGAAAATACACAATTTGTTTTTATTTGCGGCTTCAACAAATATTATTTTAATGAGATCTTATTGCTGTCTGAGCAGCTGTCAACTTCAATACTTAACTTTAAAAGTTTTTATTGACAATCGTTTCTGTCCATTTACATGCAATTTATGAATTCAACATCCACAAAAACATGAGTTTACCCATTGCTCCCAAAACAATATCTGAAAGCGGAACTGTTTTTAGGGGGGAAGAGAGAGCCGCTGTTCTGTTACACCAAAGATGGTTGCTTCCGTCAGCAGGTATGAGAATGCTGTGTTTTTGTTTTAATCTTATTTGAATTTTTCTATTTCTGCATCATAGTAAACTAATGTACAATTATTAAGCATACGATTTAACAAATTTAGTCGAGGAACTAATGCATGAAATGGATTGTAGACGATTAACTTAGCAAAGCATTGGAATAACATCCGCCAGTTTCCCAGCAATGCGCAGCGACAGATAGGAGTTAGTTATAAAATATATTTGGCGCAGCTGAAGCAGAATCTTGGGTTTACAGGAGACGTTGAATATGGCGATTCTCCTTTAAACCCATTCAGTTTGCCATTCTCCAGCTTTTCAAGCTTAATGTCATAATACGTTTGGTACTTACCAAATAATGGAGTTTCGCTGAGCAACTAGTATTGTAATGCCATTACTGCCGTTGCGGCCGGTATGTACTTCCAAAAAATCTAAATACAAAGTTACATGCAACCGAAAAGAATCGTATTGTTTTTGAGAAAATGCCAAATCCAGCTCTTCTGCAACCCATCAATAACATCACTAATTACTGCCACGCGCTGATCCAGCAGCAGAACATGTCATTGATTTTATCACCTACAACAGTGTATGAACGTCATATCAATCTGTTTCACCCGCGCTACACGGAATGCAATAATATTTCATGTAAGTAGACAATATAGGGTACGTTTTTAAAGTTGTATATTTCTAAATTGATGTATAATTTTTTTTTTTTCATTTAGCAGACGCTCTTATCCAGAGCGACTTAGTTAGTGAGTGCATACATTTTTAATACTGGCCCCCCATGGGAATCGAACCCACAACCCTGGCGTTGCAAGCGCCATGCTCTACCAACTGAGCTACAGGGGACTTGTCATTTTATTACTAATATTGCAGGAGGTGCAAAAGTGGCATTTTTCGGTTGCATGTAACTTTTTATTTAGACCTTTTTGGGAAGTATGAGGCAGTAATGACGATACTGTTAGTTGCTCAGCGAAACTCCATTCTTCTTCCGAACGTATTTTGACATTATTAAGCTGGTGAATGGCAAGTTGAATGGCTGCTTCCTGGGTTTAAAGGAGAATCGCCATATTCAATTGCTACTTTGTACGCGCAGCAGATCGAGTGTTTGTGATTGTTTGCATAGCTACATTTCCCAACCAATATACATAATTGGTTCCAATTGGACTTGTATGGGAACGATGGCAGTTATGCTGTTATTGAAAATTATTTTATTTGCATGATAATGCCATTGTTTATAATCTAATACAGTGGGGGAAAAAAGTATTTAGTCAGCCACCAATTGTGCAAGTTCTCCCACTTAAAAAGATGAGAGGCCTGTAATTTTCATCATAGGTACACATCAACTATGACAGACAAAATGAGGGTCAATAACAAACGTTTCTCAATACTTTGTTACATACCCTTTGTTGGCAATGACACAGGTCAAACGTTTTCTGTAAGTCTTCACAAGGTTTTCACACACTTGCTGGTATTTTGGCCCATTCCTCCATGCAGATCTCCTCTAGAGCAGTGATGTTTTGGGGCTGTCGCTGGGCAACACAGACTTTCAACTCCCTCCAAATATTTTCTATGGGGTTGAGATCTGGAGACTGGCTAGGCCACTCCAGGACCTTGAAATGCTTCTTACGAAGCCACTCCTTCGTTGCCCAGGCGGTGTGTTTGGGATCATTGTCATGCTGAAAGACCCAGCCACGTTTCATCTTCAATGCCCTTGCTGATGGAAGGAGGTTTTCACTCAAAATCTCACGATACATGGCCCCATTAATTCTTTCCTTTACACGGATCAGTCGTCCTGGTCCCTTTGCAGAAAAACAGCCCCAAAGCATGATGTTTCCACCCCCATGCTTCACAGTAGGTATGGTGTTCTTTGGATGCAACTCAACATTCTTTGTCCTCCAAACACGACGAGTTGAGTTTTTACCAAAAAGTTCTATTTTGGTTTCATCTGACCATATGACATTCTCCCAATCCTCTTCTGGATCATCCAAATGCACTCTAGCAAACTTCAGATGGGCCTGGACATGTACTGGCTTAAGCAGGGGGACACGTCTGGCACTGCAGGATTTGAGTCCCTGGCGGCCTAGTGTGTTACTGATGGTAGGCTTTGTTACTTTGGTCCCAGCTCTCTGCAGGTCATTCACTAGGTCCCCCCGTGTGGTTCTGGGATTTTTGCTCACCGTTCTTGTGATCATTTTGACCCCACAGGGTGAGATCTTGCGTGGAGCCCCAGATCGAGGGAGATTATCAGTGGTCTTGTATGTCTTCCATTTCCTAATAATTGCTCCCACTGTTGATTTCTTCAAACCAAGCTGCTTACCTATTGCAGATTCAGTCTTCCCAGCCTGATGCAGGTCTACAATTTTGTTTCTGGTGTCCTTTGACAGCTCTTTGGTCTTGGCCATAGTGGAGTTTGGAGTGTGACTGTTTGAGGTTGTGGACAAGTGTCTTTTATACTGATAACAGGTTCAAACAGGCGCCATTAATACAGGTAACGAGTGGAGGACAGAGGAGCCTCTTAAAGAAGAAGTTACAGGTCTGTGAGAGCCAGAAATCTTGTTTGTTTGTAGGTGACCAAATACTTATTTTCCACCATAATTTGCAAATAAATTCATTAAAAATCCTACAATGTGATTTTCTGGAAAAAAAATTCTCAATTTGTCTGTCATAGTTGACGTGTACCTATGATGAAAATTACAGGCCTCTCTCATCTTTTTAAGTGGGAGAACTTGCACAATTGGTGGCTGACTAAATACTTTTTTCCCCCACTGTAGCTACATCTAGCTAATAGCTACGAAGCGTTGCAACTTTTTTAAACCTTCTAATTTCCCTCTTGTCACTTCTACAGATACTTTAGTTTTTGATTGAACTGCATTTGGAGGTTGACTCAATCAAGATGGACGAAGAGCCAGAGAGAGCCAAGCGTTGGGAGGGTGGTTATGAGCGAACATGGTAAGGCGATCACTAAACATACATTTAGGATGAATATAGTTATTGGACTGTGTGTGTTTTTGTAGTTGCTCTTCACCTGCATTGTGGGAGGCTCGATTGTCAACCAATCATTAGGGTGTTATTGTTTGACCCAAGCGAACATGACCAAAGACGTGACTGAAACAGGAACCAATTTGCTGCAATTCATGAGTGGCCCACATTGAATAAATACACGTGATTGAGGCTCTTGCTCACTAATTGGTTGTATAATGTACACATATGAATTTAGTTTGTGTGTTGGAGACATGCTTTCTTCAACATTTTATAAAGAACATTTGATAAAGAATGGCAACACTGCCATGTTAATCTGAGCCTTGCTGTTGAAAAAACACATTAGTGTCCGACTTTCGGCTGTCGCAGATGCACCTCCCCCGACTTCACTCCTCGACTTTGGTCTACAGTTTGCTGCTTTAGCCTTACCACTCAAACGCGGACACTGACTGACTGACTCTGTCCACATAGGGAGATCTTGAAGGAGGATGAGTCTGGATCTCTCAAAGCCACTGTGGAGGAAATCCTTTTCCAGGCCAAAAGGAAAAGGGTGTTCGAGAGCCATGGACAAGTTCGGCTTGGGATGGTGAGTTGATCCCTACCCTCTATTTGCCTTCTCAGTTGCCATGGTACTTGCTCTGTAAGGTAATGATGGGAATACTACAATAACACTACAATGTCATGTGTTTCAGATGCGTCACCTGTACGTGGTGATTGACACCTCTAGAACCATGGAAGACCAGGACCTGAAACCCAACCGCCTCACCTCTACACTCAAGGTGAGGAATAGGAAGAGGGAAGAGGGGCGAGGAAGAGGGTGAACGAGGATGAGGAGGAAGAGGGGCGAGGAAGAGGGTGAACGAGTATGTGGGGGGTCTGGGCGGAGGAGGAGGAGGAGGAGGAGGAAGAAGAGGAGGAGGAGGAATCAAAATACTTGTGAAACATATGGAGCTGAAAAATATTTAGTGAATGTTTTCTCTCTCTTCAAACCTGCAGCTGGTGGAATATTTCGTAGAGGAATACTTTGACCAGAACCCCATCAGTCAGGTAGGCCGTCATTCCACCATTCATTTAGAGTGGGTTTTGTTGGCCCACTGTCATTCATTCCTGAGTGTTTGTCTAAGTAATCAGGCTACATAAGCAGTCCTCGGAGCCTGGTTCATCTCTAGGTTTCTTCTCAGGTTCCTGCCTTCTAGGGAGTTTTTCCACTGCATCTGCGTCGCTTGCTCTTTGAGGGTTTAGGCTGGGTATCTGTAAAGCACTTTGTGACAACTGCTCATGTAAAAAGGGCTTTATGAAATACATTTGATTGATTGCTACGTCAGTGATGGTGTTGTCGTCCTCCTACTATGGTCTAATAAGCTAAGAGAACTTAGTCCCTCCTATGGTCTCCTCCGCTTCAGGTGGGCATCATCACCACCAAGAACAAGAGAGCGGAGAAGCTGACTGACCTGGCAGGTGAGTGAGCACCATGACCCCACCAGGGGTCAGATGTCAGCCCTGGGTCATTCTACTAGGTGTCCGATTTTCCCTAAGCTTATTCAATTCAATATAAGTGCTGTACATTTTTGCATATTAAAATAGTTTTCATTTTTATAGATGTATTTTACATTGTAGGCATAAGTTTGTGGCGTGCTGGTGTTTTGAGTGTGCGTGTAAGTTATGTGCTGGTTACAATTCTGCTAACAGTGGGGTATTCTATCCACAGGGAACCCAAAGAAACACATCGATGCCCTGAAGAAAGCAAAGGACTCTACATGTGGGGGGGAACCCTCTCTATATAACTCCCTCAGCCTGGCCATGCAGACACTCAAGTATGCTCCCTGTGCGTGCGTGCGTGCGTGCGTGCGTGCGTGCGTGCGTGCGTGCGTGTGTGTGTGTGTGTATCCATATACTTTTTTTGGTCCCAAGATGTATGATCCACTTTTCTCAATTTTTTTTAAAATCACCATCACCCTCTCCTTCTATCTCTCTCCTCAGACACATGCCAGGCCACAGCAGCAGGGAAGTCCTCATCATCTTCAGCAGCCTCACCACATGTGACCCGGCTAACATCTACGAGCTGGTCAAGGTAACAGCAGATCTGGATGTCTCCCTCTCTGTCTCTGTCTCTATCACTTTCTCGTGCTCTCTATCTGTCTTATGTTTCTCTCTCACTTTCCCTCTCCCCAGATGTTTTTCTCTCTGGTGTTTTGTCTCATGTAGAAACTAGAAACTCTGGTAGTTTCTATGTGGTCTTTCTCCTGGTGTCTCCCTGATCTCTCCCTGGTGTCTCCCTGGTGTCTCTCTGATCTCTCACTGATCTCTCCCTGGTGTCTCCCTGATCTCTTCTCTAAGTCTCACATTTCACATCTCTGGTGTTTTCTCTGTTCTCTCTATAATAAGACTCTGAAGGCGCTGAAGATCCGTGTGTCTGTGATTGGCCTGTCAGCCGAGGTGCGTGTCTGCACCGTGCTCACCAGAGAGACCGGGGGGTCGTACCATGTGATCCTGGATGAGAGCCACTTCAGGGAGCTGCTGTCGTTTCACGTGAAGCCTCCTCCCGCTACCTCCTCCTCTGAGTGCTCCCTCATACGCATGGGTCAGACACACACACACAGAGCTTCACCACATAGACTGGCTCAGTCCTTAGCGCACACACCGTTATTCCTGATATCTCCAGTGTTTCCATTCTCTCTCTCTCTCTCTCTCTCTCTCTCTCTCTCTCTCTCTCTCTCTCTCTCTCTCTCTCTCTCTCTCTCTCTCTCTCTCTCTCTCCGTCTCTCCAGGTTTCCCTCAGCACACCATAGCCTCTCTATCAGACCAGGATGCCAAGCCTTCTTTCAGCCAGGCTCATCTAGACAGCACTAGTGGTGGTCCCGGTCTGTCTATGGGAGGGTATTTCTGTCCACAGTGCCAGGCCAAGTACACTGAGCTACCTGTCGAGTGTAAAGTCTGTGGTACGTGGTGTCTAGCTGAGTGTAAAGTCTGTGGTATGTGGTGTCTAGCTGAGTGTAAAGTCTGTGGTATGTGGTGTCTAGCTGAGTGTAAAGTATGTGGTATGTGGTGTCTAGCTGAGTGTAAAGTATGTGGTGTCTAGCTGAGTGTAAAGTATGTGGTGTCTAGCTGAGTGTAAAGTATGTGGTGTCTAGCTGAGTGTAAAGTATGTGGTGTCTAGCTGAGTGTAAAGTATGTGGTGTCTAGTTGAGTGTAAAGTCTGTGGTGTCTAGCTGAGTGTAAAGTCTGTGGTGTCTAGCTGAGTGTAAAGTATGTGGTGTCTAGCTGAGTGTAAAATCTGTGGTGTCTAGCTGAGTGTAAAGTATGTGGTATGTGGTGTCTAGCTGAGTGTAAAGTATGTGGTGCGTGGTGTCTAGCTGAGTGTAAAGTATGTGGTGTCTAGCTGAGTGTAAAGTATGTGGTACGTGGTGTCTAGCTGAGTGTAAAGTATGTGGTACGTGGTGTCTAGCTGAGTATAACGTCTGTGGTACGTGGTGTCTAGCTGAGTGTAAAGTCTGGTGTCTAGCTGTGTGTAAAGTCTGTGGTATGTGGTGTCTAGCTGAGTGTAAAGTGTGGTGTCTAGCTGAGTGTAAAGTATGTGGTGTGTGGTGTCTAGCTGAGTGTAAAGTCTGTGGTACGTGGTGTCTAGCTGAGTGTAAAGTATGTGGTACGTGGTGTCTAGCTGAGTGTAAAGTCTGCAGTGTCTAGCTGAGTGTAACGTCTGTGGTACGTGGTGTCTAGCTGAGTGTAACGTCTGGTACAGGTGTCTAACTGAGTGTAACGTCTGGTACAGGTATCTAACTGAGTGTAAAGTCTGTGGTACGTGGTGTCTAGCTGAGTGTAAAGTCTGTGGTACGTGGTGTCTAGCTGAGTGTAACGTCTGTGGTGTCTAGCTGAGTGTAACGTCTGTGGTGTCTAGCTGAGTGTAACGTCTGGTACAGGTATCTAACTGAGTGTAAAGTCTGTGGTACGTGGTGTCTAGCTGAGTGTAAAGTATGTGGTATGTTGTGTCTAGCTGAGTGTAAAGTATGTGGTATGTTGTGTCTAGCTGAGTGTACAGTCTGTGGTACGTGGTGTCTAGCTGAGTGTAAAGTATGTGGTACGTGGTGTCTAGCTGAGTGTAAAGTCTGGTACAGGTGTCTAACTGAGTGTAAAGTATGTGGTACGTGGTGTCTAACTGAGTGTAAAGTATGTGGTACGTGGTGTCTGAGTGTAAAGTCTGTGGTACGTGGTGTCTAACTGAGTGTAAAGTATGTGGTACGTGGTGTCTAGCTGAGTGTAAAGTCTGTGGTACGTGGTGTCTAACTGAGTGTAAAGTCTATGGTACGTGGTGTCTAGCTGAGTGTAAAGTCTGTGGTACGTGGTGTCTAACTGAGTGTAAAGTCTATGGTACGTGGTGTCTAGCTGAGTGTAAAGTCTGTGGTGCGTGGTGTCTAGCTGAGTGTATGTCCCAATAGTCTGTCCTTCATCAGTGCAGTCGTTCACTACTTCCCACACATTCTGAAGCATTGGTTTGCTGTAGGCATGGGGGGCTAGAGGGACTTTCTTATAACAGTAACTTCCTTTCAAATTGGGAAGTGAACAAGTGCACACTTCTGGAGAAAGGGGATATGTTGGGAAGTGTGTACATAAATTGAGATGACCAATGTATGTGTGTGACAGAAGTGTGACCTAAAGTGTGTGTGTGTTCTCCAGGACTGACACTTGTCTCCGCTCCTCACCTGGCCCGCTCCTTCCACCACCTCTTCCCCTTGGAGGCCTTCCAGGAGGACCGCCTGGAGCTGCTCCACAGAAAGAGGTTCTGTGAAGCCTGCCAGGGGGAGCTGAAAGACAAAAGTGTGTTCACGTGTCCGTCGTGCAGCAGTGTGTTCTGTGTGGAATGTGACCTGTTCATCCACGACACGCTGCACTGCTGCCCCTCCTGCATCCACAGCCGCAGTGCCCCCTGAGATGCTCTGCTCAAAAGCACTGCACTATATAGGGAATATGTAGGATATATATATATAGAGAGAACCTCAGACAAGGACCAATATACCTGCACACACTTTTTAAAGATGTTTACTCATTTGGAGGGCCTTCAGTGCTTTGGGCCCTTCCTCAATTTACCTCTGTGGAGTTTTGTGTGGCTAGGAAATTCAGAATTGACTTTGGGGCGTATTGTTTGGAGTTGTCCTGTATCCAGGCTGAGGACTGACTTTACCTCAATGATGGTTGGAGTGAGATGGAACTGCTGAAACTCTGTTGAGCATCGATATCACCGGCTGGCTAGTGCCTGACAGCTCTGGCGGCAGCATAGACTGGACCAAACCTTTTCAATAAACTTCAGCTCTTTGTAGAGAGATCTTATTGGATGTTCTCTTTATTCATTTAGACTTGTCTGTCTGTCCCCATCTCTTAGCCAGAGCCTTCCGATAAATGACAGGGTTTACAATCAATATTTTTCATTCAGTATTTTAACAAAATACAGATTCTTGTCAACATTTAATTTTTTTTTTTTTTAAAGGGCGTCGTCCGAGATCAAAGTACATGTGTAAAAAATAAATAGCATGTACCGCAACTCTATTGAGACATTCTGAAGCCAAATCATTACAGCATAAATGCAGCAAGATCAGCAAAAACACACTCAAAACAAGTGGGCCAACAAATGCAACAGAAGGAGCATCCTCTGAGGTGCAGGACTATGCTGTTTCTCCTGGGAACAGTAACCAAGACAACGCTTATGTGGAGGAAATCTCCTGGGGGTTATGATCCCCTAACAAGTGGGGATAACCACTATATTAAAACACTCACAAATATTTATGCTGACAGTATTGCAAAATAAATTCATCACAAAAGAAAACGACAAACTGAGTCGTAGTCATGTCTGTTTAAGGTTGAGGTGAGGATAACTGATTAACCGAGTCAATTCGTATAAATTTGGGGAAAAAAAGGTTTACGGTCTTAGCCATGGGCCGACCTTTGTTTCAGACAGAAGTGTAATATCCAGTGTTACCAACACTGCTCAATGCAGTGAGGAAATATTATTATTTAAAGGTGAGTCGAGACTGACTAATCTACAAATCATCTTGCATCATAAATAACTACTCAATATTATTTCTACATCAGTCAGTCAGTCAGTCACAGTTGACGCATAATACATCCCAGTTTTGATGCTCTCGAACATGGCCATAATCATCCTCTGCCCTGTGAGAGGCCTGTACTACATCGAGGTCTATAGGTCCTCATGGTCCTGTCTCTCTGTCCTGGCTCCCTGGGCCTGTCTGTCCAGCCAGGCCTGTAGCTGGGGCAGGTGCTTGTCCATCCAGCGGATGTTCTCCTCGATGCTCTCGTACGTCTGCTGGATACACCTCAGGCCAGAACCTGTCTCCTCAGACAGAGAGTCAAAGAACCCGCGCACCTGGTGGGAGGAGACATGTAGACGGCTTAGAATAGATCTTTAAAAGTTATTTGTAGGCCTACATATCTACTGTATACAGCGGAGGGTGAGCACACACCGACACACCAGTAATACTACGACAGTGGAATGGTTATTACAGCTGACAATACTACTATTTAGCTACGTAACATGAGGTAATAGTAGCGGTATTATCAAACCCCAGAGAGTAGACAGACTCTTACCTCATCCAGCATCTCCCTGGTGGAGTACTGGTTGGTCACACCAGTCACCATGCCTGAGATAGAGTGGGACCCCAGGTCAAACCTACAGGTCAAAAGGTCATGGGGTAAACAGACACTTAAAGAGAAAGTTCCAACTTTATGCCAATTGCCAGCAACGCAACTGCGGTAATAACCAATCAGAGGGAGGGTTTTGCTTGCTAGCTTTGACACAGTGCTGGACAGGCTAACAGCCAACATTGTGCTTTGCGTGCTGTTCGGAAGATACACCCATGAGGGGAGATCTCGGTGAAGGTAGTTTCTACTATAACCACAGCATAAGATTATCAGACTCACTTCTTCACCAGTGTGTGCCAGTTCTGTCTGAGGAAGTCCCAGGCCAGCTTGTACCCTTTGGGGTTCCTGCTGACAGAGATGACCACGTGAGGAAGGTCCTGAGTCTTCATCACCTCACCTGCAAGACTCTGCTCCATTAACCTGGGAGGGAGAAAGGAAGGGAGAGGGTGGGGGAGACAGGGGTGAGAGGGTGGGGGAGACAGGGGTGAGAGGGAGTGGGGGGGTGAGATGGGGAGGCGGGGAGGCGGGAGGGAGAGAGTCCTTAACTGTTTATCTTAAATCCTTAAAGCTACAGTACAATATATAACTTTTTGGGCGACCCGACCAAATTCACATAGAAATGTGAGTTATAGATCTTTCATTCTCATTGAAAGCAAGTCTAAGAAGCGGTAGATCTGTTCTATGTGCGCTATTTCTATGCTTCCCGTTCTGAAGTTTGGTTTTTGCGTCTTTTACTTTCGGTTTTGTACACCAGCTTCAAACAGCTGAAAATACAATATTTTTGGTTATGGAAAATATATTTCACAGTGGTTTAGATGGTACAATGACTCTCTACACTATACATGCTTGTTTTGTCACATCAACAGAAATTATTCTAATTTTAGCACCCAGGAGGGAGGAGCGGTTTCTGCATAGTGCGGCTTTAATAGTCTATTGACGCACCCGTGCATCAATCTAATTAACATAATACAAAACCCTCATCAAAATCCATCCATTTAAACTAGAGACACACTCTCCCTCCTCTCTCTCTTCTCCTTTCCTCTCCCTGCTCTCTCCCTCCCCCTAACGTACACTATATATACAAAAGTATGTGGACACCCCTTGAAATTAGTTGTTTCAGCTATTTCAGCCACACCCGTTGCTGACAGGTGTATAAAATCGAGCACTCCGTAGAAAAACATTGGCAGTTGAACAGAACGGGACCGACAAGTGCTGAAATGCACAGCACGTAAAGATTGTCTGTCCTCGGTTGCAACACTCACTACTGTGATCCAAACTGCCTCTGGAAGCAACGTCAAGAACTGTTCGTCGGGAGCTTCATGAAATTGATTTCCATGGCTGAGCAGCCGCACACAAGCCTAAGATCACCATTGCGCAATGCCAATCGTCGGCTGGAGTTGGACTCTGGAGCAGTGGAAACGCATTCTCTGGAGTAATGAATCACGCTTCACCATCTGGCAGTCCGACGGACGAATTTGGTGGTTTGGTGGATGCCAGGAGAACGCTACCTGCCCCAATGCATAGTGCCAACTGTAAAGTTTGGTGGAGGAGGAATAATGGTCTGGGGCTAGGCCCCTTAGTTCCAATGAAGTGAAATCGTAACGCTACAGCATACAATGACATTCTAGACGATTCTGTGCTTCCAACTTTGTGGCAACAGTTTGGGGAAGGCCCTTTCCTGTTTCAGCATCACAATGCCTCCGTGCATAAAGCGAGGTCCATACAGAAATGGTTTGTCGAGATTGGTGTGGAAGAACTTGACTGGCCTGCACAGAGCCCTGACCTCAACCCCATCGAACACCTTTGGGATGAATTGGAACGCTGACTGCGGGCCTAATCGCTCAACATTAGTGTCCAACCTCACTAATGCTCTTGTGGCTGAATGGAGCAAGTCCTTGCAGCAATGTTCCAACATCAAGCCTTCCCAGAAGAGTGGAGGCTGTTATAGCAGCAAAAGGGGGACCAACTCCATATTAATGCCCATGATTTTGGAATTAGATGTTTGGCAACATACTTTTGGCCATGTAGTGTATCTGTTTTTTTTTGCATGGGATGTGTCTCAATCCACCGCATCCACCTATGTCGGCCTTCCGCATCTGCGGTGGAAAGTGGCAAAGCTAAATCACTGTTTGTCAGACCAGGAGACCTCCCAAAAAATGGTATTCTCATGAAAACATAGCGTCACGTAACGGTGAGACTCTCACGAACACAATGGTGTTCTCAGTTTTGCTCTATGACCCCCACAAACCCCACAGGACTCGTCTGAAGTTGGTACCGTCAATGTGCCAACTTCTGTTTGTAGCGTCCGGACCGTTTGGGCTACAAACTAACGTGACCCCACTGTGGAAAGGGGAGATTCTCACAAACACGATGGCATTTTCCGTTTTGCTGACCATAACTGTCACGGGACTTGTCTGAAGGTAACCTGGTACCAGTTTAAAACATTTATGGAAGTATGAAGGTAGTTTTGTGCCAACATAAAAAGGGGTTAAATGTGTGAAAAAACTAAATATTTCCTGATGTTTCGTATATCTCCTAGATATAGGGCAGACAATATCCTTATGTTTTTTTTTTTTTTTACTGTCTGTTTTTCCATTTATGAATGTTATTCAATGTGTTTCTACGAGCTTTAGTAGTAAAGGCCAAATTCTAGTTTCTTGATACTTTCAGGGGTCCTAAATTTGATAAATGATCCATGGTGTGACGCCACCCCAAAGGCTTAGACGTTTAGCATTTTTTATGCAATACAGAGCAGCAAGAAAATATTGAAATGTTTTAGTCATTTAGCAGACGCTAAGATCCAGTGCATAATTTTTTTTTCTTTTTTCATACTGGCCCCCCGTGGGATTTGAACCCACAACCCTGGCGTTGCAAGCACCATGCTCTACCAACTGAGCTACACGGTGCCCAGTATAAATAGCTGAGTTGAGAGGAAGAAAGAGAAAACAGAGGAGAGATAGTTCTGCGTGCTGTAAGCAGGAGCGATGTTAACCCACCGCTGTAGCTTGTGTTGCAGAGGGCTGATGGACAGGGCAGACTTGATGCGGCTCTTGACAGATGTGTGCAGCGAATGGCGGTACTTCTCAAAGAGGAAGTCCCACCCCTCGGGGTCACGAGCACCAATGGCAAACACCGCCAAGCTGACATCACTGGGGAGACTGAGGAAGAAGAGAGAGAGAGAGGGGATTGAGCTGAAGCAATATCCCAACACTCTAGCATGGTCTCCGTCTCTTCTCTCTTTCCCTTCAGGACAACGGATAGCTGTAAGGACTGGACAGAGGTTTACTTGCACCTGTCAAGTCCCTTCAGAGGTCAAAATGGAAAGGAGACAAGGGATATACGATTTTTGGAATCTAGACAGAGATGTCCACGTTAAGAGGGGTTATCATACAGAGGCCTAAATAATGTGGTTTTAACCAATCAGCATTCAGGATTAGACCCACCCATTGTATAACGATTAATAATGAGGTAGACGTTGTCATGTAGGTGTTTACTTGACTCCTAGTGATCCCCGCAATAACTGCCTCTCTGGGATTAAAAATGTTTATTTAATTGAATTGAATGGTTTGACCTCTGACCTCATGTTGCCGTCGGAGGCCCTCCACTTGTTGAAGAGGTGTGTGGCGGTAGCGACACAGGGGGGGTGGTTCCTGACAGAGCCGAACAGCAGCAGGTAGCTCCTTAGAACCCTCTGGGAAACAGACCCCTCGTCACTCCACGTCTGACGGTCTATCAAACCCCGGAACAGCTCCACGATGTAGCCCTGACAAACAGATATTTTATCTCTACTCAATCAATTCAAATGTATTGATAAAGCTCTTTTTACATCAACAGTTGTCACAAAGTGCTTATACAGAAACCCGGGCCTAGACCCCAAAGAGCAAGCAGAAGCACAGTGACAAAGCTCTGTCAAAAAACTCTGGAAGGAAGAAACCTCAAGAGGAACCGGACTCTCTTACCTTCATCTGGTTCTCCAGACCCTCCATGTCTCTCTTCTCCATTAGTTTGTAGAGAGGAACCAGCTCACCCAGACCCTGAGTGACAGGCA
Source organism: Coregonus lavaretus (assembly GCF_964263955.1). Lineage (NCBI taxonomy): Eukaryota > Metazoa > Chordata > Actinopteri > Salmoniformes > Salmonidae > Coregonus > Coregonus lavaretus. The sequence continues at coordinate 44,577,348 of NC_140004.1, forward strand.
TGATGTCTGTCTCCTTGGACAGATACAGGGACAGGTCCAGGGCTGTGTCCAGTCCAACCTTACCCACACTGGGGGGACACAGACAAGCTCACTCAACCCACTCATCTGAAGACATTTTGAATGTGTACCACGTCTAACCTAACCAATTTTTTACAAAAATGTTTTGACTGCGTACCATTAGGGTTGTAGCGGTCATGAAATTGTCAGCCTGTGATTGTCGTGCAAATAACTGCCGGTCTCACGGTAATTGACCGTTAATTAATATAAACACGTTTAGCATCGCTGGGCTTCCCCACAAGCCACTGATGCGGACCTTTTGAACATCTACAGTACATTTAAAAATTATAATAAATCCATTTAATATAGCCTACACCATCACAATGAATCCATTATTTATTTATTTATTATTATGATATGAATAAAATGTTGTCTATTTCAAAAGAACAGAATAGCATACTCTGAGTCATCCTTATGTTAGGTCCTGATCTGGCTATGCCATATGGCTGTGGGCTACACTAGTTCATTTAGCAGACAAGATTTGCTTATAATTCCCATTATTTTATAGAAAAAGAATACAATTTGAACATAGCTGAATAAAATAGAAAGGATATTTTCCCCAAATAATTTCAGAGGGAGTGCACACATATGCGGTTATTCTGTGTTGAGCGGTTAAAGTGATCATTTGAAACAGGTCCTACTATACGCTTAATTTACAGTTATTTATGCAACTTTAGTTGTGACACAAAAGCTGCCATTTTGATTTCTAATACAAGGCTGCATGATGCGACTCTAATGATGATTTGAATAAAGTCTCATGAAAGGAAAACGCTCTGCTCTGTTTCTTACGCAGGCTGCACACACTTCATCAGTCTCTCGTTCACAATTTGACAAGCGCTTGATAATATTCTCACCCATCAGACTATTCTCAATTTAATCTGGTTTTTACTTATAGCCTACTAATATATGTGTGGAATATTTTTTTTTTTTAGAATGGCCCACAAAAAAAACATGTCATCCATAGCCTGCACTGGAATAGTGAATGGAGGTTAACCACGGTTACGTTTTGAATATGCCAGGTAGGCTAAACAGGTTGTAAAGCGGATTAATGTGCTTAATTTTAAGAATTGAGCAATAAATATAGCAGCATGACAAAGTTGGGATCCTCTTTCAAATAGTGGCCAGTCAAAACTCTGTTTTTGGCGCAATGACTGGGCTTATAAGAACACATTTCACTAGGCTCAGTAATCTATGTTCTCTCCAACCCTGTTCCATGGGTCCTAGGCCTATATGCTACGCCTAGAGTTATTTGGCCACTTTAGTTGTGATACAAACCTTATCAAAACATATAGGCCTATGGGCTAGGCTACATCATGATGCCTGCAACTATGATTTGAAAAAGTCGCAAAAAAATGCATGCGCTGTTTCTTGCCTTAGACTGTACACGCTTGGCGTCGGTTCATTCAATGCATCAACCAGCTATGAGGAGCTGGCTCTCGCTGCGCAACAGTCCGCTCAAACTGAATGCCAGGGCTTTCATTTAGTGTTTGATTTGATTTTCGATAGTATTTGGATTGATTACAGGGAAAAGTGATTAGAGGGAAAATAGAGCACAGAGTATCAGGCCATTAGCGACTGGCCGTTAGCAAGTTTGGTAGGCTACTAATGACCATCAGCGGCATCAGAGTGCAATTTTGGAGTTATGTGGAATGTGACTGCGGTCATGACTCGTGACTGCCGGTGTGCCGGTAATACGGTCACCGTAACAGCCCTGCGTACCATGACTAATCTAACCAATCCAAAGACATTTAAAATTAGGAAAAGTTAGTTTAAAAAATGCAGTGTAACTGTCTCAAACACAACAATTTGACATACAAAAATACACTGAACAAAAATATAAATGCAAAAGTAAAGTAAAGTGTTGGTCCCATGTTTCATGAGCTGAAATAAAAGATCCCAGAAATGTTCCATACACATAAAAAGCTTATTTCTCTCAAATTTTGTGGACAAATGTGTTTACATCCCTGTTAGTGAGCATTTCTCCTTTGCCAAGATAATCCACCCACCTGACAGGTGTGGCATATCAAGAAGCTGATTAAACAGCATGGTCATTACACAGGTGCACCTTGTGCTGGGGACAATAAAAGGCCACTCTAAAATGTGCCGTTTTGTCACACAACACAATGCCACAGATGTCTCAAGTTTTGAGGGAGTGTGCAATTGGCATGCTTACTGCACAAATGTCCACTAGAGCTGTTGCCAGAGAATTGAATGTTAATTTCTCTACAATAAGCCGCCTCCAATGTCGTTTTAGAGAATTTGGCAGTATGTCCAACCGGTCTCACAACCGCAGCCCACGTGTAACCACGCCAGCCCAGGACCTCCATATCTGGCTTCTTCACCTGTGGGATCGTCTGAGACCAGCCACCCGGACAGCTGATGAAACTGAGGAGTATTTATGTCTGTAATAAAGCCTGTTTGTGGTGAAAAATGAATTCTGATTGGCTGGGCTGGCTCCCCAGGGGCGCAGCCATGGGTGGTCCTGGGAGGGCATAGGCCCACCCACTTGGGTGCCAGGCCCACCCATGGCTGCGCCCCTGCCCAGTCATGTGAAATCCATAGATTAGGGCCTAATTTATTTATTTAAATTGACTGATTTCCTTATATGAACTGTAACTCAGTAAAATCGTTGAAATTGTTGCATGTTACGTTTATATTTTTGTTCAGTATATATAAAAAACAACATTGAATATTGTATAATATTACAATAAAAAAAATACATTTTACAATATTATACATTGTGATGACCGACTGACCTGACCAATTGGAAGGCGTTGTTGATGAGGGAGGCGCGGTCGTTGGAGCTCAGAGCCCTATGATTGGTCAGCAGCAGGGAGGTCAGAGAACGCCAGCCTTCCCCCTCGTAATGGACCATGTAGTAACCACTCATATCCACGTTAAACTTTACCCACCCCACCTCCTCTGGTAGGTACAGCACGTCTAGAGGGGGAGGGGAGTTAATTAGTTAGTTTCCTGTAACTATACTGTCACCAGGCGGGACTAATGCTAGAACCGTTAGGCCACAAACCACAGACAGAGACGCCTACCTGTCTTGGTCTTGAGCAGGAAGCGATGCACCGTGCTGGAGCTGCTGGTGATATAGGTTAGAGGAACCTGCCACAGGAAGCTGCATGGGGGATCAGGAGGTTATATTGGAATTAGTTGGTTATTCACAAATCCCTGAACTACCAAGCCTGAACCACCATCTCTACAATGGAAATTAAACCATGGTGTTTCCTGGATATCTAGTTCCAACTGCACAGTCGAAGAGGGTTCAAATCCTGCCTACTGCCCTCAGACACATTCTCTCTCACTACCATCTGTTCAATAAAACCAGAAAAGACAAAAGGAGTGAGAATTGTCTTACCCGTGTGTCTGTGAGGGGTCGTCAGTCTTGAGGTATCTCTCCTGGCTGAGTCTGACCTGGCGACCCCTGACCTCTACAGTGACCAGGGGAAAGCCCTCCTGCAGCGTCCACGTGTCCATGATGGCCCTCACATCCAGCTGATCGCCTGAGTACCACTTCTACAACACAAACACACACACGGTCACCTGAGTACCACTTCTACAACAAGCCAGGAAGGATACAGCACAAGACATTGACTGTTACAGTGTGTTGACTGTTGTAGTGTGTTGACTGTGACAGTGTTTGACTAATACAGTGTGGTGACTGTTACAGTGTGTTGACTGTGACAGTGTGTTGACTGTTACAGTGTGTTGACTGTTACAGTGTGTTGACTGTGACAGTGTGGTGACTGTTACAGTGTGTTGACTGTTACAGTGTGTTGACTGTTACAGTGTGTTGACTGTTACAGTGTGGTGACTGTTACAGTGTGGTGACTGTTACAGTGTGTTGACTGTTACCGTGTGTTGACTGTGACAGTGTGGTGACTGTTACAGTGTGTTGACTGTTACAGTGTGGTGACTGTTACAGTGTGGTGACTGTGACAGTGTGGTGACTGTTACAGTGTGGTGACTGTTACAATGTGTTGACTGTGACAGTGTGGTGACTGTTACAGTGTGTTGACTGTTACAGTGTGGTGACTGTGACAGTGTGGTGACTGTTACAGTGTGGTGACTGTTACAGTGTGGTGACTGTGACAGTGTGGTGACTGTTACAGTGTGTTGACTGTTACAGTGTGTTGACTGTGACAGTGTGGTGACTGTTACAGTGTGTTGACTGTTACAGTGTGGTGACTGTGACAGTGTGGTGACTGTTACAGTGTGGTGACTGTTACAGTGTGGTGACTGTTACAGTGTGGTGACTGTTACAGTGTGGTGACTGTAACAGTGTGTTGACTGTTACAGTGTGGTGACTGTTACCGTGTGGTGACTGTTACAGTGTGTTGACTGTGACAGTGTGGTGACTGTTACAGTGTGGTGACTGTTACAGTGTGTTGACTGTTACAGTGTGGTGACTGTTACAGTGTGTTGACTGTGACAGTGTGGTGACTGTTACAGTGTGGTGACTGTTACAGTGTGGTGACTGTTACAGTGTGGTGACTGTGACAGTGTGTTGACTGTTACAGTGTGTTGACTGTGACAGTGTGGTGACTGTGACAGTGTGTTGACTGTGACAGTGTGGTGACTGTTACAGTGTGTTGACTGTGACAGTGTGTTGACTGTGACAGTGTGGTGACTGTTACAGTGTGGTGACTGTTACAGTGTGGTGACTGTGACAGTGTGTTGACTGTTACAGTGTGTTGACTGTGACAGTGTGGTGACTGTGACAGTGTGGTGACTGTTACAGTGTGTTGACTGTGACAGTGTGGTGACTGTTACAGTGTGTTGACTGTGACAGTGTGGTGACTGTTACAGTGTGTTGACTGTGACAGTGTGTTGACTGTGACAGTGTGGTGACTGTGACAGTGTGTTGACTGTTACAGTGTGGTGACTGTTACAGTGTGGTGACTGTGACAGTGTGTTGACTGTTACAGTGTGGTGACTGTTACAGTGTGGTGACTGTGACAGTGTGTAGGAGCGGTTTGCTAGTGTGTTGTGACTTACAGGAGCACCAGACTGAACCTTTCCCTGAGAACAGAACCCATCGTCTTTCAGTCTGCCCTCATCCAGATCGTCCGACTGGCAGATCTGTTAGACACACACACACATTACTGGCTTGGTTGGGTTCGACTCAGTAGTGTGAAAAGGGTATGAGGCTCAGTTAGTTGTCTACACACTCACGTTGGTGAGGCTCTCCCACAGGTGGCTGTTGACAGTGTTCTGGTAGCTGTAGCGTCTGAGGTAGCGGACAATACCGATCTTAAACGCCTCTGGGGTCAGGAAGTCTCTCAGCATGTTCAGAATACACGCCCCCTGGAATAAATATGAATTCAAAGAAATCAACTCGCTGACTAGACTGGACTACTTTCAGAAGAGGTAGCAAACCTGGGTTCAAATGCTATTTGAAATCTTTCAAGTACTTTGAGTGTTTGTTTTAGCCTACCTAGAGTTTCAGGTGAAGGGGGTTTGCACTTTTGGGGCTTTTCTATTGGTTCCATTGCAACAGGCAAGCTCAATCAAGCACAGTGAAGTATTTGAAACCAGGTGTGACGGATAGTCAACATGAAGTGAATAGAATGGATAGGAGTCAGACCTTGGTTGATTGGATGGATGGGAGTCTGACCTTATCGTAGGAGACGTCGTCAAACATCTCCTGGATCTGAGTAGGAGTGTCCACCTGGCTGGAAACGGGGTGGGAGGAGCTTAATGAATCCACCTCCATCGCCTCAAAACACTTCCCTAGGAAGAAGTCATCCTGAGGGGGGAGGGAAAGGGAGAGGGGGAGGGAAAGGGAGAGAGAGAGACAGGGGAGAGAGAAAACAGAGAAAGAGAGAGAGAAAGAGAGAAGTCATTTGTCAGTTAGTGATATTACATCAACTCTGATTTCCCTACACATATATCCAGCAGCCTGCCTATCAACTAGCTCAGTATTTGTTCAGGTATGTTTCTATACAAACTCTCTACTATACTCTTTAATTTCATATTAAATCAAATAAAGAAATACAGAAAATGAATATTAGAAACCAAACCAAACAGAGGCTCACCACTTGCAGCTCAGGGTTGGTGATGTTAACCGACACAAACTCCATGAACTTGGCGAAGCCCTCGTTGAGCCACAGGTCATTCCACCACTGCATGGTCACTAGGTTACCGAACCACTAGAACAACAGGAGGAGAAACAGGGTTGGACAAGATAGTCACTAGGTTACCAACCCACTAGAACAACAGGAGGAGAAACAGGGTTAGGACAAGATAGTCACTAGGTTACCAACCCACTAGAACAACAGGAGGTGAAACAGGGTTAGGACAAGATAGTCACTATGTTACCAAACCACTAGAACAACAGGAGGAGAAACAGGGTTAGGACAAGATGGTCACTAGGTTACCAACCCACTAGAACAACAGGAGGAGAAACAGGGTTAGGACAAGATAGTCACTAGGTTACCAAACCACTAGAACAACAGGAGGAAGAACAGGGTTGGACAAGATAGTCACTAGGTTACCAACCCACTAGAACAACAGGAGGAAGAACAGGGTTGGACAAGATAGTCACTAGGTTACCGAACCACTAGAACAACAGGAGGAGAAACAGGGTTTGGACAAGATAGTCACTAGGTTACCAACCCACTAGAACAACAGGAGGAGAAACAGGGTTAGGACAAGATAGTCACTAGGTTACCAACCCACTAGAACAACAGGAGGAGAAACAGGGTTAGGACAAGATAGTCACTAGGTTACCAACCCACTAGAACAATAGGAGGAGAAACAGGGTTAGGATAAGATAGTCACTAGGTTACCAACCCACTAGAACAACAGGAGTAGAAACAGGGTTAGGATAAGATAGTCACTAGGTTACCAACCCACTAGAACAACAGGAGTAGAAACAGGGTTAGGACAAGATAGTCACTAGGTTACCAACCCACTAGAACAACAGGAGGAGAAACAGGGTTAGGATAAGATAGTCACTAGGTTACCAACCCACTAGAACAACAGGAGGAGAAACAGGGTTAGGACAAGATAGTCACTAGGTTACCAACCCACTAGAACAACAGGAGGAGAAACAGGGTTAGGATAAGATAGTCACTAGGTTACCAACCCACTAGAACAACAGGAGGAGAAACAGGGTTAGGATAAGATAGTCACTAGGTTACCAACCCACTAGAACAACAGGAGGAGAAACAGGGTTAGGATAAGATAGTCACTAGGTTACCAACCCACTAGAACAACAGGAGGAGAAACAGGGTTAGGATAAGATAAGTCACTAGGTTACCAACCCACTAGAACAACAGGAGGAGAAACAGGGTTAGGATAAGATAGTCACTAGGTTACCAACCCACTAGAACAACAGGAGGAGAAACAGGGTTAGGACAAGATAGTCACTAGGTTACCAACCCACTAGAACAACAGGAGGAGAAACAGGGTTAGGATAAGATAGTCACTAGGTTACCGAACCACTAGAACAACAGGAGGAGAAACAGGGTTGGACAAGATAGTCACTAGGTTACCAACCCACTAGAACAACAGGAGGAAGAACAGGGTTGGACAAGATAGTCACTAGGTTACCGAACCACTAGAACAACAGGAGTAGAAACAGGGTTAGGATAAGATAGTCACTAGGTTACCAACCCACTAGAACAACAGGAGGAGAAACAGGGTTAGGACAAGATAGTCACTAGGTTACCAACCCACTAGAACAACAGGAGAAACAGGGTTAGGATAAGATAGTCACTAGGTTACCAACCCACTAGAACAACAGGAGGAGAAACAGGGTTAGGATAAGATAGTCACTAGGTTACCAACCCACTAGAACAACAGGAGGAGAAACAGGGTTAGGATAAGATAAGTCACTAGGTTACCAACCCACTAGAACAACAGGAGGAGAAACAGGGTTGGACAAGATAGTCACTAGGTTACCAACCCACTAGAACAACAGGAGGAGAAACAGGGTTAGGATAAGATAGTCACTAGGTTACCAACCCACTAGAACAACAGGAGGAGAAACAGGGTTGGACAAGATAGTCACTAGGTTACCAACCCACTAGAACAACAGGAGGAGAAACAGGGTTAGGACAATATAGTCACTAGTTTACCAACCCACTAGAACAACAGGAGGAGAAACAGGGTTAGGATAAGATAGTCACTAGGTTACCAACCCACTAGAACAACAGGAGGAGAAACAGGGTAGTTTTAGGACAGGATAGTCACTATGTAAAAAAACATACATCTCACAAGAAATGTAATGCATTGTACTAGATAACTTACCCAAAACCACTAGAGAACTGGTAACACTTTACATTAGAGCACAGAAACAAGGTAATAACAGGGTAATATATCACATACTGTGTGCTTATTACAGTATGTGATATACAGCGCCTTGACCTTTTCAATTTATTTTGGTGTTACAGCCTGAATTTAAAATGGGTTGAATTTAGGGTTTTTTGGTCACTGACCTACACACAATACCCCATAATGTCAAAGTGGAAATATGTTTTTTCTAAATGTTTACAAATTAATAAAAAATGAAAAGCTGAAATGTATTGAGTCAATAAGTATTCAACCCCTTTGTTATGGCAAGCCTAAATAAGTCCAGGAGTAAAAATGTGCTTAACAAGTCACATAATAAGTTGCATTGACTCACTCTGTGTGCAATAATAGTGTTTAACATGATTTTTTTATGACTACCTCATCTCTGTACCCCAATCATACAATTATATGTAAGGTTCCTCAGTCAAGAAGTGAATTTCAAACACAGATTCCACCACAAAGACCATGGAGGTTTTCCAACGCCTTGCAAATAAGGGCACCTATTGGTAGATGGGTAAAAAAAAAAAAAAAGCTGACATTGAATATCCCTTTGAGCATGGTGACGTTTTAATTACACTTTGGATGGTGTATCAATATACCCAGTCAGTACAAAGATACAGGCATCCTTCCTAACTCAGTTGCCGGAGAGGAAGGAAACCGCTCAGGGATTTCACCATGAGGCCAAAGGTGAGTTTAATGGCTGTGATAAGAGAAAACTGAGGATGGATCAACAACATTGTAGTTACTCCACAATAATAACCTAATTGACAGAGTGGAAAGAAGGAAGCCTGTACTGAATACAAATATTCCAAAACATACATTCCTGTTTGCAACAAGGCACTAAAGTAATACTGCAAAAAATGTGGCAAAGCAATTAACTTTTTGTCCTCAATACAAAAGTGTTATGTTTGGGGAACATCCAATACAACACATTACTGAGTACCACTCTCCATATTTTCAAGCATGGTGGTGGCTGCATCATGTTATGGGTATGCTTGTAATCGTTAAGGACTGTGGAGTTTCTCAGGATAAAAAATAAATGGAATGGAGTACAGGCAAAATCCTAGAGGAAAACCTGGTTCAGTCTGCTTTCCACCAGACATTGGGAGATGAATTCACCTTTTAGCAGGACAAATCCCCAAATACAGGTGTGCCAAACTCGTAGCGTCATACCCAAGAAGACTAAAGGCTGTAATCGCTGCCAAAGGGCCTTCAACAAAGTACTGGGTAACGGGTCTGAATACTTATGTAAATGTGATATTTCAGTTTTTTTATTTTTATAAATGTGCAAACATTTCTTAAAACCTGTTTTCACTTTGTCATTATGGGGTAGTGTGTGTAGATTGATGAGGGAAAAAATGCATTTAATCCATTTTAGAATAAGGCTATAACGTAACAAAATGTGGAAAAAGACAAGGGGTCTGAATACTTTCCGAATGCACTGTCCATTGGAGTTGATTACCAAGAAGAAATTCCGTTACAGAAGACATTCCGTTTGTGCAAAGCTCTTAGAGACTTACCCAGAAAGACTCACAGCTGTAATCCCTGCCAAAGGTGATTCTAACATGTATTGACTCAGGTGTGTGAATACTTATGTAAATTATATATATTTTTTATTTCATTTAGGGCTGGGCGGTATACCGTATTTGACTATATACCGGTATTGATGGACGGACCGGTTTGAGATTTTACTTTACTTTCTATAAAGGTATTTGAATGTTTGGTTTGTTAAATGTGATATGCCTTGTGTACCGTCTATTGTTATAGTTTACTCCGCTACTTGAGTGATCTCTCTCCGCTCTCTCTCTCTCTCTCGCTCCATACTGCTTTCCACACAGACCTAGCCCTTCCCCCTGTCACTCAAGGAGCGCATTTGTTGTTGCTCGACCACGAGAAACTTGCGTTCAGTCCGCATGGTCAATGCAGCACATGCAACAATGTTGACAACTACGATGCTGTTTCCGCTTTGCTTCTTAATATAAAATCCACAAGCGTTCTATAATTACACTATTAGTTTATGTTTCTTACATCTGCAAACAGCTAGTTCGTCTTTTCTTAGCAAGTTGTGGCTAAGTCGTGTTAGCCGCTAATGCTAATCGCTAGTTAGCTGGCTAGCTAGCTAATAAATGTAGTGAGTCAGAGCCAACGTAGCTAGCTATACAGCCTGATATCAGTGATTGTGTAGGCCTAAATCAGCATGTTGTTTGTGCAACAGTATCTGCTAAGTGAAAGAACAATAGGTGACGCATGAATACGTGAGCTACATGAAGTAGCTAAGAGAAAACATTTCATTATTTAGTCTAAGACATTGGGGGAGGGGGGGGGGGGGTGCTAAGCTGACATGGAATTGTTTTAAGATGGTCATACTATTAGGACCCCTTTAGGTAGAAAATAATATATACAAAAATTATTTGATAAAATATTGATTTTGGACTTTACTACTAAAGCCCATAGAAATGCATTGAAAAACACATTCATAAATGGCAAAAAGAACAGTCCAAAAATAAATCATAAGAAACAAAGTTTTGAAGTGTCTGTCATAAATCTAGGAGATATTTAAAAAACTCTGGAAATATATATATATATATTTTTTTAAACACATATTTAACCCCTTTTTTGGGGTAGGCACAAAACTCCCTTCATACTTCCATTTGTTTTTTGAAACCAGTACCGGTTACCTTCAATATGTATATGTTGCCACCCTAGGTTCACACACTACTTACTCAGAAAGCACATTTAGAACTTGTATTATTCAAAAACATAAAATACTGTCAAATACCGTCTTAAATTAAAACAATACCGTGATATTATATTTTGACCATATTGCCCAGCCCTAATTTCATTTTCAAAAAATGTGCTAACATTTCTAAAAACATGTTTTCACTTTGTCATTGTGAGTATTGTGTGTAGATGAGTGAGAAAAAAATAAGTTTAGTCCATTTTGAATTCAGGCTGTAACATAACAAAATGTGGAATACTTTCTGAAGCACCTGATTGATGAACCAACAGAGAGTAGTCCCACTTACCTGGTGTGCCAGCTCATGTGCGATCACCATGGTGATGCCTAGCTTGTCGGAGGCGGAGCTCTTGTTGGGGTCAAAGAGCAGCCCAGACTCTCGGTAAGTGGTCAGACCCCAGTTCTCCATCGCACCCGACTGGAAGTCTGGGATAGCTGCCAGGTCTGGGAGGAACACACAGGAATACATCAGGAAATGCTTTATTTGAACGTCTACTTACAAAAATGTCTATAAACCAGTATTAAACATAAGACATAAATTGGCAGAAACTGTCAGCTAGCGACACCTTCCGCTACCAAATGCACCCAGGAAGTCTATGTGTGGTGAGTGGTGCGGTTGTGTACGTGCGGTGTGTTCTACTCACCCTGTTTGGGTAGAGGATACGGGATATCAAAGTAGTCATCGTAAAAGTCCAACAGTCTGACTGCAGCATTCAGGGCAAACTCTGTCTGGTTGATCTTGTCTGGTACGGCATACACTGAGATCTGACAGGACAACACAGAGGAAGACGTCAACCATCTAAATATGTTGTTGAGCACTTCCACGTAGCAGGGACTAGGGAGCTATAATGATGTGTGTGTATAAACTAGTCATAAATCAGTGAAACAGAGAAGTAGCAATGCACAAGGTTACGGATAGAACCTGAATAACAAGACAGGGTACAACTCCTTTTTTCCACGTGAAAGTTATTCAATGCACTTCATTTCTGTTCGCAGGTTGGGCATCTTAAGCTACCTTTCATTCTGACCAATGAGAGGATAAATGGGGGAGGCGTGACATCGTGCTCACCTTGACTCCGTGACTGGTGGTCTTGCTGACAGACTGGAAGTCAGAGACGATGAAGGCCACCAGGTAGGTGCTCATCCTAACGCTGGTGTCAAAGTGGTCTTCCAGCACACCACCTGGTAACTCGACTGTCTGTACCTGGGGAGGGGTAGAGGAAGAGGAACGAGGATATGTTAATCATGACGCCTACCTCTCGCTGTGGAGAAACAGGACTTTCAAAACTCTTTGCTCATATCCTTTCTCTCATGACCACTGCTGAGCTAAAGGGGCTTGACAGGTGCAAGCGACATGGTGAAAACTTTCAACTGGATAGGATTTATTTTGCCTTCATCTGCCCCGTTTACAGATCTGTTATATATCACCTGTTTATAGATCTGTTACATATACAGTACCAGTCAAAAGTTTGGACACACCTACTCATTCAAGGGTTTTTCTTTACTTTTACTATTTTCTACATTGTAGAATAATAGTGAAGACATCAAAACTATGAAATAACACATATCGAATAATGTAGTAACCAAAAAAGTGTTAAACAAATCAAAATATATTTTATATTTGAGATTCTTCAAAGTAGCCACCCTTTGCATTGATGACAGCTTTGCACACTCTTGGCATTCTCTCAACCAGCTTCACCAGGAATGCTTTTCCAACAGTCTTGATGTAGTTCCCACATATGCTGAGTACTTGTTGGCTGCTTTTCCTTCACTCTGCGGTCCAACTCATCCCAAACCATCTCAATTGGGTTGAGGTCGGGTGATTGTGGAGGCCAGGTCATCTGATGCAGCACTCCATCACTCTCCTTCTTGGTCAAATAGCCCTTACACATCCTGGAGGTGTGTTGGGTCATTGTCCTGTTGAAAAACAAATGATAGTCCCACTAAGCGCAAACCAGATGGGATGGTGTATCGCTGCAGGTAGCCATGCTGGTTAAGTGTGCCTTGAATTCGAAATAAATCACTGACAGTGTCACCAGCAAAGCACCACTACACCATCACACCTCCTCCTCCATGCTTCACGGTGGGAACCACACATGCGGAGATCATCCGTTCACCTACTCTGCGTCTCACAAAGACACGGCGGTTGGAACCAGAAATCTCAAATTTGGACTCATCAGACCAAAGGACAGATTTCCACTGGTCTAATGTCTATTGCTTGTGTTTCTTGGCCCAAGCAAGTCTCTTTTAATTTTTGATGACAGCTTTGCACACTCTTGGCATTCTCTCAACCAGCTTCACCAGGAATGCTTTTCCAACAGTCTTGATGTAGTTCCCACATATGCTGAGTACTTGTTGGCTGCTTTTCCTTCACTCTGCGGTCCAACTCATTCCAAACCATCTCAATTGGGTTGAGGTCGGGTGATTGTGGAGGCCAGGTCATCTGATGCAGCACTCCATCACTCTCCTTCTTGGTCAAATAGCCCTTACACATCCTGGAGGTGTGTTGGGTCATTGTCCTGTTGAAAAACAAATGATAGTCCCACTAAGCGCAAACCAGATGGGATGGTGTATCGCTGCAGGTAGCCATGCTGGTTAAGTGTGCCTTGAATTCGAAATAAATCACTGACAGTGTCACCAGCAAAGCACCACCACACCATCACACCTCCTCCTCCATGCTTCACGGTGGGAACCACACATGCGGAGATCATCCGTTCACCTACTCTGCGTCTCACAAAGACACGGCGGTTGGAACCAGAAATCTCAAATTTGGACTCATCAGACCAAAGGACAGATTTCCACTGGTCTAATGTCTATTGCTTGTGTTTCTTGGCCCAAGCAAGTCTCTTTTAATTTTTGATGACAGCTTTGCACACTCTTGGCATTCTCTCAACCAGCTTCACCAGGAATGCTTTTCCAACAGTCTTGATGTAGTTCCCACATATGCTGAGTACTTGTTGGCTGCTTTTCCTTCACTCTGCGGTCCAACTCATTCCAAACCATCTCAATTGGGTCGAGGTCGGGTGATTGTGGAGGCCAGGTCATCTGATGCAGCACTCCATCACTCTCCTTCTTGGTCAAATAGCCCTTACACATCCTGGAGGTGTGTTGGGTCATTGTCCTGTTGAAAAACAAATGATAGTCCCACTAAGCGCAAACCAGATGGGATGGTGTATCGCTGCAGGTAGCCATGCTGGTTAAGTGTGCCTTGAATTCGAAATAAATCACTGACAGTGTCACCAGCAAAGCACCACCACACCATCACACCTCCTCCTCCATGCTTCACGGTGGGAACCACACATGCGGAGATCATCCGTTCACCTACTCTGCGTCTCACAAAGACACGGCGGTTGGAACCAGAAATCTCAAATTTGGACTCATCAGACCAAAGGACAGATTTCCACTGGTCTAATGTCTATTGCTTGTGTTTCTTGGCCCAAGCAAGTCTCTTTTAATTTTTTAATTTTTATTTCACCTTTATTTAACCAGGTAAGCCAGTTGAGAACAAGTTCTGTTCTTCTTATTGGTGTCCTTTAGTAGTGGTGTCTTTGCAGAAATTTGACCATGAAGGCCTGATTCACGCAGTCTCCTCTGAAAAGTTGATGTTGAGATGTGTCTGTTACTTGAACTCTGTGAAGCATTTATTTGGGCTGCAATTTCTGAGGCTGGTAACTCTAATGAACTTATCCTCTGCAGCAGAGGTAACTCTGGGTCTTCCTTTCCTGTGGCGGTCCTCATGAGAGCCAGTTTCATCATAGCGCTTGATGGTTTTTGCAACTGCACTTGAAGAAACTTTCAAAGTTCTTTAAATTTTCAGGATTGACTGACCTTCATGTCTCCAAGTAATGATGGACTTTTGTTTCTCTTTGCTTATTTGAGCTGTTCTTGCCATAATATGGACTTGGTCTTTTACCAAATAGGGCTATCTTCTGTATACCAACCCTACCTTGTCACAACACAAATGATTGGCTCAAACGCATTAAGAAGGGAAAGAAATTCCACAAATTAACTTTTAACAAGGCACACCTGTTAATTGAAATGCATTCCAGGTGACTACCTGTAGCTCAATTGGTAGAGCATGGCGCTTGTAACGCCAGGGTAGTGGGTTCGATCCCCGGGACCAACCATACGTAAAAATGTATGCGCACATGACTGTAAGTCGCTTTGGATAAAAGCGTCTGCTAAATGGCATATTATTATATTATTATTATTACCTCATGAAGCTGGTTGAGAGAATGCCAAGAGTGTGCAAATCACCTGTTAATACCAAATCAGCTGTTAATACCAAATCAGCTGTTAATACCAAATCACCTGTTAATACCAAATCAGCTGTTAATACCAAATCACCTGTTAATACCAAATCACCAAATTACATTTTTACATTTTACATATTTAGCAGACGCTCTTATCCAGAGCAACTTACAGTTAGTGAGTGCATACATTTTATATATATCTTTTTTTTTTCATACTGGCCCCCCGTGGGAATCGAACCCACAACCCTGGCGTTTCAAACACCATGCTCTACAAACATCCCTGCCGGCCATTCCCTCCCCTAACCTGGATGACGCTGGGCCAATTGTGCGCCGCCCATGAGTCTCCCGGACGCAGCCGGCTACGACAGAGCCTGGATTCAAACCAGGATCTCTAGTGGCACAGCTAGCACTGCGATGCAGTGCCTTAGACCACTGCGCCACTCGGGAGATTGTGGTTCGAATCCAGGCTCTGTCGTAGCCAGGGTTGTGGGTTTGCCACTCAAATCACCTGTTAATACCAAATCACCTGTTAATACCAAATCAGCTGTTAATACCAAATCACCTGTTAATACCAAATCACCTGTTAATACCAAATCACCTGTTAATACCAAATACCAAATACTAAACCTGTCATCAAGGCAAAGGGTGGCTACTTTGAAGAATCTCAAATATAAAATATATTTTGATTTGTTTAACACTTTTTAGGTTACTACATGATTCCATATGTGTTATTTCATAGTTTTGATGTCTTCACTATTATTATACAATGTAGAAAATAGTACAAATAAAGAAAAACCCTGGAATGAGTAGGTGTGTCCAAACTTTTGACTGGTACTGTATATATATCACCTGTTTATAGATCTGTTAAATATCACCTGTTAATAGATCTGTTATATATATATATATCACCCGTTTATAGATCTGTTATATAATATATATATATATATATATATATATATCACCCGTTTATAAATCTGTTATATATATATATCACCTGTTTATAGATCTGTTAAATATCACCTGTTAATAGATATGTTACATTTCACCTGTTAATATATCAGTTATATATCACCTGTTAATAGATCTGTTATATATCACCTGTTAATAGATCTGTTACATATATATATATATATATATATATATATATATATATATATATATATATATCACCTGTTAATAGATCTGTTATATATTATCTATATATCTATATATCTATATATCTATATATATATATATATATATATATATATATCACCCATTTATAGATCTGTTGTATATCAAGTGAAGAAAAGTTGACCAGGAGAAAAAGGCACTATTGAGATGCAGCCCGTGGCGTTTCCCAGGGTACCTTGGGCATGTTGGAGAGGGCGATGTGGCGTGGCTCCCGCCGTATCTGGATCGTGAAGTTGGCTTTGAACGCCGGCTCATCGAAACACGGGAAGGCTGCTCGGGCACTGGTCGCTTCAAACTGAGTGGAAGCCATAAACCTAACAAAACAGAGGCAGAAATGAACATGTTGTTTACAATTTAGATATACAGTAGGTCTAGGGAAAAGCAATGTAAAGCTTATGATTGAGTAATTCATTATAGTGCACACCTTTTAGCAGTGTTGTAGTACTCGAGTCAAGAACTCGGACTTGACTCGGACTCAAGTCATGATTTTCCTGACTCGTGACTCGACCAGTTGTGACTGTCTCTATCTTTTGCATAATTCAACATTCTAGCTACAGCAGCAAATGTTAGCTACAGTAGCTGTATTATCTATTTAGCCTTACAAATATGCAACACTGGAATGAAATGTAGCTTAAAAAATGGTTGGGCAGCTACTTTTGGCACTACCATGGGACTCGTGACTTGATTCGTGACTCGTGACTTGGACTCGAACACTAAGGACTTGGGACTCGAGGTTTAGTGGACTTGACTACATCGCTGGCTCTTAGTGATCGTCTCCAAATACAGGACAATTAGATCACTATATGTGGTTGGTCACTTTCACTGCATGCTCTGTTGGAATGCACTGTAGAATGATTGACATGCGTTTTCAGGGCTCAAGGTGACCACCTATACTACCCAGGGTCAACCCTGATGGTTCGTAGTCTTACCTGACCTCTCCTTTGGTCGTGCGATAGGAGCTCTTGTAGAAACCGTGGAAACTGTCAGACAGGTTGGCAGAGAACTCCAGACGAACCTTGTACACCCCACCTCTGACCAGCAGCACATCAGACACCAGAGCCAGCTGGTGGAAAGCTGGGTACTCCAACACCCGCAGAGGCCTTGAAGAATCGGAATCAGATAACTTTATCGCCATGCAACAAACGTTACTAGGAATTTCTCTTGGTGTTGTAGCTACATAGAAGCCGCATCAACAATCAATCCATTTACCATCAATACAGATAAAGATATCAGCATCAATACAAATATGCATGACAACCAGGGTTGGGGTCAAGTCCATTTGAATTCCAGTCAATTCAGAAAGTCAACCATATTCCAATTTAAATTCCAAAATGTCCTCTTTGAAAAGCATTGAAGATAATTAGAATTTCAGTGTACGTCCTGAATTGACTGGCATTTAAATGTAATTGACCCCAACTTTGATGACAACCCATTGTAGAAAAAAGATGGGACCCGATCATACAGCACATACATTGGCAGTGACCCTGGACCTTCCGGTGCCAAGAGCTCAGCTTTGGCAATCTGGAGTTCCTTGCTGTGGAGGATGATGGTAGAGGTGTCCTCGAAGACCTGGAGTTGAATCTGCACAGCTCCTGTGAAGTCTAGGCTGGTCAGGTTAGGGTGGACGAGGAGGTCATAGTGGATTGGAGACACAGTTTCAGGAAGCCTCATTCTGACCCAGGGGAAAGGTTGGCCATTAGTGGCGACGGGAGGTAGAGGCGAGGAAGACTTGTTCTCGGTATCATGGCCTCCTGGAAGCTGTGCCGCCAAAGATGGGGCAAAGGGTACAAGCAGGAGCACCAGGACGGTGACAGTTAACGTCGTCATCCTCACGCCTGAGAAAAAGCGCAAAGTCAGCAGTTTCCTACAGATGGAAGAAATGATGGCAGGTTACATTGTAGCAAACCGAATGGTGGAGCACGGTGGAGGTGGAGCATTGTTACAGTATTAATCGTTGTATCAACCAGTAGCACAGTAAATCATGTATCAATCAATCGGTAACATTTATATTGAAGTGAATAGCCCAATAATGCACATTTGAAAGCTGTACAACACATTCAGGAGAAACGCGTGGCTCATGGCATTGCACATTTAATAGTTACTGTTACTTTCGATTTCAGCTCGAGATTCAAAACCTGCGCTATTTATTAAACAAAAACTTGCATTAGCCTATTCATCCACAACATTAGGCTAGCTAGGATATAGCGAACCATACATTTAAACAATTTAAACATCGAACAGTCAACTTGTAGATACATTATAAGACATTACTGTACTTACTGTCAGGTTATCTGTCCGCCTCTTGATTGTGAAAGTGAAAATTAAACGGACCTGTACAGATTTGCATTCTGGGACAATCTGAATGACAGCCCGTCTCATACTATGAATGCCCCACCATTTAAACACTGAACATGTTAAGAGAAGCCTTGAAATAAGTCAGATAATGATTGGATCCATAACAAAGCATTATTTGCAAAGGGCTCATATCAATACAGGAAGTCAAATAAACCATGCTCTGTTTTGGTTTTGACCCGTAGTGCATACTATTGACCACTAAGGTGCGCCAGATAGCCAAGTTTATTAATAAAAGTGTAATTTCAGTGTTTTACAAGTGCCATGCGTAGCCTACCAGTCCAACAGCACTACCTGACCTGAGCACAATATTTGGGAAGCTTCTCAAGAGGTTGGACAATGTGCAACATTGAACAAGAGTGTGTGTGTGTGTGTGTGTGTGTGTGTGTGTGTGTGTGTGTGTGTGTTTCAAAGTCCATCACCTCTGCAAAAAAAGTAATCATTAAACTTTATAGTGGGAATTGGGGAGGGCCATAAAGGGCGTATTATGCAGACAGTGAACCACATATCCCGCTGGACATCCTATTTGGACACACGATTGTCTTTCACCCTGCCTCCGAGTGTTCAGGAGCTCATCAGAAGAAGAAAAATACTTACTTCAACCAGTAACCAACCAAAAGGCTCTTCTCTGGAACTCTGGAATAGACTTCATTTGTGTTTGTGTGTTCAGGGGAAGCTTGTGTATGTCAACCGTTAGTCAGAGACTTAATTCTAGAGTGTTAGAGACCTGGTTCTAGTTCTAGAGTGTTAGAGACCTGGTTCTAGTTCTAGAGTGTTAGAGACCTGGTTCTAGTTCTAGAGTGTTAGAGACCTGGTTCTAGTGTTCCAGAGTAGATCTCCAGGAAGAGGACCAGGAGGACCATGCTGAAGAAGGTGCTGCTGGGTAGTCTCGGAGCAGCTCTGGTGCTGACTGCAGGCATCCTGTTGGGGCACTTCGGCATCCAGAAGGGCTCCACCACCCCTGGCTGGGTAATGGACGTGACCCAGGATGTAGACGAGGCTCTCATCCAGAAGTTTATCGCAGAGGTGGACAACATTGCGATACAGGAGAACCTCAGGTCAGATGCTGGATATCTATCAATCAATTGATCAATCAGATCACATGCTGCTGGATACTGTACCAGTCTCTTTAGATTTCCTTACACACACACACACACACACACACACACACACACACACACACACACACACGTCAAACGTCCTCAGCGAGCATCTCTCTCATGATCGCCCCCTCGTCCCCATGTGTCTCTCCAGGGAACTGACTAAAGTGCCCCACATGGCGACCTCGACAGGGGATGAGAAGACTGTTCAGTACATGTTGAAGAGGTGGCAGGACCCAGACACAGGTCTGGACCAGGCCTGGAGGGAGGAGTACAAGGTCTACCTGTCCTTCCCAGACCCCAACACCCCCAACAAGGTCACCGTGGGTGAGTCATGGGCTTAGGGTGCGTCCTAAACTCTAACCCTGGCCTATACTAAATAGTGCACCGCTTTTGACCCAGCCAGGCACTCATGTAAAAGTCGCATGTTATACTTGCTAGTAGTTGTTCTTTTGCTTGGTGTTGTGTGGCATTAGGAGGTAAACCAAGCTTGGTGTTGTGTAGCATTAGGAGGTTAAGTGGTCCATGTTATGCTGTGTATTATGTGTCGTACTCCTTGTGAAATGTCTTTGGTTGTTGTTATTTCTATGGATATGATTCTGCTACTTTTCTTACTACTGTGTGTGTGTGTGTTGCAGTGAGCCCCTCTGATGCTGTCCTGTACACTGCCAGAGAGAAGGAGAAGGCATACAGTCCAGACCAGGAGGATCCTGAGGTGGTTCAGCCCTATGCAGCCTATGCCCCCGCCGGACACCCAAAGGTAGGCCTTTACCCACCAACACACAGACAAACAGACACAGACAGACCAGGAGGATCCTGGGCCTATGCAGCCGACAGCCCCCTGCAGGACACCCAAAGGTAGGCCTTTACCCACCAACACACAGACAGACAAACAGACAGACAGACCAGGAGGATCCTGGGCCTATGCAGCCGACGCCCCCTGCAGGACACCCAAAGGTAGGCCTTTACCCACCAACACACAGACAGACAAACAGACAGACAGACCAGGAGGATCCTGGGCCTATGCAGCCGACGCCCCCTGCAGGACACCCAAAGCTGACTTTCTGAACCACATCCAAGATCCAAGGATGGTCATGTTCTTTATGTTATCTTCACCACAGTCTATCAGTTAAATGACCTATTCTGGGTCATTCAGCTCACTGGGCACTCTGTGTAGTTTAGTTATGACCTATTCTGGGTCATTCAGCACACTGGGCACTCTGTGTAGTTTAGTTATGACCTATTCTGGGTCATTCAGCTCACTGGGCACTCTGTGTAGTTTAGTTATGACCTATTCTGGGTCATTCAGCACACTGGGCACTCTGTGTAGTTTAGTTATGACCTATTCTGGGTCATTCAGCTCACTGGGCACTCTGTGTAGTTTAGTTATGACCTATTCTGGGTCATTCAGCTCACTGGGCACTCTGTGTAGTTTAGTTATGACCTATTCTGGGTCATTCAGCACACTGGGCACTCTGTGTAGTTTAGTTATGACCTATTCTGGGTCATTCAGCTCACTGGGCACTCTGTGTAGTTTAGTTATGACCTATTCTGGGTCATTCAGCTCACTGGGCACTCTGTGTAGTCTAGTTATTTAGAAATCAAATCAAATCAAATCAAATTTTATTGGTCACATGCGCCGAATACAACAGGTGCAGACATTACAGTGAAATGCTTACTTACAGCCCTTAACCAACAGTGCATTTATTTTAAACAAAAAAAGTAAGAATAAAAGAACAACAAAAAAGTGTTGAGAAAAAAAGAGCAGAAGTAAAAATAAAGTGACAGTAGGGAGGCTATATATACAATAGAATAAAGTGACAGTAGGGAGGCTATATATACAGGGGGGTACCGTTGCATAGTCAATGTGCGGGGGCACCGGCTAGTTGAGGTAGTTGAGGTAATATGTACATGTGGGTAGAGTTAAAGTGACTATGCATAAATACTTAACAGAGTAGCAGCAGCGTAAAAAGTATGGGGTGGGGGGGCAGTGCAAATAGTCCGGGTAGCCATGATTAGCTGTTCAGGAGTCTTATGGCTTGGGGGTAGAAGCTGTTGAGAAGTCTTTTGGACCTAGACTTGGCACTCCGGTACCGCTTGCCGTGCGGTAGCAGAGAGAACAGTCTATGACTAGGGTGACTGGAGTCTTTGACAATTTTGAGGGCCTTCCTCTGACACCGCCTGGTATAGAGGTCCTGGATGGCAGGGAGCTTTGCCCCTGTGATGTACTGGGCCGTACGCACTACCCTCTGTAGTGCCTTGCGGTCAGAGGCCAAGCAGTTGCCATACCAGGCGGTGATGCAACCAGTCAGGATGCTCTCGATGGTGCAGCTGTAGAATTTTTTGAGGATCTGAGGACCCATGCCAAATCTTTTTAGTCTCCTGAGGGGGAATAGGCTTTGTCGTGCCCTCTTCACGACTGTCTTGGTGTGTTTGGACCATGATAGTTCGTTGGTGATGTGGACACCAAGGAACTTGAAGCTCTCAACCTGTTCCACTACAGCCCCGTCGATGAGAATGGGGGCGTGCTCAGTCCTCTTTTTTTTCCTGTAGTCCACAATCATCTCCTTTGTCTTGGTCACGTTGAGGGAGAGGTTGTTGTCCTGGCACCACACGGCCAGATCTCTGACCTCCTCCCTATAGGCTGTCTCATCGTTGTCGGTGATCAGGCCTACCACTGTTGTGTCGTCGGCAAACTTAATGATGGTGTTGGAGTCGTGCCTGGCCATGCAGTCATGGGTGAACAGAGAGTACAGGAGGGGACTGAGCACGCACCCCTGAGGGGCCCCCGTGTTGAGGATCAGTGTGGCAGATGTGTTGTTACCTACCCTTACCACCTGGGGGCGGCCCGTCAGGAAGTCCAGGATCCAGTTGCAGAGGGAGGTGTTTAGTCCCAGGATCCTTAGCTTAGTGATGAGCTTTGAGGGCACTATGGTGTTGAATGCTGAGCTGTAGTCAATGAATAGCATTCTCACGTAGGTGTTCCTCTTGTCCAGGTGGGAAAGGGCAGTGTGGAGTGCGATAGAGATTGCATCATCTGTGGATCTGTTGGGGCGGTATGCAAATTGGAGTGGGTCTAGGGTTTCTGGGATTATGCTGTTGATGTGAGCCATGACCAGTCTTTCAAAGCACTTCATGGCTACAGACGTCAGTGCCACGGGTCGGTAGTCATTTAGGCAGGTTATCTTAGAGTTCTTGGGCACGGGGACTATGGTGGTCTGCTTGAAACATGTTGGTATTACAGACTCAGTCAGGGACATGTTGAAAATGTCAGTGAAGACACTTGCCAGTTGGTCAGCACATGCTCGGAGTACACGTCCTGGTAATCCGTCTGGCCCTGCGGCCTTGTGAATGTTGACCTGCTTAAAAGTCTTACTCACATCGGCTACGGAGAGCGTGATCACATAGTCGTCCGGAACAGCTGGTGCTCTCATGCATGCTTCAGTGTTGCTTGCCTCGAAGCGAGCATAGAAGTGGTTTAGCTCGTCTGGTAGGCTTGTGTCACTGGGCAGCTCGCGGCTGTGCTTCCCTTTGTAGTCTGTAATAGTTTTCAAGCCCTGCCACATCCGACGAGCGTCAGAGCCAGTGTAGTATGATTCAATCTTAGACCTGTATTGACTCTTTGCCTGTTTGATGGTTCGTCGGAGGTCATAGCGGGATTTCTTATAAGCGTCCGGGTTAGAGTCCCGTTCCTTGAAAGCGGCAGCTCTACCCTTTAGCTCAGTGCGGATGTTTCCTGTAATCCATGGCTTCTGGTTGGGGTATGTACGTACGGTCACTGTGGGGACGACATCATCGATGCACTTATTGATGAAGCCAGTGACTGATGTGGTGTACTCCTCAATGCTGTCTGAAGAATCCCGGAACATGTTCCAGTCTGTGCTAGCAAAACAGTCCTGTAGCTTAGCATCTGCGTCATCTGACCACTTTTTTATTAGCCGAATCACTGGTGCTTCCTGCTTCAGTTTTTGCTTATAAGCAGGAATCAGGAGGATAGCGTTATGGTCAGATTTGCCAAATGGAGGGCGAGGGAGAGCTTTGTATGCGTCTCTGTGTGTGGAGTAAAGGTGGTCTAGAGTTTTTTCCCCTCTGGTTGCACATTTAACATGCTGGTAGAAATTAGGTAGAACGGATTTAAGTTTCCCTGCATTAAAGTCCCCTGCTACTAGGAGCGCTGCATCTGGATGAGCGTTTTCCTGTTGATTAATGGCCTTGTACAACTCATTCAGTGCAATCTTAATGCCAGCATTGGTTTGTGGTGGTAAATAGACAGCTATGAAAAATATAGATGAAAACTCTCTTGGTAAATAGTGTGGTCTGCAGCTTATCATAAGATACTCTACCTCAGGCGAGCAAAACCTTGAGACTTCCTTAGTATTTGATTTGGTGCACCAGCTGTTGTTTACAAATATACAGAGACCGCCACCCCTCGTCTTACCCGAGTCTGCCGTTCTGTCCTGCCGATGTAGCGTATAGCCTGCTAGCTGAATGTTATCGTTGTCGTCGTTCAGCCACGACTCCGTGAAACATAAGATATTACAGTTTTTAATGTCCCGTTGGTAGGATAACCGTAATCTTAAATCGTCCATTTTATTCTCCAAAGCTTGAACGTTGGCTAATAGGATTGATGGGAGAGGCAGTTTACTCGTTCGCCGTCGGATCCTTACAAGGCACCCCGACCTACGTCCACGATATCTCCGTCTCTTCCTCACGCGAATGACGGGGATCTGGGCCTTGTCGGGAGTCTGTAGAATATCCTTCGCGAACGCCTCGTTGAAGAAAAAGTGTTCGTCCAACGCGAGGTGAGTAATCGCTGTCCTGATATCCAGAAGCTCTCTTTGGTTATAAGAGACGATGGCAGAAACATTATGTACAAAATAAATTACAAATAACGCGGAAAAACACACATAATAGTACAATTGGTTAGAGGGCTGTAAAACGGCAGCCATCTTCTTCCGGCGCTGTTCTGTTCAGAAAGATACCGTGTCTGTGTATAGACAATATGTGGGTGGACGGACAGGACAGATGGAAAGAAAGGTGTCTTTCATGATTTTTTATTTATTTCACCTTTATTTAACCAGGTAAGCCAGTTGAGAACAAGTTCTCATTTACAACTGCGACCTGGCCAAGATAAAGCAAAGCAGTGCGATAAAAACAACAACACAGAGTTACATATGGGGTAAAAAAACATAAAGTCAAAAATACAACAGAAAATATATATACAGTGTGTTCAAATGTAGCAAGTTATGGAGGTAAGGCAATAAATAGGCCATAGTGCAAAATTAGTTTTAACACTGGAATGATAGATGTGCAAGAGATGATGTGCAAATAGAGATACTGGGGTGCAAAAGAGCAAAATAAATAACAATATAGGGATGAGGTAGTTGGGTGGGCTAATTTCAGATGGGCTGTATACAGGTGCAGTGATCGGTAAGGTGCTCTGACAACTGATGCTTAAAGTTAGTGAGGGAGATAAGAGTCTCCAGCTTCAGAGATTTTTGCAATTCGTTCCAGTCATTGGCAGCAGAGAACTGGAAGGAATGGCGGCCAAAGGAGGTGTTGGCTTTGGGGATGACCAGTGAGATATACCTGCTGGAGCGCATACTACGGGTGGGTGTTGCTATGGTGACCAATGAGCTAAGATAAGGCGGGGATTTGCCTAGCAGTGATTTATAGATGGCCTGGAGCCAGTGGGTTTGGCGACAAATATGTAGTGAGGACCAGCCAACAAGAGCGTACAGGTCACAGTGGTGGGTAGTATACGGGGCTTTGGTGACAAAACGGATGGCACTGTGATAGACTACATCCAATTTGCTGAGTAGAGTGTTGGAGGCTATTTTGTAAATGACATCGCAGAAGTCAAGGATCGGTAGGATAGTCAGTTTTACGAGGGCATGTTTGGCAGCATGAGTGAAGGAGGCTTTGTTGTGAAATAGGAAGCCGATTCTAGATTTAACTTTGGATTGGAGATTCTTAATGTGAGTCTGGAAGGAGAGTTTACAGTCTAACCAGACACCTGGGTATTTGTAGTTGTCCACATACTCTAGGTCAGACCCGTCGAGAGTAGTGATTCTAGTCGGGTGGGCGGGTGCCAGCAGCGTTCGATTGAAGAGCATGCATTTAGTTTTACTAGTGTTTAAGAGCAGTTGGAGGCTACTAAAGGAGTGTTGTATGGCATTGAAGCTCGTTTGGAGGTTTGTTAACACAGTGTCCAATGAAGGGCCAGATGTATACAAAATGGTGTCGTCTACGTAGAGGTGGATCTGAGAGTCACCAGCAGCAAGAGCGACATCATTGATATACATGGAGAAAAGAGTTGGCCCAAGAATTGAACCCTGTGACACCCCCATAGAGACTGCCATAGGTCCAGACAACAGGCCCTCCGATTTGACACATTGAACTCTATCTGAGAAGTAGTTGGTGAACCAGGCGAGGCAGTCATTTGAGAAACCAAGGCCAATAAGAATGCGGTGGTTGACAGAGTCGAAAGCCTTGGCCAGGTCGATGAAGACGGCTGCACAGTACTGTCTATTATCGATCGCGGCTATAATATCGTTTAGGACCTTGAGCGTGGCTGAAGTGCACCCATGACCAGCTCGGAAACCGGATTGCATAGCGGAGAAGGTACGGTGGGATTCGAAATGGTCGGTGATCTGTTTGTTAACTTGGCTTTCAAAAACTTTTGAAAGGCAGGGCAGGATGGATATAGGTCTGTAACAGTTTGGATCTAGAGTGTCACCCCCTTTGAAGAGGGGGATGACCGCGGCAGCTTTCCAATCTCTGGGGATCTCAGACGTTACGAAAGAGAGGTTGAACAGGCTAGTAATAGGGGTTGCGACAATTTCGGCGGCTAGTTTTAGAAAGAAAGGGTCCAGATTGTCTAGCCCAGATGGTTTGTAGGGGTCCAGATTTTGCAGCTCTTTCAGAACATCAGCTGTCTCTCTTTGATCTCTCTTTGTACTGAGGTAATTGGTTAACCAGTTTTATTGACCTCATGTCATAAATGTTGCCTTTCTGTGACACCCACTGCATCGTCAAGGCACGACCTTTGAGGCTGTTGTTAAATTCTTATAAAGATTTTAGATAATCCACTCAAGGTCAAAAGGGAAGATGTTTTATGATGTGTCTCATCAGATAACATTATACTTTTTTTTATCGCTTTGTGGTACATTTTCACAAATCTTTTATTACAAAACTCAAAATAGATCATCAGAAAGGCAGTTGTTTCAAAACTCTGAGCACATTTTCAATTGACTAAGTACAGTCACTTTTTCACAAAACGTAATCAGTGTTTAATCTAGAAATACGTTCATTGCAACACATGTTCATATAAAGTAATTTCCTTTCACATTACTTTTGATACGATTCTCTTTATTTTTTGTTAAAACATATTTTTTACATTTACATAATCCGACTACTCTTAACTGATGATCAGTTAAACGTTTGGTAAACCTATAGATTTTACAACAGACTTTGGGGCGTTCACACTGCTCTAGTGAAATTGCATTGGCCAATACAGTACTGTAATATATGCCATTTACGTAGCAGATACTTTTATCCAAAGTGACATCAGTCCACACATTCTGGTATGTGACCCCAGTGGGAATCGAACCCACAACTCTGGTGTTGCTAGCGCCATGCTCTTATGAACTGAGCCACGTACAGGACCACTACAATACTTTTTATTTATTTATTTTTAAATCCAATGACGTGTATAAACCCTGGATGACGGACAGGGGGCGCTGTATTGAAGTCACCGCCCAGCCATCTTGGGTACTCCTCCTCCATTGTAAAAAATATATTGAAAGCTCTAGAAATGCATTTATTAACGTCTACGCTCTTGTTTGACACTTTTTTTAGTCTATTACAGACATCTTAATGCATACTTTTAAAATATATTATGTGAGCTAATTATAAAAAATATATAAAAACAGTTTCCTGAAAGTTTTTTTTGTTTACAGTACTAATGTTTACTGTCCCCACTACAACAACAAAAATACTTAAATACATGTAATTTTGTCCTTGAAACATTTAATTGAAATACTGTAGAATTCCATTAATTCCTATGGAGGACTGCTGCTACTGGGGAGTTACAATATGGCCGACCGGTGGCTTCAAAGCCTCGCAACAGCCAATTCATGGCGTCGGCAATCCAGGGTTTATATACATCATTGTTTCAATCGCTTTGGTGCTATTTTCTCAAGTATGGCTTGATGCAAACTAGTGCCTGCTAAACATTATGTTTCTTTTATTCATTTCATTTGTTTCATTTGATTACAGTACACCTATGTTGTAATTATATCTGAACAATACATGCATTTTTTTGCATCAATGATTGTGAAAGACGTCTTCAATGATCACAACTTTGATCACACATGGGATAGAAATTATGGAAATGTGATGTTCAGTCGATTTTAATGGGTAGTGCTAGTGTATTGCCTAATGTGAAAACAGTGTAATGTACTCTAATATACAGCACTGTACTGTACATTCAAAGGGCAATTTTGAAAACATGTATCTCAAGTGTTTTGCTATTGGATTAACTGGTTGTTATTATATTTCATAGTAAACTTATATTTTGGATCAATGGTTGTGTGGTGAAAGATGTCTACAAACAAAATGAATGCACGATGAAAGGTTTTGAATGTTAGACCGTTACAAGTCGTACCAGTTTGGAGTTTTGTACTCAGAGTTTAGAACATTCACCACATACAGTACTTGTGAAAACCAAAGTGATAAACTGTAATGATGACATAGTCAATAATAAAGCAATAATATGTTAAGCCTGTGGTGTCTATCTCCTGGTATTGTCTACTGATACCAGACTGATATCTACTACAATCTACTGATCACTCGGATATCAGTTTGATATCTCCTACAGTCAATTGATATCAGTCTTAGTTTTAGATGGAGGTAGATTGTGGTTCAATGATTGTGTCTCTGTGTGTGTGTGTGTGTGTGTGTGTGTGTGTGTGTGTGTGTGTGTGTGTGTGTGTGTGTGTGTGTGTGTGTGTGTGTGTGTGTGTGTGTGTGTGTGTGTGTGTGTGTGTGTTTGTGTGTGTTCAGGGAAGACTGGTCTACGCCAACCAAGGGAAGCCCAGTGACTACCTCCTACTCAACCAGACCCTGGACCTGACAGGGACCATCGCTATCACCAGATATGGAGGGGAGGGGAGAGCAGGGAAGGTGAGCCCATTTCATTGGCTGCAAATGCCATTTCATTTTATTGTTTTTGGATGACGTTTGGTTGTTCAGAAATCCTAGGGTAAATATTTAGACTCCTAGGGTAAATATTCAGATTCCTATGGTAAATATTCAGATTCCTAGGGTAAATATTCAGACTCCTATTGTAAATATGGTACTTTACATAGCTTGTAGCCTACTGTAATTTGACACGTACAAAAAACGGTCGAAATATCCTGTAAGAAATGGTTCACATACAGTGCCTTCAGAAAGTATTCACACCCCTTGACTTATTCCACATTTTGTTGTGTTACAGCCTGAATTTAAAATGGATTAAATTTAGATTTTCTGTCACTAGCCTACACACAATACCCCATAATGTCAAAGTCTAAATAAATATATATATATATATATATATATATATATATATATATATATATAAAAAAATCTAATTAATAAAAAATGAAAAGCTGAAATGTCTTGGGTGAATAACTATTCAACCCCTTTGTTATGGCAAGCCTAAATAAGTTCAGGAGTAAAAATGTGCTTAACAAGTCACATAAGTTGCATTGACTCACTCTGTGTACAATAATAGTGTTTAACATGATTTTTGAATGACTACCTCATCTCTGTACACCAAACATACAATTATCTGTATGGTCCCTCAGTCGAGCTGGGAATTTCAAACACAGATTCAACCACAAAGACCAAGGAGGTTTTTCCAAAAGCAGACATTGAATATTCCTTTGAGCATGGTGAAGTTATTAATTACACTTTGGATGGTGTATCAATACACCCAGTCACTACAAAGACACAGACGTCCTTCCTAATTCAGTTGCCGGAGAGGAAGGAAACCGCTCAGGGATTTCACCATGAGACCAATGGTGACTTTAAAACAGTTACAGAGTTTAATGGCTGTGATAGAAAAAAACGGAGGATGGATCAACAACATTGTAGTTACTCCACAATACTAACCTAATTGACAGAGTGAAAAGAAGGAAGCTTGTATAGAATACAAATATTCCAAAATATGCATCCTGTTTGCAATAAGGCACTAAAGTAAACAGCAAAAATGTGTTGCTAAATTAATTAATTTTATGTCCTGATTACAAAGCGTTATGTTTGGGGCAAATCCAACACAACACATCACTGAGTATCACTCTCCATATTTTCAAGCATGGTGGTGGCTGCATTATGTTAAGGTTATGCTTGTCATCGGCAAGGACTAGGGAGTTTTTTAGGATAAAAATAATCAAGTAGAGCTAAGCACAGGCAAAATCCTAGAGGAAAACATGGTTCAGTCTGCTTTCCAACAGACACTGGAATACAAATTCACCTTCCAGCAGGACAATAACCCGAAACACAAGGCCAAATATACACTGGAGTTGCTTACCAAGACGACATTGAATGTTCCTGAGTGGCCTAGTTACAGTTTTGACTTAAATCGGCTTGAAAACCTATGGCAAGACTTGAAAATGGCTGTCTAGCAATGATCCACAAACAACTTGACAAAGCTTGAAGATTTTTGAAAAAAAATTATGTACAAATATTGTACAATCCAGGTGTGCAAAGCTCTTAGAGACTTACCCAGAAACACTCACAGCTGTAATCGCTGCCAAAGGTGATTCTAAGGTGATTCTTGACTCAGGGGTTATGATAATTATTTAATCAAGATATTGTATATTAGTGTATTTTTCTTGTTTTTTTAATGTTAGAATTCTTCTTCCACTTTGACATTACAGAGTATTTTGTTTAGATCGTTGTCACGCCCTGGCTCTGGGACTCTTATATGTTGAGCCAGGGTGTGTAGTTTCTATGTGTTTGTGTTCTGTGGTTAAGTTCTAGTGCTTGTGTTTCTATGTTGGCCGGGGTGGTTCTCAATCAGAGGCAACGTGAATCAGCTGTTGCTTGTTGTCTCTGATTGGGAACCATACTTAGGCAGCCGTTTGGGCATTGTCATTTGTGGGATCTTGTTCCGTATGGTGTGTATTGTAACCAAGGACTTCACGTTTCGTGTCGTTTGTTGTTTTGTTCGTTCAATAAATAAGTATGTTCACTTATCACGCTGCGCATTGGTCCACTTCCTCCGACGATCGTGACAATCGTTGACAAAAAATGACAATTAAATCAATTTTAATCCCACTTTGTTACACAACAAAATGTGGAAAAAGTCAACGGGTGTGAATACTTTCTGAAGGATTTTCAAAGTATTGGAACAGGGCATACTAACACCATGCGTCCAAAATGGCACTCTGCCCAGCAAACCAAAATTGGTTCTGTGAAGGTTCCCAGAAAATGTATTTGGTCGTGGCAAATGTTCTCATAACACAAAAACTGTCCATTGGTGGTGATGATTATAGAATGTTTGTATTAAACCACTGAAAAACAGACAAAATGTGTTCTGGGAACGAACATCAGGTGAATGTTTTTTGCACCCTAAAAGAAACATTGTAGAATCATCCGCACAACTGGACAGTGTTTATGTTGTTTTGGGAACATATATATTGTGATGTCCCCACAATGTTCCCACCAGACTGTTCCCACAACCTAATGAAGCGTTCTGGGAACCTTTAATTAACAGATTAAATCTGTTATCGGAACGTTATTACAACATCAGGCAAATGTGTTATACAAACATGTACTGTAGTGGTTGTTACAGATGTTGAGCACAACATTTTAGTGAATGTTAGGAGAAAATTCCAAGGATATTTAACCTAAAACATTTTTGATAAATAAATTGATTTGATAAATAAATTGATCTGTTATCATCCTAATGTTAGATAAAACTCTAACTAGAACTTAATGAGAAACTTAGCTAATGTTCTGGGAATGTTTA
Organism: Coregonus lavaretus; assembly: GCF_964263955.1. Lineage (NCBI taxonomy): Eukaryota > Metazoa > Chordata > Actinopteri > Salmoniformes > Salmonidae > Coregonus > Coregonus lavaretus. The sequence goes on from NC_140004.1 coordinate 44,609,346, forward strand.
AAAGTAGTGCACTATATTGGGAATAGGGTGTCATTTCAGATGCAGACCAAGACTAACATTAACACTTTGACTGTCGTATCATGCCTTCTCCAGGCCATCAATGCAGCTCCGTACGGTGTGATCGGGGTGCTGGTCTACACCGACCCGTGGGACATCAACGATGGCAAGATGTCCGACACCAACGAGACGTACCCCTATTCCTGGTACATGCCCCCCTCAGGGGTGGAGAGGGGCTCCTTCAACACCCACTATGGAGACATGCTGACACCCTACCTGGCCGCTAAAGGTAACCCGTTATGCATTATGATGTGGTGGTAAATAATTGACTTGTTATAAGAAGGTAGGACCTATGACCCTCAAAATGAGATATCATTATCTCAAAATGATCTTGACTAACAGCCATTTTGAATCAGTTAGCACACATTTCAGTCCATTAAAGAGATACTCTATCTGCTAAACTTCCTGTTAAATGACCTTTTGACCTTTAACATTATAGTGACAGTTGGAATCAAAAGGTAGTAAACCCCTGACTATATAGTTACAGAATTGTCGAGATTGAAGCTAATATAGGTTACAATCTGATTGCTGTAGAGGCTACAAATATTGGCCATCATTGACCGTATTCACATGTATGTGATCGCCATCAGAAGTACATTGATCATCTCTGTAACTCAGACTTTCCAAGGCGTTTTCACAGTTCCCACTTCCGACATTTCCATCTGCAGATGACACATACAGAATACCAGCTAAGAATATCACCGGGATCCCGCCAATCCCGACTCAACCAATCGGGTTTGAGGATGCCTATGCCTTGATCTGGTGAGTGGGGTTGACCGTTGGTCCATTGTGACGTCATTAACTTTTGTGGAGAGCTGATTGGTGTCCAAGAGGGGTCCGCCCAATGTGATTGGTTCTGAATCCTGCCTGCCGTATTTGATTGGTCATCTCTGCAGTGCGCTGGGAGGAGAGCCCGCTCCATCCGAATGGCAGGGAGCATTCAAGTGCACGTATAATTTGGGGGGACCAGGATTCAAACCAACATCCACCTTCAACAACAGGTGGGAATTGGGAAATCTCTATAAAGTACCACAATATCAAGTTTAGCAGTATGTATGTCAACAACAAAAAAAAAATGTGTGTCACTGTTCCAGCGATGTAAAACTGGACATCTATAACCGTGAGGAGCTGAAGAATTCTGCCAATGTGATGGGGGTGATTCGAGGCAGTGTTGAGCCAGGTGAGAAGGATTCACCTCTAGCTACCGAACCACACTTAGTTACCTCGTGAGTCAAGCATCGAGTCAAGCAATATGAGGACATATGTATTGTGCATTATGCAGACAAAACAGTTAATATACAAAAACACAGACAGTGAAGAATCACACACACACACATTTTAAAGCAGACCAGCTTGACGGTTTCTCTAATCTAATTCAAGTCTTTGTCCCATAGACAGGTATGTGATCTACGGTAACCACAGAGACAGTTGGGTGCACGGGGCCATCGACCCCAGCAGTGGAACCTCCGTGATGCTGGAGGTGACCCGGGTGCTGGGACGGATGGTCAAGCAGGGTGAGTATCACAGTTAGACCTGGGTTAGGGAGTTAGACCTGAGTTAGAGAGTTAGACCTGGGTTAGGGAGTTACACCTGGGTTAGGGAGTTAGACCTAGGTTAGGGAGTTAGACTTGAGTTAAGAAGTTAGACTTGAGTTATGGAGTTAGGCCTGGGTTAGGGAGTTAGACCTGGGTTAGGGAGTTAGACCTGGGTTAGGGAGTTAGACCTGGGTTAGGGAGGTGAGGTGGTTTTAGGAGGAATAGGATGTTCAAGCAGGGTGAGTATGGTATGGGGGGTTAAGAAGGAGAGGGGTTTTACCCACATCTAACTGGGCTCAGGAGTTGGACAGAAAAGAGGAACTACTGAACAGACAAAAATGATACCCAGTCACTGTTTTTGGGAGCAGTAAACAGTGAACATGGGAATTTCAAGTCTGACTACCGCCTGTATGTCAGGGAAATGGAGGCCACGGAGGTCCATCATCTTTGGGAGCTGGGGAGCCGAGGAGTTTGGTCTGATCGGATCCACAGAGTACACCGAGGTGAATAAAAAATATCTAAATCAATAAAACTTTATTTTATAAAGCCCTATTTACATAATCTGTTGTCACAAAGTGTTTTACAGTAACCCGACCTTCACCCTCTAAAAGCCAAGCAGCAACACAGGGTCAAGGAAAGGTTCCCTAGAAGGCAGAGATGCACATCATGGTGTTCTGATAGAGATAAGATAACACAGACCTCTCCTCCCCAGGAGTACTACAGCAAGCTGAGCGAACGTTCTGTCGCCTACATCAACGTGGACATATCTGTATTCGGTAAGAGTGGTGATGGAGGTAGCATGCTAAACTGCTGGTATTTTACTCCCAACAATCAGGGCCCGTCGCCACAAATCATCTCAGAGTAGGAGTGATGATCTAGGATCTGTGATATTATTCATTATGATCTAAAAGGCAAAGCTGATCCTAGATCAACTATTTACAGTAACACATAGTTATCAGTTAATAAGTGCTGGTTTCCTGGACACAAGCCAAGTGCTGAACTAAAAAGCACTTTAAAATGGAGAATCTGTGTCCAGGAAACCTTCTCTATGTGTAGTGGAAGTATTGCGTTTGACCCAGCCCTGTCTGAAACACTGACCTCCAGTCATCCCCTGCTCCAGCTAACGCTACTCTAAGGGCATCGGGGTCCCCCTCTGCTCAGAGCGTCATCCTCAAGGCCTCCAAACAGGTGAGGCCTCTTCTCGATGCCGTCTGTAGTAAAACATACCTCCCATTGTTGTTGTATGCTCACATAAACTTGGTAGAAAGTGTTGCAGAAAAATATAAGCGTACAACAGTGTGTGGCTATTCCTACTCCTTTCATCGTTTGTCAAACCAACAGTGGATGGTTAAAAATATCTGACTCTTACAGTGGTGCCAAAACATTTGACAGTTTATCAATCTATCTTTATTTCCTTTTTCCAAAAAGAAGCAAACAAAAATGGTGTGAAAAGTATGAAAATATGTTTGTTTGCTTTTCTACAGGTGAAGACACCTGGATCAGACTCAACATCCGTCTACGACAACTGGATCCGCTACTTCAACCGTACTAGCCCCACTTACGGAGTCATCCCCAAGTGAGTAGCCTACCTCCTCTTTGCATGAAACTGTAGGGTCATGTGACGAGACATAGAGGACTATTTAAGACATGTCAGTGAAATGCCTCGCATCATGAGACTGATTTTAGGGATTTTAATTGGCTCTTCAGTTAATTGGCAGTCATAGCAGATATTTGATTGGTTGATGTTTTATTTTTTTTGTTTTTGTTCACAGTGTGGGTTTTCTGACCGGGGCAGGAAGTGATTACGCTGCCTTCATCCACTTCCTTGGAATCACCTCCATGGATATCTCCTATACCTACGACAGAGTAAGACATGAGACACACACACACACACACACACACACACACACACACACACACACACACACAATGAGTCATTTCACTGACTTAACAATTGATCAATTAGTCCTCTAAGTCACGTCCCATGATCATGCTGTTTTCATGCAGACCAAAACAAGAGCTAGAATCTACCCAGCGTACCACACTGCATACGACACCTTTGACTATTCCTCCAAGTTCATCGACCCAGGTGAGCAGGGGGGTAAGGCCCAGGGGGCTACAGGTGGAACGTCAAGACAAACCAACTGCTGTTGGCCTTATGAGTTCAGTATCGCTCTCTCTCTCTCTATATATATATATATATACAGCTCTGGAAAAAAATAAGAGACGACTGCAAAATGATCAGTTTCTCTGGTTTTACTATTTATAGGTGTGTGTTTGGGTAAAAAATAACATTTTTGTTTTATTCTATAAACTACTGACAACATTTCTTCCAAATTCCAAATAAAAATATTGTCATTTAGAGCATTTATTTGCAGAAAATGACAACTGGTCAAAATAACAAAACAAAATGCAGTGTTGTCAGATCTCGAAGAATGCAAAGAAAATAAGTTCATGTTCATTTTTTAAACAACACAATACCAATGTTTTAACTTAGATTTTCAATCACAGATTTCATGCGTCTTGGCATGCTCTCCACCAGTCTTTCACATTGATGTTGCCACTCTTGGTGCAGAAATTCAAGCAGCTCGGCTTTGTTTGATGGCTTGTGACCATCCATCTTCCTCTTGATCACATTCCAGATGTTTTCAATGGGGTTCAGGTCTGGAGATTGGGCTGGCCATGACAGGGTCTTGATCTGGTGGTCCTCCATCCACACCATGATTGACCTGGCTGTGTGGAATGGCGCATTGTCCTGCTGGAAAAACCAATCCTCCGAGTTGGGGAACAATGTCAGAGCAAAAGGAAGCAAGTTTTCTTCCAGGACAACCTTGTACGTGGCTTGATTCATGCGTCCTTCACAAAGACAAATCTGCCTATTAGACGACCAGGTGTTGGGCAAAGCTGAAAATTGGACTCATCAGAGAAGATGACCTTACTCCAGTCCTCTACAGTCCAATCCTTATGGTCTTTTGCAAAAACCTCAGCCTGGCTCTTCTTTGCTTCTCATTGATGAAGGTTTTTTTTCTAGCTTTGCACGACTTCAGCCCTGCCCCTAGGAGCCTGTTTCGAACCGTCCTCGCCGTGCACTTCACCCCATCTGCCATTTGCCATTCTTTTTGTAAGTCACTTGATGTCATCCTACGGTTGTTGAGTGACATTTGAATGATTTGGCATCCCGGTCAGTAGAGAGTCATTTTCGCCCTCTGCCGGTATGTAGCTTTGTTGTCCCCAATGTCTGCTGCTTGACCTTGTTCTTATGAACCGCCGTCTTTGACATTTTAAGGATGGAAGCAACCTGACGCTCACTGTATCCCTCTGCCAGTAAAGCCAGAATTGAACCCTTATTTTCCTCACTCAAAACTTTCCTTTTCAACTCTTTTGGCATGGTCAATAGTTATTTTTTGATTAATATTACTTTTGAGGTACTATTAGCACTGTTTTTTGCCATCCAGCTGGTCCTATTGCAAGAGGATAGTGATGACCACAGCAGGGTTTTTTATACTTTTCCTCGTTAAATAAGATTTGGTTCAGGTGATCACCTAATCAGTACCTAATTCAGTAGAATGAGGTGTGCCTGTGTTGGAATTCAACAGACACTGGAATGGAATGGCTGTCATACATGTAGAAATGCTGATTTAAGAAATATTTGCAGTGGTCTCTTAATATTTTCCAGAGCTGTATATATATATGTCTCTCTATTGTCTTTCTACTTGGTCTCTCTCCCTTTCCTGTCAATATCTTTACCCTGATATCACCTCTCATGAACTCTCTTTACTGAATATTTCCTACCCTAATGTCCCTCTCTCTCTCTCTCTCTCTCTCTCTCTCTCTCTCTCTCTCTCTCTCTCTCTCTCTCTCTCTCTCTCTCTCTCTCTCTCTCTCTCTCTCTCTCTCTCTCTCTCTCTCTCTCTCTCTCTCTCTCTCTCTCTCTCTCTCTCTCTCTCCTTTTTCCCCTAAGGGTTCACCAGTCACCAGACGGTTGCCAGGACGGCAGGGAACGTCCTGATGCGATTGGCTGATAGCCTTCTGTTGCCGTTCAACTGCAGTGACTATGCAGAGACTCTGGAGGGATACCTCAATAAAGCCCTGGAGCTGTACACTGATGGACTGGCAGCACACAGCATCTCTATAAGTGGGTCACAGTCACTAGCACACACACAGAGGGATGGGTGATAGCGAAGGAGTAGGGGTGAAAGGGTGGATGGAGGGATGGAGATGGGGTAGAAAGGTGATGGAAGGGTAGTGGGGTGGGTGGATAGATGGAGATGGGGTAGAAAGGTAATGGAAGGGTAGTGGGGTGGGTGGATAGATGGAGATGGGGTAGAAAGGTAATGGAAGGGTAGTGGGGTGGATGGAGGGATGGAGATGGGGTAGAAAGGTGATGGAAGGGTAGTGGGGTGGATGGAGGGATGGAGATGGGGTAGAAAGGTAATGGAAGGGTAGTGGGGTGGGTGGATAGATGGAGATGGGGTAGAAAGGTAATGGAAGGGTAGAGGGGTGGGTGGATAGATGGAGATGGGGTAGAAAGGTAATGGAAGGGTAGAGGGGTGGGTGGATAGATGGAGATGGGGTAGAAAGGTGATGGAAGGGTAGTGGGGTGGATGGAGGGATGGAGATGGGGTAGAAAGGTGATGGAAGGGTAGTGGGGTGGATGGAGGGATGGAGATGGGGTAGAAAGGTAATGGAAGGGTAGTGGGGTGGGTGGATAGATGGAGATGGGGTAGAAAGGTGATGGAAGGGGGTAGAAAGGTAATGGAAGGGTAGAGGGGTGGGTGGATAGATAAATGGAGGCAGTAGCTGATGCTATGTTTGTGGCTAAACAGCTACAGTGCCTTGCAAAAGTATTCATCCCCTTTGGCGTTTTTCCTATTTTGTTGCATTACAACCTGTAATTTAAATAGATTTTTATTTGGATTTCATTTAATGGACATATACAAAATAGTCCAAATTGGTGAAGTGAAATGAAAAAAATAACTTGTTTCAAAGAATTCTAAAAAATAAATAACGGAAAAGTGGTGCGTGCATATGTATTCACCCCTTTGCTATGAAGCCCCTAAATAAGATCTGGTGCAACTAATTACCTTCAGAAGTCACATAATTAGTTAAATAAAGTCCACCTGTGTGCAATCTAAGTGTCACATAATCTCAGTATATATACACCTGTTCTGAAAGGCCCCAGAGTCTGCAACACCACTAGAGACCAAAGATAACCCTGAAGGAGCTGCAAAGCTCCACAGTGGAGATTGGATTATCTGTCCATAGGACCACTTTAGGCCGTACACTCCACAGAGCTGGGCTTTACGGAAGAGTGGCCAGAAAAAAGCCATTGCTTAAAGACATTGCTTAAGCAAACACGTTTGGTGTTACCCAAAAGGCATGTGGGAGACTCCCCAAACATATGGAAGAAGGTACTCTGGTCAGATGAGACTAAAATTTAGCTTTTTGGCCATCAAGGAAAGCGCTATGTCTGGTGCAAACCCAACACTTCTCTTCACCCCGAGAACACCATCCCCACAGTGACGCATGGTGGTGGCAGCATCATGCTGTGGGGATGTTTTTCATCGGCAGGGACTGGGAAACTGGTCAGAATTGAAGGAATGATGGATGGTGCTAAATACAGGGAAATTCTTGAGGGAAACCTGTTTCAGTCTTCCAGAGATTTGAGACTGGAACAGAGGTTCACCTTCCAGCAGGATAATGACCCTAAGCATACTGCTAAAGCAACACTTGAGGAGTTTAAGGGGAAACATTTAAATGTCTTGGAATGGCCTAGTCAAAGGCCAGACCTCAATCCAATTGAGAATCTGTGGTATGACTTAAAGATTGCTGTACACCAGCAGAACCCATCCAACTTGAAGGAGCTGGAGCAGTTTTGCCTTGAAGAATGGGCAAAAATCCCAGTGGCTAGATGTGCCAAGCTTATAGAGACATACCCCAAGAGACTTGCAGCTGTAATTGCTGCAAAAGGTGGCTCTACAAAGTATTGACTTTGGGGGGGGGGTTGAATAGTTATGCACACTCAAGTTTTCTGGTTTTTTGTCTTATTTCTTGTTTGTTTCACAAGAAAAAATATGTTGCATCTTCAAAGTGGTAGGCATGTTGTGTAAATCAAATGATACAAACCCCCCCAAAAATCTATTTTAATTACAGGTTGTAAGGCAACAAAATAGGAAGAATGCCTGAATACTTTCGCAAGCCACTGTAAAACAGCTAATTCAGTCAGTAACCCCCCCGGGAGCCACTAGCTGCTGTAACAGTGCGGTTTCTGATAATGTGGCTTCATCTTTTAAACAGTTTAAGTGACAAAATATTATGACCTCATCACTGAACGATAAGACTCAGGAACACGTATGTCTTCCTTTTCCCTCTATAATGCCCACAAGCCTCATTAGAACAGAGTGGTCAAGACCAGGCAGCCAATCAGAATGGGGGAAAAGATCATGATGTTATTTTCTACACAGAAGATCATACAAAATGATTGCCTGATGATATTCTGAACTTCCCAATACCTTTGTATTTGTATTTGTATTTATTAAGGATCCCCATTAGCTGCTGCCAAGGCCTTGGCAGCAGCTACTCTTCCTGGGGTCCTGCAACATTAAGGCAGTTATATACAATTTAAAATATTACATTACATTATATTTCATAACACTTTACCCAATACATTTAGTGTGTTCCCTCAGGCCACTACTCCACTATCACATATTTACAATACAACATCCATGTGTACGTGTGTGTAGAGTGAGTGTCTATATGATACATTTCAGTCACTTCAAACAATACTTCCTTCAGATTGAAATACTGTCAAAAGTTCTGTCAGACTGATTTGTAATAGACTGACATAGCCTCAATTAAAAAAGTAAACATTGGCCGTTGATTAGATCACTTTTTTTTACATGGTGGGGTCGCAATTCTTTTTCAATATCAAGAAAGTTTGGGAACCTCTGGTTTAAGTTGTTTAGAGAAAACACACATACACACACACACACACACACACATGCACACACACACAATCTCAGGGACCAGTCAGCAATATTATACGGTTGAGAAACACTGTTATAGAATATCCTGTCCCTGCTCCTGTTTCAGAGCCATTAAAGGATGCTGTGAGTAACTTCCGCTTTGCTGCCGCCAGCCTGGACAAGCTGATCAGAGATTCAGACTTGGCTAACGAGACGTGAGTGGTAGCTCTTTACACACACATGCACACACACACACACGCACACACACACACACACATACACGCACAGACACACACACTCTCTCTAAACCATTCTAAACCAGTGCTTTGTCCATGTTTAGGCCCTTGAAGGTACGTAGGATCAATGACCAACTGATGCTCCTGGACAGGGCTTTCCTGGACCCGGTGGCGTTCCCTGATCGATATGGATTCAGGTTGGGAAACTATGTTATGTTCTATCTACTAGATGAGAATCCACTTTTGACCATCTAGCATATGTGATGTTTCGTGCACCTTTCATTGAATGCCTCATTGCACGCTTAGACTACTCCCTCTCTCTTCCCTCCTCTGACCATCTAACATCACTCACCATACCATCTTTCTGTCCATTGCTCTCTATCTCTCCCCCTCTCGCGCTCCCTCTTCCAGACATGTGATCTGGGCGTCCAGTAATGCTGGACAGCCTACCTTCCCAGGACTGGCTGATGCGTATGCCAGAGCTACGTCAACTGGACTGGACAGCGACTGGAAAGAAGCACACCGTCAGCTGTCCACCCTGATCCAGGCCATACAGGGAGCCGCTCACACACTGGGGGACGTCATTTAGAGAAAACATAGAGATACTGTACATGTTATATGACACACAGTATATATATATATATATATATATATATATATATATATATATATATATATATATATATATATATATCATGTTTTAATTATATTTCTGTGGAGAAGAGACTGTCTCACAGAGCATCATCAATGTGCAGTTGGGCATTTAGAATTAGGGATTCGAATACTAGAATGGACAAGAACCTTTCTGTGATGGTGATGGTATATGATGGTAAGGTCAGCCATTTTGGTCAGGGAGTTGGTCAACCATGGTTTGGCAGTGCTGTGTTAAGATATTGTGTAAAATAATGAATTTGAAGAATGTATCTGCGCTGTATGTTTGTTAGCTAGCTATCCAGGCAGTTTTAGAGGAATGATTCCATAATTATTTTCAAATTAACTGCCAATATGCCAACATTCCATTCAAACAATGCAGTCAATCCACAGCCATACGCTGGCTGAAATCAGTTGATGATAAGGACTTAGACAAGTTGTAAATGCAACAAGTACTGATATCGTATCATATAATTGCACTCACAGCTTTCCTAGAAAAAAAGTTGGATATGTATGGTCTGTTTACATATATTTTAGAGGCTATTTATACAGAAAATGTGTATAAAACCTGTATAAACTGTATTTATAATTATATAACAATATTTTAGGTTGACAATAATTATATTACACAATTTCTGATACATCACATGCCTTACTTTTATTGTCCTGTATAAATAAAATCAGAATCATGCCTCTACTGCCATTCATTCCAATAAGACTGGAACTTTGAGGGTTCATCACATAGCCCCCCTCTAGTAATTTAATAGGATCTCTATGATCAGCACCAGATTGCTATAACATAATGATGTGGTTAGCTGATGCGTCAAATGCCAACCAGGCATTGTAAGATCTGGAATGCGTCAGCATCGGCTGAGCAGACTGTGGGAGGCAACCCGTCTGCCTAGGGAGACTAATGACTGTATCAAATAATAGCTTAACTTTGTAAAAAAAACTCTGTCTACATATATATTTACTGTTTAATAAACAATTAAATAACAATCATAGGCCTATATGGCTTCATAGTGTGTGTGTAATTTGTTTTAAATCTAGGCTAAATAGGCTATTTTATTTTAACTAGGCTGCACGTCCTATCACGAGTCGTCAGTGGCTTGAGCGCGTTCTCTCATATGTGGTTTCCATGACAGCATCATCGGGGTCCTCTATCGTGAGGAAGTGGGAAGCTGGATAGACGAACATTAATTGTAGCTCAAAGAAAATAAAGCATTTTTAGATGAGATAGTAAAGAAAACATTTTTATTTTCGAAAAGTGTTTTTAATGTTAACTAGGAACTAACATAAATTGAAAGTTTGGAAGGCATGGAATTGGACAACGACAAGCCGCGCAAGAAGAAACGGCCGCACTGGATTGTGAGAGGTCTCGGGCCGAGTTTTACTGCCTGCATGGGTTTCGTAATAAGCGTTCTGTACATCACTTTCCCGTAAGTTTACAAGCTAATGTGCTCTTATATTATAGTGTCCCTAAATGTCACATTCAATCAAAACCCAGATCCACCTGTCGTTTTCTGCGAGGATGACTTCACAGTTTACTTGATACCTTGTCCTTGCCAGGTGCGCTTGGTTGGCTACTCATGTTTCAGTAGCCTATCCTGTGGCCTCTGCGATGTTACTAACTGGGACCTTGGTAACTTTCCTTGTGTCAAGTTTCATGGACCCTGGCATTCTCCACCAAGGTAATATTATCATGTTAACATAGTTATAATAGTGTTATTAAATATATATAGATGACATCTCTGGGAGCTTTGATATTCCTTTCAAGAGTTATTAATAAGTAAGCAACTAGGCTACTTCCTCTACCAAGAGGTCTGTATCATTATGGCACAGGTGGTACAGATCTGCTATCTTCAATTGATCACTCTGTTGTTGCAGAGAATTTTCCTGTGCAGCAGGAAATGCAAGCTTGTAATGCATTCGAGTTTTAAAAAGGCTTCTAAAGTTTGTAATTCCCACTTTAACATTTCAGACTCGATTTGCCCTTGTAACAATGTAGCCTCTGTCCCTCTCCTCGCCCCAACCTGGGCTTGAACCCTCGGCACACATCCACAACAGTCACCCTCGAAGCATCATTACCCGTCGCTCCATAAAAGCCGCAGCAATGCAGAGCAAGGGAAACAACTACTTCAAGGTCTCAGAGCGAGTGACGTCAGCGATTGAAATGCCACTAGCACGCACCGCAAACTAGCCAGCCATTTCACACCGGTTACACCCTAACAAAAAAATTATCAACCCCTACATAAATGTCCATTAATTATAATCCACCTAATAATTCACATTTCCTGTTGCTGCAGGATTATTTTCATTCTGTGAGAAACTGGTCAAATTAAGACCCTACATCTGTATCTGAGCTGCAGAGTTGTTGAGTCAAGTCCTGCTCCAGCTTCTTTCTCCCTCACATCCCTTCTTCCACCTCTCTCCTCCCTCTCCCTCCTCTCTCCTCTCTCCTCTCTCTCAGACCCCCCATGGCCAGGCACAGCAGAGGTGGCCTATGTGATAGTGAACGGTCAGAAGTATGAAATGGACTGGTGCAGCAGGTGTGAGCTCTACCTTCCCCCTGCGGCATGGCACTGCCGTCGCTGCAATGCCTGTGTGGACGTAAGTGTATTGAAATGATGTGTACCTAACCTATCAGACTGGAACCACAATTCAGGAAAGACTCATCAAATTGGCTTTATCTTTAACTACCTCCCCCTGTTCATGATCTTTATCTACCTCCCCCTGTTCATGATCTTTATCTACCTCCCCCTGTTCATTATCTACCTCCCCCTATTCATTATCTTTATCTACCTCCCCCTGTTCATGATCTTTATCTACCTCCCCCTGTTCATGATCTTTATCTACCTCCCCCTGTTCATGATCTTTATCTACCTCCCCCTGTTCATTATCTTTATCTACCTCCCCCTGTTCATGATCTTTATCTACCTCCCCCTGTTCATGACCTTTATCTACCTCCCCTGTTCATGATTTTTATCTACCTCCCCCTGTTCATGATCTTTATCTACCTCCCCTGTTCATGATTTTTATCTACCTCCCCCTGTTCATGATCTTTATCTACCTCCCCCTGTTCATGACCTTTATCTACCTCCCCCTGTTCATGACCTTTATCTACCCCCCCCTGTTCATGATTTTTATCTACCTCCCCCTGTTCATGATCTTTATCTACCTCCCCCTGTTCATGATCTTTATCTACCTCCCCCTGTTCATGACCTTTATCTACCTCCCCCTGTTCATGATCTTTATCTACCTCCCCCTGTTCATGATCTTTATCTACCTCCCCCTGTTCATGATCTTTATCTACCTCCCCCTGTTCATGATCTTTATCTACCTCCCCCTGTTCATGACCTTTATCTACCTCCCCCTGTTCATGACTTTTATCTACCTCCCCCTGTTCATGACCTTTATCTACCTCCCCCTGTTCATGATCTTTATCTACCTCCCCCTGTTCATGACCTTTATCTACCTCCCCCTGTTCATGACCTTTATCTACCTCCCCTGTTCATGACCTTTATCTACCTCCCCCTGTTCATGACCTTTATCTACCTCCCCCTGTTCATGACCTTTATCTACCTCCCCTGTTCATGACCTTTATCTACCTCCCCCTGTTCATGACCTTTATCTACCTCCCCCTGTTCATGACCTTTATCTACCTCCCCTGTTCATGACCTTTATCTACCTCCCCCTGTTCATGACCTTTATCTACCTCCCCCTGTTCATGACCTTTATCTACCTCCCCCTGTTCATGACCTTTATCTACCTCCCCTGTTCATGACCTTTATCTACCTCCCCCTGTTCATGACCTTTATCTACCTCCCCCTGTTCATGACCTTTATCTACCTCCCCCTGTTCATGACCTTTATCTACCTCCCCTGTTCATGACCTTTAACTACCTCCCCCTGTTCATGATCATTATCTACCTCCCCCTGTTCATGACCTTTATCTACCTCCCCCTGTTCATGATCTTTATCTACCTCCCCCTGTTCATGATCTTTATCTACCTCCCCCTGTTCATGATCTTTATCTACCTCCCCCTGTTCATGACCTTTATCTACCTCCCCCTGCTCATGACCTTTATCTACCTCCCCTGTTCATGACCTTTATCTACCTCCCCCTGTTCATGATCTTTATCTACCTCCCCCTGTTCATGACCTGTATCTACCTCCCCCTGTTCATGATCTTTATCTACCTCCCCCTGTTCATGACCTTTATCTACCTCCCCCTGCTCATGATCTTTATCTACCTCCCCCTGTTCATGATCTTTATCTACCTCCCCCTGTTCATGACCTTTATCTACCTCCCCCTGTTCATGACCTTTATCTACCTCCCCCTGTTCATGACCTTTATCTACCTCCCCCTGTTCATGACCTGTATCTACCTCCCCCTGTTCATGACCTTTATCTACCTCCCCCTGTTCATGACCTTTATCTACCTCCCCTGTTCATGACCTTTATCTACCTCCCCCTGTTCATGACCTTTATCTACCTCCCCTGTTCATGACCTTTATCTACCTCCCCCTGCTCATGACCTTTATCTACCTCCCCTGTTCATGACCTTTATCTACCTCCCCCTGTTCATGATCTTTATCTACCTCCCCCTGTTCATGACCTTTATCTACCTCCCCCTGCTCATGACCTTTATCTACCTCCCCCTGTTCATGACCTTTATCTACCTCCCCTGTTCATGACCTTTATCTACCTCCCCCTGTTCATGACCTTTATCTACCTCCCCCTGCTCATGATCTTTATCTACCTCCCCCTGTTCATGATCTTTATCTACCTCCCCCTGTTCATGACCTTTATCTACCTCCCCCTGTTCATGACCTTTATCTACCTCCCCCTGTTCATGACCTTTATCTACCTCCCCCTGTTCATGACCTGTATCTACCTCCCCCTGTTCATGACCTTTATCTACCTCCCCCTGTTCATGACCTTTATCTACCTCCCCTGTTCATGACCTTTATCTACCTCCCCCTGTTCATGACCTTTATCTACCTCCCCTGTTCATGACCTTTATCTACCCCCCCCTGTTCATGACCTTTATCTACCTCCCCCTGTTCATGACCTTTATCTACCTCCCCCTGTTCATGACCTTTATCTACCTCCCCCTGTTCATGACCTTTATCTACCTCCCCCTGTTCATGACCTTTATCTACCTCCCCTGTTCATGACCTTTAACTACCTCCCCCTGTTCATGATCATTATCTACCTCCCCCTGTTCATGACCTTTATCTACCTCCCCCTGTTCATGATCTTTATCTACCTCCCCCTGTTCATGATCTTTATCTACCTCCCCCTGTTCATGATCTTTATCTACCTCCCCCTGTTCATGACCTTTATCTACCTCCCCCTGCTCATGACCTTTATCTACCTCCCCTGTTCATGACCTTTATCTACCTCCCCCTGTTCATGATCTTTATCTACCTCCCCCTGTTCATGACCTGTATCTACCTCCCCCTGTTCATGATCTTTATCTACCTCCCCCTGTTCATGACCTTTATCTACCTCCCCCTGCTCATGATCTTTATCTACCTCCCCCTGTTCATGATCTTTATCTACCTCCCCCTGTTCATGACCTTTATCTACCTCCCCCTGTTCATGACCTTTATCTACCTCCCCCTGTTCATGACCTTTATCTACCTCCCCCTGTTCATGACCTGTATCTACCTCCCCCTGTTCATGACCTTTATCTACCTCCCCCTGTTCATGACCTTTATCTACCTCCCCTGTTCATGACCTTTATCTACCTCCCCCTGTTCATGACCTTTATCTACCTCCCCTGTTCATGACCTTTATCTACCTCCCCCTGCTCATGACCTTTATCTACCTCCCCTGTTCATGACCTTTATCTACCTCCCCCTGTTCATGATCTTTATCTACCTCCCCCTGTTCATGACCTTTATCTACCTCCCCCTGCTCATGACCTTTATCTACCTCCCCCTGTTCATGACCTTTATCTACCTCCCCTGTTCATGACCTTTATCTACCTCCCCCTGTTCATGACCTTTATCTACCTCCCCCTGCTCATGATCTTTATCTACCTCCCCCTGTTCATGATCTTTATCTACCTCCCCCTGTTCATGACCTTTATCTACCTCCCCCTGTTCATGACCTTTATCTACCTCCCCCTGTTCATGACCTTTATCTACCTCCCCCTGTTCATGACCTGTATCTACCTCCCCCTGTTCATGACCTTTATCTACCTCCCCCTGTTCATGACCTTTATCTACCTCCCCTGTTCATGACCTTTATCTACCTCCCCCTGTTCATGACCTTTATCTACCTCCCCTGTTCATGACCTTTATCTACCCCCCCCTGTTCATGACCTTTATCTACCTCCCCCTGTTCATGACCTTTATCTACCTCCCCCTGTTCATGACCTTTATCTACCTCCCCCTGTTCATGACCTTTATCTACCTCCCCCTGTTCATGACCTTTATCTACCTCCCCTGTTCATGACCTTTATCTACCTCCCCCTGTTCTTTATCTCATGTAGTGTCTCAGGCTTTATGTGCTATCATCAGATCTGTTTGCACATGTTATGTGCGTTTTTTTTGTGTGTGTGCGTGTGTGTGCGTGTGTGTTGTCTGTCTGGTTATGTGGGTGTGTGTGTGTCTGTGTTACACAGCGGTTCGACCACCACTGTGAGTGGCTGAATAACTGCGTGGGGAGACGTAACTACCGTGTGTTCCTGCTCTTCCTCCTGTTGCTGACGTCATACCTGCTACTGGTCCTCTCCTCCTCTCAGCTCTACCTCTTCCTCACCCTCCTCATCCTGCAGCAGCCCTTCAGCCTGCCCCACGCCACCACGTATCCAAACTCACACACACACACACACACCTGGGTCACAGTCCCAAAGTGTACGCATGCTATTCTCTTTAAACCTTAACCTTAACTGGCCAGTGTGGTCGTCATGGTTACCAGCCTGGCCTGTGTTCTCTTGGTCTTGGTGATACTCATCAGCCACATCAAGCTGATCTCCAATGGAGAGCCTTCCTCTACTATAGTGAGTCACTACACTCTCTCCCCGTCGCACGTGCACGCACGCACGCACGCACACTTTAATTGGAGCATCATTCGGTTAACTGAGGATGTATTATAATCTGGTGCCCCATCTCTCCCTCTCTTTCTCTCTCCTCTATAGGAGCCCTACTTTGAGCCTGATGATCAGAACCCGTTTGATCAGGGCTGCTGGAAGAACTGGACCCACGTCCTCTGTTCTAAGACTGGACCCAGGTACACTACATCACCTAATACACTAATACAAACAGGTACATCACTAATACACTAATACAAACAGGTACATCACTAATACACTAATACAAACAGGCACATCACTAGTACAAACAGGTACACCGCTTCTTTCATTGTTAGTTCATTCAATTAATATGTCGACAACACACGTTTGAAAGGCAATGTTCGGGGAGACCTCATTCACTGTAAATTACCTTTAAATCGCGCATTGTCCAAATCCACGATCAGATTGAATCCTGGATTGATAGTGATAACCTGTTGTTGTTGTTGTTGTCCAGGTATCTGGGGGCTGTGAAGCCCAGCAGAGGAGGAGACACTGAGGGGGACTGGAGCAGAGTAACCCCTCTCCATCAAGAGGACCTGTGTTTGTACAGCTACGGCCAAGTCTCCTGTTGTAATACCTGTAAACATCACAAGGTGGCGGTAGGCCCAGCCAGCCGGGACCGTTTCAAGCACAACACGCTGAGTCTAGACAGTCTGAAGGAAGGGAGAGGGAGTCACTACTGCTACAGGAAAGTAGAACCAGCCGGCTGTGTGATAACAGACAAACACAGCAACAATAAAAAACCCTCACAGAGCTCTGCTGTGGAGATCCCAGGTGAGGCACAGGTTCAGTACTGGGCAAGTCCTCTAGTGACTGACTGGTTTGGGTTCTTTCATTCAGCTTCTGATTTCTACCTGAGAAAACCGGTACCTGAGAATTTAGACCTGAGAATTCTTGTGTGTGCTATGAATGATGATGGATTATTGAACCTGTTGCCAGAGTAACCAAAACATCAACAGAAATGGTCTAAACGTCACAACATATTTTCATCATAGAGTGGTAATTCAAGTCCACTTGTAAAACTCTTTAATTGATTGTGAATCATCCTCACAGATCTCTCCTTCATTTCAGATATAGTGGCTGCTGGTGATGAGGACTTGGACCAGGAACGGGATGAAGTTCCGATCAGAGCGGCAAAGTAGCTTTACATCCTGACCACCAGAGGGAGCTGTGTAGACCACCACAACAACACCATACACCACCAGCCCCAGACCTGGACCACCTCAACACAACACCACCTGAACTTACAGAGACAGAAACACACTAGGGACCCATCTATAGGGTTAAACACTAACCCAATACATCTGAGCGAGAGAAAAGACGGGGAGGGAGACAGAGAGAAACAGAGTGCATGTGAGAGTGAGAGAGAGAGCGCACAAGAGCGAGAGACTGTGTGTGAGAGAGAAATGAAAGAGTTTGGTCATACAAATCAAACTTTGTGTTTAATTTGAAGAGGGGAAAGGGGGAGGGACTAAGCATAAAAGAAGTAGGAGAGCATCTACTGTTTAAAAAAAGAAATAAATACATTATTTTTTCTCAACAAGGTCCAACTCTGCCTGAACTTCGTTTCATCATCACATTCATCATTACATTCATCATCACATTCATCATTACATTCATCATCACATTCATCATCACATTCATCATTACATGTCGATATCTTATTTCTTCTGCTCTCTGTGTGTGTGTGTGTTTGTGTTTGTGTTTGTGTGTGTGTGTGTGTGTGTGTGTGTGTCCAGGTCTTTTGGGGCAGGTAAAACTGCAACTCTTTATGTACAACATGTTATTCAAACCACTGGGCTAATCTATTCAGAACAAATTCACTTGAAACTCACTTGGTCCTTTCTTTTGAAACCATTCAGCAAAGGAGAGAGACATTTCTCTTATTGCCCAGATAAAGTGTCCTCTCTTTTCGAGAGTCTTATTTTAAATATTTACATATTTGAAGCAGTGATCTGATATATGATGTGTCTATTTGAATGGGGGAGAAGGCTACTCTGGCTGTATCTCAATACAGTTGGGTAGAACTCTAAGAACAGCTAGCATATCTGGCAGTGCTCTGGTCACTTTCAATACACGGTCTCCCCCACTCTCTCCTTCCTTCCTTCCTTCCTTCCTTCCTTCCTTCCTTCCTTCCTTCCTTCCTTCCTTCCTTCCTTCCTTCCTTCCTTCCTTCCTTCCTTCCTTCCTTCCTTCCTTCCCCTCTCCTCTCTCACCCACTCCTCTACTTTCCTCCTCTGTCCCTCCCACCTCCTCTCCTCTCCCCACTCCTCTCCTCACTTCCTCTCTCCCCCACTCCTCTCTTCTCTCCCTCCCTCCTCCTCTCTCCCCTCCTTCCTTCCTTTTCTCATGTAAACACAACACAAGGACTTCCCTTTCCCCCCTCCTCCC